>NC_084669.1:40300041-40604169 GCF_028389875.1 Rhea pennata | reverse complement strand
CCCTTGTTCCGCTCGCCACTTCCCTCACTCTTAGGCAAAGCCCATCTCAGCTGGCTTGTAGGCGTGCCTCTGTGCTCAGAAGCAGCCCCGTGGCAGGCAGGATACAGCGGGATGTCTTCTGGGCACGCAGCATGCTGCTTCCCATGCCCGGGACAAACCGCGAGCAGGTGCCTGGCTTGCGCTTCTATCTGCCGAGACTTGGAGCTGGCCAGCGCGCACCTTCCCGCTGTGTGTGCTGCTGTCCGCAAACAGCCTCCAAACAAAGCAGGGCGCTAAGGCAGGAGAAATAAGCAACCAGGAGGGAATCTGCCTGCGAGGGAAGCTGTGCAGCACATCCCTTGTTCCGCTCGCCAATTCCCTCACTCGTAGGCAAAGCCCAGCTCAGCTTGCTTGTAGGCGTGCCTCTGTGCTCAGAAGCAGCCCCGTGGCAGGCAGGACAGAGCGGGATGTCTTCTGGGCACGCAGCATGCTGCTTCCCATGCCCGGGACAAACCGCGAGCAGGTGCCTGGCTTGCGCTTCTATCTGCTGAGACTTGGAGCTGGCCAGCGCGCACCTTCCCGCTGTGTGTGCTGCTGTCCGCAAACAGCCTCCAAACAAAGCAGGGCACTAAGGCAGGAGAAATAAGCAACCAGGAGGGAATCTGCCTGCGAGGGAAGCTGTGCAGCACATCCCTTGTTCCGCTCGCCACTTCCCTCACTCTTAGGCAAAGGCCATCTCAGCTGCCTTCTAGGCGTGCCTCTGTGCTCAGAAGCAGCCCCGTGGCAGGCAGGACAGAGCGGGATGTGTTCTGGGCACGCAGCATGCTGCTTCCCATGCCCGGGACAAACCGCGAGCAGGTGCCTGGCTTGCGCTTCTATCTGCCGAGACTTGGAGCTGGCCAACGCGCACCTTCCCGCTGTGTGTGCTGCTGTCCGCAAACAGCCTCCAAACAAAGCAGGGCGCTAAGGCATGAGAAGTAAGCATCCCAGGAGGGAATCTGCCTGCGAGGGAAGCTGTGCAGCACATCCCTTGTTCTGCTCGCCACTTCCCTGACTCTTAGGCAAAGCCCAGCTCAGCTGGCTTGTAGGCGTGCCTCCGTGCTCAGAAGCAGCCCCGTGGCAGGCAGGATACAGCGGGATGTATTCTGGGCACGCAGCATGCTGCTTCCCATGCCCGGGACAAACTGCGAGCCGGTGCCTCGCTTGCGCTTCTATCTGCCGAGACTTGGAGCCGATCAGAGCGCACCTTCCCGCTGTGTGTGCTGCTGTCCACAAACAGCCTCCAAACAAAGCAGCGCACTAAGGCAAGAGAAGTAAGTGCCCCAGGAGGGAATCTGCCTGCGAGGGAAGCTGTGCAGCACATCCCTTGTTCCGCTCGCCACTTCCCTCACTCTTAGGCAAAGCCCAGCTCAGCTGGCTTGTAGATGTGCCTCCGTGCTCAGAAGCAGCCCCGTGGCAGGCAGGATACAGCGGGATGTGTTCTGGGCACGCAGCATGCTGCTTCCCATGCCCGGGACAAACCGCGAGCAGGTGCCTGGCTTGCGCTTCTATCTGCCGAGACTTGGAGCTGGCCAGCGCGCACCTTCCCGCTGTGTGTGCTGCTGTCCGCAAACAGCCTCCAAACAAAGCAGGGCGCTAAGGCAGGAGAAATAAGCAACCAAGAGGGAATCTGCCTGCGAGGGAAGCTGTGCAGCACATCCCTTGTTCCGCTCGCCACTTCCCTCACTCTTAGGCAAAGCCCATCTCAGCTTGCTTGTAGGCGTGCCTCTGTGCTCAGAAGCAGCCCCGTGGCAGGCAGGATACAGCGGGATGTCTTCTGGGCACGCAGCATGCTGCTTCCCATGCCCGGGACAAACCGCGAGCAGGTGCCTGGCTTGCGGTTCTATGTGCCGAGACTTGGAGCTGGCTACCGCGCACCTTCCCGCTGTGTGTGCTGCTGTCCGCAAACAGCCTCCAAACAAAGCAGCGCACTAAGGCAGGAGAAATAAGCAACCAGGAGGGAATCTGCCTGCGAGGGAAGCTGTGCAGCACATCCCTTGTTCCGCTCGCCACTTCCCTGACTCTTAGGCAAAGCCCATCTCAGCTGGCTTGTAGGCGTGCCTCTGTGCTCAGAAGCAGCCCCGTGGCAGGCAGGACAGAGCGGGATGTCTTCTGGGCACGCAGCATGCTGCTTCCCATGCCCGGGACAAACCGCGAGCAGGTGCCTCGCTTGCGCTTCTATCTGCCGAGACTTGGAGCTGGCCACCGCGCACCTTCCCGCTGTGTGTGCTGCTGTCCGCAAACAGCCTCCAAACAAAGCAGGGCGCTAAGGCATGAGAAGTAAGCATCCCAGGAGGGAATCTGCCTGCGAGGGAAGCTGTGCAGCACATCCCTTGTTCTGCTCGCCACTTCCCTGACTCTTAGGCAAAGCCCAGCTCAGCTGGCTTGTAGGCGTGCCTCCGTGCTCAGAAGCAGCCCCGTGGCAGGCAGGATACAGCGGGATGTATTCTGGGCACGCAGCATGCTGCTTCCCATGCCCGGGACAAACTGCGAGCCGGTGCCTCGCTTGCGCTTCTATCTGCCGAGACTTGGAGCCGATCAGAGCGCACCTTCCCGCTGTGTGTGCTGCTGTCCGCAAACAGCCTCCAGACAAAGCAGGGCGCTACGGCAGGAGAAATAAGCAACCAGGAGGGAATCTGCCTGCGAGGGAAGCTGTGCAGCACATCCCTTGTTCCGCTCGCCACTTCCCTGACTCTTAGGCAAAGCCCATCTCAGCGTGCTTGTAGGCGTGCCTCTGTGCTCAGAAGCAGCCCCGTGGCAGGCAGGACAGAGCGGGATGTCTTCTGGGCACGCAGCATGCTGCTTCCCATGCCCGGGACAAACTGCGAGCAGGTGCCTCGCTTGCGCTTCTATCTGCCGAGACTTGGAGCTGGCCACCGCGCACCTTCCCGCTGTGTGTGCTGCTGTCCGCAAACAGCCTCCAGACAAAGCAGGGCGCTACGGCAGGAGAAATAAGCAACCAGGAGGGAATCTGCCTGCGAGGGAAGCTGTGCAGCACATCCCTTGTTCCGCTCGCCACTTCCCTCACTCTTAGGCAAAGGCCATCTCAGCTTGCTTGTAGGCGTGCCTCTGTGCTCAGAAGCAGCCCCGTGGCAGGCAGGACAGAGCGGGATGTCTTCTGGGCACGCAGCATGCTGCTTCCCATGCCCGGGACAAATTGCGAGCAGGTGCCTGGCTTGCGCTTCTATCTGCTGAGACTTGGAGCTGGCCACCGCGCACCTTCCCGCTGTGTGTGCTGCTGTCCGCAAACAGCCTCCAAACAAAGCAGCGCACTAAGGCAGGAGAAATAAGCAAACCAGGAGGGAATCTGCCTGCGAGGGAAGCTGTGCAGCACATCCCTTGTTCCGCTCGACACTTCCCTCACTCTTAGGCAAAGCCCATCTCAGCTGGCTTGTAGGCGTGCCTCTGTGCTCAGAAGCAGCCCCGTGGCAGGCAGGATACAGCGGGATGTCTTCTGGGCACGCAGCATGCTGCTTCCCATGCCCGGGACAAACCGCGAGCAGGTGCCTCGCTTGCGCTTCTATCTGCCGAGACTTGGAGCTGGCCACCGCGCACCTTCCCGCTGTGTGTGCTGCTGTCCGCAAACAGCCTCCAAACAAAGCAGGGCGCTAAGGCATGAGAAGTAAGCGCCCCAGGAGGGAATCTGCCTGCGAGGGAAGCTGTGCAGCACATCCCTTGTTCCGCTCGCCACTTCCCTCACTCTTAGGCAAAGCCCATCTCAGCTGGCTTGTAGGCGTGCCTCCGTGCTCAGAAGCAGTCCCGTGGCAGGCAGGATACAGGGGGATGTGTTCTGGGCATGCAGCATGCTGCTTCCCATGCCCGGGACAAACCGCGAGCAAGTGCCTCGCTTATGCTTCTATCTGCCGAGACTTGGAGCTGGCCAGCGCGCACCTTCCCGCTGTGTGTGCTGCTGTCCGCAAACAGCCTCCAAACAAAGCAGGGCGCTAAGGCATGAGAAGTTAGCGTCCGAGGAGGGAATCTGCCTGCGAGGGAAGCTGTGCAGCACATCCCTTGTTCCACTCGACTCTTCCCTGACTCTTAGGCAAAGCCCATCTCAGCTGGCTTGTAGGCGTGCCTCCGTGCTCAGAAGCAGTCCCGTGGCAGGCAGGACAGAGCGGGATGTCTTCTGGGCACGCAGCATGCTGCTTCCCATGCCCGGGACAAACCGCGAGCAGGTGCCTGGCTTGCGCTTCTATCTGCCGAGACTTGGAGCTGGCCAGCGCGCACCTTCCCGCTGTGTGTGCTGCTGTCCGCAAAGAGCCTCCAAACAAAGCAGGGCGCTAAGGCAGGAGAAATAAGCACACCAGGAGGGAATCTGCCTGCGAGGGAAGCTGTGCAGCACATCCCTTGTTCCGCTCGCCACTTCCCTCACTCTTAGGCAAAGCCCATCTCAGCTGGCTTGTAGGCGTGCCTCCGTGCTCAGAAGCAGCCCTGTGGCAGGCAGGACAGAGCGGGATGTCTTCTGGGCACGCAGCATGCTGCTTCCCATGCCCGGGACAAACCGCGAGCAGGTGCCTCGCTTGCGCTTCTATCT
The DNA here is from genome assembly GCF_028389875.1 of Rhea pennata. Lineage (NCBI taxonomy): Eukaryota > Metazoa > Chordata > Aves > Rheiformes > Rheidae > Rhea > Rhea pennata. The sequence continues at coordinate 40,599,617 of NC_084669.1, read as the reverse complement.
GCCGAGACTTGGAGCTGGCCAGCGCGCACCTTCCCGCTGTGTGTGCTGCTGTCCGCAAACAGCCTCCAAACAAAGCAGGGCGCTAAGGCAGGAGAAATAAGCGCCCCAGGAGGGAATCTGCCTGCGAGGGAAGCTGTGCAGCACATCCCTTGTTCCGCTCGCCACTTCCCTCACTCTTAGGCAAAGCCCATCTCAGCTTGCTTGTAGGCGTGCCTCCGTGCTCAGAAGCAGTCCCGTGGCAGGCAGGATACAGGGGGATGTGTTCTGGGCACGCAGCATGCTGCTTCCCATGCCCGGGACAAACCGCGAGCAGGTGCCTCGCTTGTGCTTCTATCTGCCGAGACTTGGAGCTGGCCACCGCGCACCTTCCCGCTGTGTGTGCTGCTGTCCGCAAACAGCCTCCAAACAAAGCAGGGCGCTAAGGCATGAGAAGTTAGCGTCCCAGGAGGGAATCTGCCTGCGAGGGAAGCTGTGCAGCACATCCCTTGTTCCGCTCGCCACTTCCCTGACTCTTAGGCAAAGCCCATCTCAGCTGGCTTGTAGGCGTGCCTCCGTGCTCAGAAGCAGCCCCGTGGCAGGCAGGATACAGCGGGATGTGTTCTGGGCACGCAGCATGCTGCTTCCCATGCCCGGGACAAACCGCGAGCAGGTGCCTCGCTTGCTCTTCTATCTGCCGAGACTTGGAGCTGGCTAGCGCGCACCTTCCCGCTGTGTGTGCTGCTGTCCGCAAACAGCCTCCAAACAAAGCAGGGCGCTAAGGCAGGAGAAATAAGCACACCAGGAGGGAATCTGCCTGCGAGGGAAGCTGTGCAGCACATCCCTTGTTCCACTCGACACTTCCCTGACTCTTAGGCAAAGCCCATCTCAGCTTGCTTGTAGGCGTGCCTCTGTGCTCAGAAGCAGTCCCGTGGCAGGCAGGATACAGGGGGATGTCTTCTGGGCACGCAGCATGCTGCTTCCCATGCCCGGGACAAACTGCGAGCAGGTGCCTCACTTGCGCTTCTATCTGCCGAGACTTGGAGCCGATCAGAACGCACCTTCCCGCTGTGTGTGCTGCTGTCCGCAAACAGCCTCCAAACAAAGCAGGGCGCTAAGGCATGAGAAGTTAGCGCCACAGGAGGGAATCTGCCTGCGAGGGAAGCTGTGCAGCACATCCCTTGTTCCGCTCGCCACTTCCCTGACTCTTAGGCAAAGCCCATCTCAGCTGGCTTGTAGGCGTGCCTCTGTGCTCAGAAGCAGCCCCGTGGCAGGCAGGACAGAGCGGGATGTCTTCTGGGCACGCAGCATGCTGCTTCCCATGCCCGGGACAAACCGCGAGCAGGTGCCTGGCTTGCGCTTCTATCTGCTGAGACTTGGAGCTGGCCAGCGCGCACCTTCCCGCTGTGTGTGCTGCTGTCCGCAAACAGCCTCCAAACAAAGCAGGGCACTAAGGCAGGAGAAATAAGCAACCAGGAGGGAATCTGCCTGCGAGGGAAGCTGTGCAGCACATCCCTTGTTCCGCTCGCCACTTCCCTCACTCTTAGGCAAAGGCCATCTCAGCTGCCTTCTAGGCGTGCCTCTGTGCTCAGAAGCAGCCCCGTGGCAGGCAGGACAGAGCGGGATGTGTTCTGGGCACGCAGCATGCTGCTTCCCATGCCCGGGACAAACCGCGAGCAGGTGCCTGGCTTGCGCTTCTATCTGCCGAGACTTGGAGCTGGCCAACGCGCACCTTCCCGCTGTGTGTGCTGCTGTCCGCAAACAGCCTCCAAACAAAGCAGGGCGCTAAGGCATGAGAAGTAAGCATCCCAGGAGGGAATCTGCCTGCGAGGGAAGCTGTGCAGCACATCCCTTGTTCTGCTCGCCACTTCCCTGACTCTTAGGCAAAGCCCAGCTCAGCTGGCTTGTAGGCGTGCCTCCGTGCTCAGAAGCAGCCCCGTGGCAGGCAGGATACAGCGGGATGTATTCTGGGCACGCAGCATGCTGCTTCCCATGCCCGGGACAAACTGCGAGCCGGTGCCTCGCTTGCGCTTCTATCTGCCGAGACTTGGAGCCGATCAGAGCGCACCTTCCCGCTGTGTGTGCTGCTGTCCACAAACAGCCTCCAAACAAAGCAGCGCACTAAGGCAAGAGAAGTAAGTGCCCCAGGAGGGAATCTGCCTGCGAGGGAAGCTGTGCAGCACATCCCTTGTTCCGCTCGCCACTTCCCTCACTCTTAGGCAAAGCCCAGCTCAGCTGGCTTGTAGATGTGCCTCCGTGCTCAGAAGCAGCCCCGTGGCAGGCAGGATACAGCGGGATGTGTTCTGGGCACGCAGCATGCTGCTTCCCATGCCCGGGACAAACCGCGAGCAGGTGCCTGGCTTGCGCTTCTATCTGCCGAGACTTGGAGCTGGCCAGCGCGCACCTTCCCGCTGTGTGTGCTGCTGTCCGCAAACAGCCTCCAAACAAAGCAGGGCGCTAAGGCAGGAGAAATAAGCAACCAGGAGGGAATCTGCCTGCGAGGGAAGCTGTGCAGCACATCCCTTGTTCCGCTCGCCACTTCCCTCACTCTTAGGCAAAGCCCATCTCAGCTTGCTTGTAGGCGTGCCTCTGTGCTCAGAAGCAGCCCCGTGGCAGGCAGGATACAGCGGGATGTCTTCTGGGCACGCAGCATGCTGCTTCCCATGCCCGGGACAAACCGCGAGCAGGTGCCTGGCTTGCGGTTCTATGTGCCGAGACTTGGAGCTGGCTACCGCGCACCTTCCCGCTGTGTGTGCTGCTGTCCGCAAACAGCCTCCAAACAAAGCAGCGCACTAAGGCAGGAGAAATAAGCAACCAGGAGGGAATCTGCCTGCGAGGGAAGCTGTGCAGCACATCCCTTGTTCCGCTCGCCACTTCCCTGACTCTTAGGCAAAGCCCATCTCAGCTGGCTTGTAGGCGTGCCTCTGTGCTCAGAAGCAGCCCCGTGGCAGGCAGGACAGAGCGGGATGTCTTCTGGGCACGCAGCATGCTGCTTCCCATGCCCGGGACAAACCGCGAGCAGGTGCCTCGCTTGCGCTTCTATCTGCCGAGACTTGGAGCTGGCCACCGCGCACCTTCCCGCTGTGTGTGCTGCTGTCCGCAAACAGCCTCCAAACAAAGCAGGGCGCTAAGGCATGAGAAGTAAGCATCCCAGGAGGGAATCTGCCTGCGAGGGAAGCTGTGCAGCACATCCCTTGTTCTGCTCGCCACTTCCCTGACTCTTAGGCAAAGCCCAGCTCAGCTGGCTTGTAGGCGTGCCTCCGTGCTCAGAAGCAGCCCCGTGGCAGGCAGGATACAGGGGGATGTATTCTGGGCACGCAGCATGCTGCTTCCCATGCCCGGGACAAACTGCGAGCCGGTGCCTCGCTTGCGCTTCTATCTGCCGAGACTTGGAGCCGATCAGAGCGCACCTTCCCGCTGTGTGTGCTGCTGTCCGCAAACAGCCTCCAGACAAAGCAGGGCGCTACGGCAGGAGAAATAAGCAACCAGGAGGGAATCTGCCTGCGAGGGAAGCTGTGCAGCACATCCCTTGTTCCGCTCGCCACTTCCCTCACTCTTAGGCAAAGGCCATCTCAGCTTGCTTGTAGGCGTGCCTCTGTGCTCAGAAGCAGCCCCGTGGCAGGCAGGACAGAGCGGGATGTCTTCTGGGCACGCAGCATGCTGCTTCCCATGCCCGGGACAAATTGCGAGCAGGTGCCTGGCTTGCGCTTCTATCTGCTGAGACTTGGAGCTGGCCACCGCGCACCTTCCCGCTGTGTGTGCTGCTGTCCGCAAACAGCCTCCAAACAAAGCAGCGCACTAAGGCAGGAGAAATAAGCAAACCAGGAGGGAATCTGCCTGCGAGGGAAGCTGTGCAGCACATCCCTTGTTCCGCTCGACACTTCCCTCACTCTTAGGCAAAGCCCATCTCAGCTGGCTTGTAGGCGTGCCTCTGTGCTCAGAAGCAGCCCCGTGGCAGGCAGGATACAGCGGGATGTCTTCTGGGCACGCAGCATGCTGCTTCCCATGCCCGGGACAAACCGCGAGCAGGTGCCTCGCTTGCGCTTCTATCTGCCGAGACTTGGAGCCGATCAGAACGCACCTTCCCGCTGTGTGTGCTGCTGTCCGCAAACAGCCTCCAAACAAAGCAGGGCGCTAAGGCATGAGAAGTTAGCGCCACAGGAGGGAATCTGCCTGCGAGGGAAGCTGTGCAGCACATCCCTTGTTCCGCTCGCCACTTCCCTGACTCTTAGGCAAAGCCCATCTCAGCTGGCTTGTAGGCGTGCCTCTGTGCTCAGAAGCAGCCCCGTGGCAGGCAGGACAGAGCGGGATGTCTTCTGGGCACGCAGCATGCTGCTTCCCATGCCCGGGACAAACCGCGAGCAGGTGCCTGGCTTGCGCTTCTATCTGCCGAGACTTGGAGCTGGCCAGCGCGCACCTTCCCGCTGTGTGTGCTGCTGTCCGCAAACAGCCTCCAAACAAAGCAGGGCGCTAAGGCATGAGAAGTAAGCATCCCAGGAGGGAATCTGCCTGCGAGGGAAGCTGTGCAGCACATCCCTTGTTCTGCTCGCCACTTCCCTGACTCTTAGGCAAAGCCCAGCTCAGCTGGCTTGTAGGCGTGCCTCCGTGCTCAGAAGCAGCCCCGTGGCAGGCAGGATACAGCGGGATGTATTCTGGGCACGCAGCATGCTGCTTCCCATGCCCGGGACAAACTGCGAGCCGGTGCCTCGCTTGCGCTTCTATCTGCCGAGACTTGGAGCCGATCAGAGCGCACCTTCCCGCTGTGTGTGCTGCTGTCCACAAACAGCCTCCAAACAAAGCAGCGCACTAAGGCAAGAGAAGTAAGTGCCCCAGGAGGGAATCTGCCTGCGAGGGAAGCTGTGCAGCACATCCCTTGTTCCGCTCGCCACTTCCCTCACTCTTAGGCAAAGCCCAGCTCAGCTGGCTTGTAGATGTGCCTCCGTGCTCAGAAGCAGCCCCGTGGCAGGCAGGATACAGCGGGATGTGTTCTGGGCACGCAGCATGCTGCTTCCCATGCCCGGGACAAACCGCGAGCAGGTGCCTGGCTTGCGCTTCTATCTGCCGAGACTTGGAGCTGGCCAGCGCGCACCTTCCCGCTGTGTGTGCTGCTGTCCGCAAACAGCCTCCAAACAAAGCAGGGCGCTAAGGCAGGAGAAATAAGCAACCAGGAGGGAATCTGCCTGCGAGGGAAGCTGTGCAGCACATCCCTTGTTCCGCTCGCCACTTCCCTCACTCTTAGGCAAAGCCCATCTCAGCTTGCTTGTAGGCGTGCCTCTGTGCTCAGAAGCAGCCCCGTGGCAGGCAGGATACAGCGGGATGTCTTCTGGGCACGCAGCATGCTGCTTCCCATGCCCGGGACAAACCGCGAGCAGGTGCCTCGCTTGCGGTTCTATGTGCCGAGACTTGGAGCTGGCTACCGCGCACCTTCCCGCTGTGTGTGCTGCTGTCCGCAAACAGCCTCCAAACAAAGCAGCGCACTAAGGCAGGAGAAATAAGCAACCAGGAGGGAATCTGCCTGCGAGGGAAGCTGTGCAGCACATCCCTTGTTCCGCTCGCCACTTCCCTGACTCTTAGGCAAAGCCCATCTCAGCTGGCTTGTAGGCGTGCCTCTGTGCTCAGAAGCAGCCCCGTGGCAGGCAGGACAGAGCGGGATGTCTTCTGGGCACGCAGCATGCTGCTTCCCATGCCCGGGACAAACCGCGAGCAGGTGCCTCGCTTGCGCTTCTATCTGCCGAGACTTGGAGCTGGCCACCGCGCACCTTCCCGCTGTGTGTGCTGCTGTCCGCAAACAGCCTCCAAACAAAGCAGGGCGCTAAGGCATGAGAAGTAAGCATCCCAGGAGGGAATCTGCCTGCGAGGGAAGCTGTGCAGCACATCCCTTGTTCTGCTCGCCACTTCCCTGACTCTTAGGCAAAGCCCAGCTCAGCTGGCTTGTAGGCGTGCCTCCGTGCTCAGAAGCAGCCCCGTGGCAGGCAGGATACAGGGGGATGTATTCTGGGCACGCAGCATGCTGCTTCCCATGCCCGGGACAAACTGCGAGCCGGTGCCTCGCTTGCGCTTCTATCTGCCGAGACTTGGAGCCGATCAGAGCGCACCTTCCCGCTGTGTGTGCTGCTGTCCGCAAACAGCCTCCAGACAAAGCAGGGCGCTACGGCAGGAGAAATAAGCAACCAGGAGGGAATCTGCCTGCGAGGGAAGCTGTGCAGCACATCCCTTGTTCCGCTCGCCACTTCCCTCACTCTTAGGCAAAGCCCATCTCAGCTGGCTTGTAGGCGTGCCTCTGTGCTCAGAAGCAGCCCCGTGGCAGGCAGGACAGAGCGGGATGTCTTCTGGGCACGCAGCATGCTGCTTCCCATGCCCGGGACAAACTGCGAGCAGGTGCCTCGCTTGCGCTTCTATGTGCCGAGACTTGGAGCTGGCCACCGCGCACCTTCCCGCTGTGTGTGCTGCTGTCCGCAAACAGCCTCCAGACAAAGCAGGGCGCTACGGCAGGAGAAATAAGCAACCAGGAGGGAATCTGCCTGCGAGGGAAGCTGTGCAGCACATCCCTTGTTCCGCTCGCCACTTCCCTCACTCTTAGGCAAAGGCCATCTCAGCTTGCTTGTAGGCGTGCCTCTGTGCTCAGAAGCAGCCCCGTGGCAGGCAGGACAGAGCGGGATGTCTTCTGGGCACGCAGCATGCTGCTTCCCATGCCCGGGACAAATTGCGAGCAGGTGCCTGGCTTGCGCTTCTATCTGCTGAGACTTGGAGCTGGCCACCGCGCACCTTCCCGCTGTGTGTGCTGCTGTCCGCAAACAGCCTCCAAACAAAGCAGCGCACTAAGGCAGGAGAAATAAGCAAACCAGGAGGGAATCTGCCTGCGAGGGAAGCTGTGCAGCACATCCCTTGTTCCGCTCGACACTTCCCTCACTCTTAGGCAAAGCCCATCTCAGCTGGCTTGTAGGCGTGCCTCTGTGCTCAGAAGCAGCCCCGTGGCAGGCAGGATACAGCGGGATGTCTTCTGGGCACGCAGCATGCTGCTTCCCATGCCCGGGACAAACCGCGAGCAGGTGCCTCGCTTGCGCTTCTATCTGCCGAGACTTGGAGCTGGCCACCGCGCACCTTCCCGCTGTGTGTGCTGCTGTCCGCAAACAGCCTCCAAACAAAGCAGGGCGCTAAGGCATGAGAAGTAAGCGCCCCAGGAGGGAATCTGCCTGCGAGGGAAGCTGTGCAGCACATCCCTTGTTCCGCTCGCCACTTCCCTCACTCTTAGGCAAAGCCCATCTCAGCTGGCTTGTAGGCGTGCCTCCGTGCTCAGAAGCAGTCCCGTGGCAGGCAGGATACAGGGGGATGTGTTCTGGGCATGCAGCATGCTGCTTCCCATGCCCGGGACAAACCGCGAGCAAGTGCCTCGCTTATGCTTCTATCTGCCGAGACTTGGAGCTGGCCAGCGCGCACCTTCCCGCTGTGTGTGCTGCTGTCCGCAAACAGCCTCCAAACAAAGCAGGGCGCTAAGGCATGAGAAGTTAGCGTCCGAGGAGGGAATCTGCCTGCGAGGGAAGCTGTGCAGCACATCCCTTGTTCCACTCGACTCTTCCCTGACTCTTAGGCAAAGCCCATCTCAGCTGGCTTGTAGGCGTGCCTCCGTGCTCAGAAGCAGTCCCGTGGCAGGCAGGACAGAGCGGGATGTCTTCTGGGCACGCAGCATGCTGCTTCCCATGCCCGGGACAAACCGCGAGCAGGTGCCTGGCTTGCGCTTCTATGTGCCGAGACTTGGAGCTGGCCAGCGCGCACCTTCCCGCTGTGTGTGCTGCTGTCCGCAAAGAGCCTCCAAACAAAGCAGGGCGCTAAGGCAGGAGAAATAAGCACACCAGGAGGGAATCTGCCTGCGAGGGAAGCTGTGCAGCACATCCCTTGTTCCGCTCGCCACTTCCCTCACTCTTAGGCAAAGCCCATCTCAGCTGGCTTGTAGGCGTGCCTCCGTGCTCAGAAGCAGCCCTGTGGCAGGCAGGACAGAGCGGGATGTCTTCTGGGCACGCAGCATGCTGCTTCCCATGCCCGGGACAAACCGCGAGCAGGTGCCTCGCTTGCGCTTCTATCTGCCGAGACTTGGAGCTGGCCAGCGCGCACCTTCCCGCTGTGTGTGCTGCTGTCCGCAAACAGCCTCCAAACAAAGCAGGGCGCTAAGGCAGGAGAAATAAGCGCCCCAGGAGGGAATCTGCCTGCGAGGGAAGCTGTGCAGCACATCCCTTGTTCCGCTCGCCACTTCCCTCACTCTTAGGCAAAGCCCATCTCAGCTTGCTTGTAGGCGTGCCTCCGTGCTCAGAAGCAGTCCCGTGGCAGGCAGGATACAGGGGGATGTGTTCTGGGCACGCAGCATGCTGCTTCCCATGCCCGGGACAAACCGCGAGCAGGTGCCTCGCTTGTGCTTCTATCTGCCGAGACTTGGAGCTGGCCACCGCGCACCTTCCCGCTGTGTGTGCTGCTGTCCGCAAACAGCCTCCAAACAAAGCAGGGCGCTAAGGCATGAGAAGTTAGCGTCCCAGGAGGGAATCTGCCTGCGAGGGAAGCTGTGCAGCACATCCCTTGTTCCGCTCGCCACTTCCCTGACTCTTAGGCAAAGCCCATCTCAGCTGGCTTGTAGGCGTGCCTCCGTGCTCAGAAGCAGCCCCGTGGCAGGCAGGATACAGCGGGATGTCTTCTGGGCACGCAGCATGCTGCTTCCCATGCCCGGGACAAACCGCGAGCAGGTGCCTCGCTTGCTCTTCTATCTGCCGAGACTTGGAGCTGGCTAGCGCGCACCTTCCCGCTGTGTGTGCTGCTGTCCGCAAACAGCCTCCAAACAAAGCAGGGCGCTAAGGCAGGAGAAATAAGCACACCAGGAGGGAATCTGCCTGCGAGGGAAGCTGTGCAGCACATCCCTTGTTCCACTCGACACTTCCCTGACTCTTAGGCAAAGCCCATCTCAGCTTGCTTGTAGGCGTGCCTCTGTGCTCAGAAGCAGTCCCGTGGCAGGCAGGATACAGGGGGATGTCTTCTGGGCACGCAGCATGCTGCTTCCCATGCCCGGGACAAACTGCGAGCAGGTGCCTCACTTGCGCTTCTATCTGCCGAGACTTGGAGCCGATCAGAACGCACCTTCCCGCTGTGTGTGCTGCTGTCCGCAAACAGCCTCCAAACAAAGCAGGGCGCTAAGGCATGAGAAGTTAGCGCCACAGGAGGGAATCTGCCTGCGAGGGAAGCTGTGCAGCACATCCCTTGTTCCGCTCGCCACTTCCCTGACTCTTAGGCAAAGCCCATCTCAGCGTGCTTGTAGGCGTGCCTCTGTGCTCAGAAGCAGCCCCGTGGCAGGCAGGACAGAGCGGGATGTCTTCTGGGCACGCAGCATGCTGCTTCCCATGCCCGGGACAAACCGCGAGCAGGTGCCTCGCTTGCGCTTCTATGTGCCGAGACTTGGAGCTGGCCAGCGCGCACCTTCCCGCTGTGTGTGCTGCTGTCCACAAACAGCCTCCAAACAAAGCAGCGCACTAAGGCAAGAGAAGTAAGTGCCCCAGGAGGGAATCTGCCTGCGAGGGAAGCTGTGCAGCACATCCCTTGTTCCGCTCGCCACTTCCCTCACTCTTAGGCAAAGCCCAGCTCAGCTGGCTTGTAGGCGTGCCTCTGTGCTCAGAAGCAGCCCCGTGGCAGGCAGGATACAGCGGGATGTCTTCTGGGCACGCAGCATGCTGCTTCCCATGCCCGGGACAAACCGCGAGCAGGTGCCTGGCTTGCGCTTCTATCTGCCGAGACTTGGAGCTGGCCAGCGCGCACCTTCCCGCTGTGTGTGCTGCTGTCCGCAAACAGCCTCCAAACAAAGCAGCGCACTAAGGCAGGAGAAATAAGCAACCAGGAGGGAATCTGCCTGCGAGGGAAGCTGTGCAGCACATCCCTTGTTCCGCTCGCCACTTCCCTGACTCTTAGGCAAAGCCCATCTCAGCTGGCTTGTAGGCGTGCCTCTGTGCTCAGAAGCAGCCCCGTGGCAGGCAGGACAGAGCGGGATGTCTTCTGGGCACGCAGCATGCTGCTTCCCATGCCCGGGACAAACCGCGAGCAGGTGCCTCGCTTGCGCTTCTATGTGCCGAGACTTGGAGCTGGCCAGCGCGCACCTTCCCGCTGTGTGTGCTGCTGTCCGCAAAGAGCCTCCAAACAAAGCAGGGCGCTAAGGCAGGAGAAAGAAGCAACCAGGAGGGAATCTGCCTGCGAGGGAAGCTGTGCAGCACATCCCTTGTTCCGCTCGCCAATTCCCTCACTCTTAGGCAAAGGCCATCTCAGCTGCCTTCTAGGCGTGCCTCTGTGCTCAGAAGCAGCCCCGTGGCAGGCAGGACAGAGCGGGATGTGTTCTGGGCACGCAGCATGCTGCTTCCCATGCCCGGGACAAACCGCGAGCAGGTGCCTGGCTTGCGCTTCTATCTGCCGAGACTTGGAGCTGGCCAACGCGCACCTTCCCGCTGTGTGTGCTGCTGTCCGCAAACAGCCTCCAAACAAAGCAGGGCGCTAAGGCATGAGAAGTAAGCATCCCAGGAGGGAATCTGCCTGCGAGGGAAGCTGTGCAGCACATCCCTTGTTCTGCTCGCCACTTCCCTGACTCTTAGGCAAAGCCCAGCTCAGCTGGCTTGTAGGCGTGCCTCCGTGCTCAGAAGCAGCCCCGTGGCAGGCAGGATACAGGGGGATGTATTCTGGGCACGCAGCATGCTGCTTCCCATGCCCGGGACAAACTGCGAGCCGGTGCCTCGCTTGCGCTTCTATCTGCCGAGACTTGGAGCCGATCAGAGCGCACCTTCCCGCTGTGTGTGCTGCTGTCCGCAAACAGCCTCCAAACAAAGCAGGGCACTAAGGCAGGAGAAATAAGCAACCAGGAGGGAATCTGCCTGCGAGGGAAGCTGTGCAGCACATCCCTTGTTCTGCTCGCCACTTCCCTGACTCTTAGGCAAAGCCCAGCTCAGCTGGCTTGTAGGCGTGCCTCCGTGCTCAGAAGCAGCCCCGTGGCAGGCAGGATACAGCGGGATGTATTCTGGGCACGCAGCATGCTGCTTCCCATGCCCGGGACAAACTGCGAGCCGGTGCCTCGCTTGCGCTTCTATCTGCCGAGACTTGGAGCCGATCAGAGCGCACCTTCCCGCTGTGTGTGCTGCTGTCCACAAACAGCCTCCAAACAAAGCAGCGCACTAAGGCAAGAGAAGTAAGTGCCCCAGGAGGGAATCTGCCTGCGAGGGAAGCTGTGCAGCACATCCCTTGTTCCGCTCGCCACTTCCCTCACTCTTAGGCAAAGCCCAGCTCAGCTGGCTTGTAGATGTGCCTCCGTGCTCAGAAGCAGCCCCGTGGCAGGCAGGATACAGCGGGATGTCTTCTGGGCACGCAGCATGCTGCTTCCCATGCCCGGGACAAACCGCGAGCAGGTGCCTGGCTTGCGCTTCTATCTGCCGAGACTTGGAGCTGGCCACCGCGCACCTTCCCGCTGTGTGTGCTGCTGTCCGCAAACAGCCTCCAAACAAAGCAGGGCGCTAAGGCAGGAGAAATAAGCAACCAGGAGGGAATCTGCCTGCGAGGGAAGCTGTGCAGCACATCCCTTGTTCCGCTCGCCACTTCCCTCACTCTTAGGCAAAGCCCATCTCAGCTTGCTTGTAGGCGTGCCTCTGTGCTCAGAAGCAGCCCCGTGGCAGGCAGGATACAGCGGGATGTCTTCTGGGCACGCAGCATGCTGCTTCCCATGCCCGGGACAAACCGCGAGCAGGTGCCTGGCTTGCGCTTCTATCTGCCGAGACTTGGAGCTGGCTACCGCGCACCTTCCCGCTGTGTGTGCTGCTGTCCGCAAACAGCCTCCAAACAAAGCAGCGCACTAAGGCAGGAGAAATAAGCAACCAGGAGGGAATCTGCCTGCGAGGGAAGCTGTGCAGCACATCCCTTGTTCCGCTCGCCACTTCCCTGACTCTTAGGCAAAGCCCATCTCAGCTGGCTTGTAGGCGTGCCTCTGTGCTCAGAAGCAGCCCCGTGGCAGGCAGGACAGAGCGGGATGTCTTCTGGGCACGCAGCATGCTGCTTCCCATGCCCGGGACAAACCGCGAGCAGGTGCCTCGCTTGCGCTTCTATCTGCCGAGACTTGGAGCTGGCCACCGCGCACCTTCCCGCTGTGTGTGCTGCTGTCCGCAAAGAGCCTCCAAACAAAGCAGGGCGCTAAGGCAGGAGAAAGAAGCAACCAGGAGGGAATCTGCCTGCGAGGGAAGCTGTGCAGCACATCCCTTGTTCCGCTCGCCACTTCCCTCACTCTTAGGCAAAGCCCATCTCAGCTTGCTTGTAGGCGTGCCTCTGTGCTCAGAAGCAGCCCCGTGGCAGGCAGGACAGAGCGGGATGTCTTCTGGGCACGCAGCATGCTGCTTCCCATGCCCGGGACAAACCGCGAGCAGGTGCCTCGCTTGCGCTTCTATCTGCCGAGACTTGGAGCTGGCCACCGCGCACCTTCCCGCTGTGTGTGCTGCTGTCCGCAAAGAGCCTCCAAACAAAGCAGGGCGCTAAGGCAGGAGAAAGAAGCAACCAGGAGGGAATCTGCCTGCGAGGGAAGCTGTGCAGCACATCCCTTGTTCCGCTCGCCACTTCCCTCACTCTTAGGCAAAGGCCATCTCAGCTGCCTTCTAGGCGTGCCTCTGTGCTCAGAAGCAGCCCCGTGGCAGGCAGGACAGAGCGGGATGTGTTCTGGGCACGCAGCATGCTGCTTCCCATGCCCGGGACAAACCGCGAGCAGGTGCCTGGCTTGCGCTTCTATCTGCCGAGACTTGGAGCTGGCCAACGCGCACCTTCCCGCTGTGTGTGCTGCTGTCCGCAAACAGCCTCCAAACAAAGCAGGGCGCTAAGGCATGAGAAGTAAGCATCCCAGGAGGGAATCTGCCTGCGAGGGAAGCTGTGCAGCACATCCCTTGTTCTGCTCGCCACTTCCCTGACTCTTAGGCAAAGCCCAGCTCAGCTGGCTTGTAGGCGTGCCTCCGTGCTCAGAAGCAGCCCCGTGGCAGGCAGGATACAGGGGGATGTATTCTGGGCACGCAGCATGCTGCTTCCCATGCCCGGGACAAACTGCGAGCCGGTGCCTCGCTTGCGCTTCTATCTGCCGAGACTTGGAGCCGATCAGAGCGCACCTTCCCGCTGTGTGTGCTGCTGTCCGCAAACAGCCTCCAGACAAAGCAGGGCGCTACGGCAGGAGAAATAAGCAACCAGGAGGGAATCTGCCTGCGAGGGAAGCTGTGCAGCACATCCCTTGTTCCGCTCGCCACTTCCCTCACTCTTAGGCAAAGCCCATCTCAGCTGGCTTGTAGGCGTGCCTCTGTGCTCAGAAGCAGCCCCGTGGCAGGCAGGATACAGCGGGATGTCTTCTGGGCACGCAGCATGCTGCTTCCCATGCCCGGGACAAACCGCGAGCAGGTGCCTGGCTTGCGCTTCTATGTGCCGAGACTTGGAGCTGGCCAGCGCGCACCTTCCCGCTGTGTGTGCTGCTGTCCGCAAACAGCCTCCAAACAAAGCAGGGCGCTAAGGCAGGAGAAATAAGCAACCAGGAGGGAATCTGCCTGCGAGGGAAGCTGTGCAGCACATCCCTTGTTCCGCTCGCCACTTCCCTCACTCTTAGGCAAAGCCCATCTCAGCTGGCTTGTAGGCGTGCCTCTGTGCTCAGAAGCAGCCCCGTGGCAGGCAGGACAGAGCGGGATGTCTTCTGGGCACGCAGCATGCTGCTTCCCATGCCCGGGACAAACCGCGAGCAGGTGCCTCGCTTGCGCTTCTATCTGCCGAGACTTGGAGCTGGCCACCGCGCACCTTCCCGCTGTGTGTGCTGCTGTCCGCAAACAGCCTCCAAACAAAGCAGGGCGCTAAGGCAGGAGAAATAAGCAACCAGGAGGGAATCTGCCTGCGAGGGAAGCTGTGCAGCACATCCCTTGTTCCGCTCGCCACTTCCCTCACTCTTAGGCAAAGGCCATCTCAGCTGCCTTCTAGGCGTGCCTCTGTGCTCAGAAGCAGCCCCGTGGCAGGCAGGACAGAGCGGGATGTGTTCTGGGCACGCAGCATGCTGCTTCCCATGCCCGGGACAAACCGCGAGCAGGTGCCTGGCTTGCGCTTCTATCTGCCGAGACTTGGAGCTGGCCAACGCGCACCTTCCCGCTGTGTGTGCTGCTGTCCGCAAACAGCCTCCAAACAAAGCAGGGCGCTAAGGCATGAGAAGTAAGCATCCCAGGAGGGAATCTGCCTGCGAGGGAAGCTGTGCAGCACATCCCTTGTTCTGCTCGCCACTTCCCTGACTCTTAGGCAAAGCCCAGCTCAGCTGGCTTGTAGGCGTGCCTCCGTGCTCAGAAGCAGCCCCGTGGCAGGCAGGATACAGCGGGATGTCTTCTGGGCACGCAGCATGCTGCTTCCCATGCCCGGGACAAACCGCGAGCAGGTGCCTCGCTTGCTCTTCTATCTGCCGAGACTTGGAGCTGGCTAGCGCGCACCTTCCCGCTGTGTGTGCTGCTGTCCGCAAACAGCCTCCAAACAAAGCAGGGCGCTAAGGCAGGAGAAATAAGCACACCAGGAGGGAATCTGCCTGCGAGGGAAGCTGTGCAGCACATCCCTTGTTCCACTCGACACTTCCCTGACTCTTAGGCAAAGCCCATCTCAGCTTGCTTGTAGGCGTGCCTCCGTGCTCAGAAGCAGTCCCGTGGCAGGCAGGATACAGGGGGATGTCTTCTGGGCACGCAGCATGCTGCTTCCCATGCCCGGGACAAACTGCGAGCAGGTGCCTCACTTGCGCTTCTATCTGCCGAGACTTGGAGCCGATCAGAACGCACCTTCCCGCTGTGTGTGCTGCTGTCCGCAAACAGCCTCCAAACAAAGCAGGGCGCTAAGGCATGAGAAGTTAGCGCCACAGGAGGGAATCTGCCTGCGAGGGAAGCTGTGCAGCACATCCCTTGTTCCGCTCGCCACTTCCCTCACTCTTAGGCAAAGCCCATCTCAGCGTGCTTGTAGGCGTGCCTCTGTGCTCAGAAGCAGCCCCGTGGCAGGCAGGATACAGCGGGATGTCTTCTGGGCACGCAGCATGCTGCTTCCCATGCCCGGGATAAACCGCGAGCAGGTGCCTCGCTTGCGCTTCTATCTGCCGAGACTTGGAGCTGGCCAACGCGCACCTTCCCGCTGTGTGTGCTGCTGTCCGCAAACAGCCTCCAAACAAAGCAGGGCGCTACGGCAGGAGAAATAAGCAACCAGGAGGGAATCTGCCTGCGAGGGAAGCTGTGCAGCACATCCCTTGTTCCGCTCGCCACTTCCCTCACTCTTAGGCAAAGGCCATCTCAGCTTGCTTGTAGGCGTGCCTCTGTGCTCAGAAGCAGCCCCGTGGCAGGCAGGACAGAGCGGGATGTCTTCTGGGCACGCAGCATGCTGCTTCCCATGCCCGGGACAAACCGCGAGCAGGTGCCTGGCTTGCGCTTCTATGTGCCGAGACTTGGAGCTGGCCAGCGCGCACCTTCCCGCTGTGTGTGCTGCTGTCCACAAACAGCCTCCAAACAAAGCAGCGCACTAAGGCAAGAGAAGTAAGTGCCCCAGGAGGGAATCTGCCTGCGAGGGAAGCTGTGCAGCACATCCCTTGTTCCGCTCGCCACTTCCCTCACTCTTAGGCAAAGCCCAGCTCAGCTGGCTTGTAGATGTGCCTCCGTGCTCAGAAGCAGCCCCGTGGCAGGCAGGATACAGCGGGATGTGTTCTGGGCACGCAGCATGCTGCTTCCCATGCCCGGGACAAACCGCGAGCAGGTGCCTGGCTTGCGCTTCTATGTGCCGAGACTTGGAGCTGGCCAGCGCGCACCTTCCCGCTGTGTGTGCTGCTGTCCGCAAACAGCCTCCAAACAAAGCAGGGCGCTAAGGCAGGAGAAATAAGCACACCAGGAGGGAATCTGCCTGCGAGGGAAGCTGTGCAGCACATCCCTTGTTCCGCTCGCCACTTCCCTCACTCTTAGGCAAAGCCCATCTCAGCTTGCTTGTAGGCGTGCCTCTGTGCTCAGAAGCAGCCCCGTGGCAGGCAGGATACAGCGGGATGTCTTCTGGGCACGCAGCATGCTGCTTCCCATGCCCGGGACAAACCGCGAGCAGGTGCCTGGCTTGCGCTTCTATCTGCCGAGACTTGGAGCTGGCTACCGCGCACCTTCCCGCTGTGTGTGCTGCTGTCCGCAAACAGCCTCCAAACAAAGCAGCGCACTAAGGCAGGAGAAATAAGCAACCAGGAGGGAATCTGCCTGCGAGGGAAGCTGTGCAGCACATCCCTTGTTCCGCTCGCCAATTCCCTCACTCTTAGGCAAAGCCCAGCTCAGCTTGCTTGTAGGCGTGCCTCTGTGCTCAGAAGCAGCCCCGTGGCAGGCAGGACAGAGCGGGATGTCTTCTGGGCACGCAGCATGCTGCTTCCCATGCCCGGGACAAACCGCGAGCAGGTGCCTGGCTTGCGCTTCTATCTGCTGAGACTTGGAGCTGGCCACCGCGCACCTTCCCGCTGTGTGTGCTGCTGTCCGCAAACAGCCTCCAAACAAAGCAGGGCACTAAGGCAGGAGAAATAAGCAACCAGGAGGGAATCTGCCTGCGAGGGAAGCTGTGCAGCACATCCCTTGTTCCGCTCGCCACTTCCCTCACTCTTAGGCAAAGGCCATCTCAGCTTGCTTGTAGGCGTGCCTCTGTGCTCAGAAGCAGCCCCGTGGCAGGCAGGACAGAGCGGGATGTGTTCTGGGCACGCAGCATGCTGCTTCCCATGCCCGGGACAAACCGCGAGCAGGTGCCTGGCTTGCGCTTCTATCTGCCGAGACTTGGAGCTGGCCAACGCGCACCTTCCCGCTGTGTGTGCTGCTGTCCGCAAACAGCCTCCAAACAAAGCAGGGCGCTAAGGCATGAGAAGTAAGCATCCCAGGAGGGAATCTGCCTGCGAGGGAAGCTGTGCAGCACATCCCTTGTTCTGCTCGCCACTTCCCTGACTCTTAGGCAAAGCCCAGCTCAGCTGGCTTGTAGGCGTGCCTCCGTGCTCAGAAGCAGCCCCGTGGCAGGCAGGATACAGGGGGATGTATTCTGGGCACGCAGCATGCTGCTTCCCATGCCCGGGACAAACTGCGAGCCGGTGCCTCGCTTGCGCTTCTATCTGCCGAGACTTGGAGCCGATCAGAGCGCACCTTCCCGCTGTGTGTGCTGCTGTCCGCAAACAGCCTCCAGACAAAGCAGGGCGCTACGGCAGGAGAAATAAGCAACCAGGAGGGAATCTGCCTGCGAGGGAAGCTGTGCAGCACATCCCTTGTTCCGCTCGCCACTTCCCTCACTCTTAGGCAAAGGCCATCTCAGCTTGCTTGTAGGCGTGCCTCTGTGCTCAGAAGCAGCCCCGTGGCAGGCAGGACAGAGCGGGATGTCTTCTGGGCACGCAGCATGCTGCTTCCCATGCCCGGGACAAATTGCGAGCAGGTGCCTGGCTTGCGCTTCTATCTGCTGAGACTTGGAGCTGGCCACCGCGCACCTTCCCGCTGTGTGTGCTGCTGTCCGCAAACAGCCTCCAAACAAAGCAGCGCACTAAGGCAGGAGAAATAAGCAAACCAGGAGGGAATCTGCCTGCGAGGGAAGCTGTGCAGAACATCCCTTGTTCCGCTCGACACTTCCCTCACTCTTAGGCAAAGCCCATCTCAGCTGGCTTGTAGGCGTGCCTCTGTGCTCAGAAGCAGCCCCGTGGCAGGCAGGATACAGCGGGATGTGTTCTGGGCACGCAGCATGCTGCTTCCCATGCCCGGGACAAACCGCGAGCAGGTGCCTTGCTTGCGCTTCTATCTGCCGAGACTTGGAGCTGGCCAGCGCGCACCTTCCCGCTGTGTGTGCTGCTGTCCGCAAACAGCCTCCAAACAAAGCAGGGCGCTAAGGCAGGAGAAGCAAGCGCCCCAGGAGGGAATCTGCCTGCGAGGGAAGCTGTGCAGCACATCCCTTGTTCCGCTCGCCACTTCCCTGACTCTTAGGCAAAGCCCATCTCAGCTGGCTTGTAGGCGTGCCTCTGTGCTCAGAAGCAGCCCCGTGGCAGGCAGGACAGAGCGGGATGTCTTCTGGGCACGCAGCATGCTGCTTCCCATGCCCGGGACAAACCGCGAGCAGGTGCCTCGCTTGCGCTTCTATCTGCCGAGACTTGGAGCTGGCCACCGCGCACCTTCCCGCTGTGTGTGCTGCTGTCCGCAAACAGCCTCCAAACAAAGCAGGGCGCTAAGGCAGGAGAAATAAGCAACCAGGAGGGAATCTGCCTGCGAGGGAAGCTGTGCAGCACATCCCTTGTTCCGCTCGCCACTTCCCTCACTCTTAGGCAAAGGCCATCTCAGCTGCCTTCTAGGCGTGCCTCTGTGCTCAGAAGCAGCCCCGTGGCAGGCAGGACAGAGCGGGATGTGTTCTGGGCACGCAGCATGCTGCTTCCCATGCCCGGGACAAACCGCGAGCAGGTGCCTCGCTTGCGCTTCTATCTGCCGAGACTTGGAGCTGGCCAACGCGCACCTTCCCGCTGTGTGTGCTGCTGTCCGCAAACAGCCTCCAAACAAAGCAGGGCGCTAAGGCATGAGAAGTAAGCATCCCAGGAGGGAATCTGCCTGCGAGGGAAGCTGTGCAGCACATCCCTTGTTCTGCTCGCCACTTCCCTGACTCTTAGGCAAAGCCCAGCTCAGCTGGCTTGTAGGCGTGCCTCCGTGCTCAGAAGCAGCCCCGTGGCAGGCAGGATACAGGGGGATGTATTCTGGGCACGCAGCATGCTGCTTCCCATGCCCGGGACAAACAGCGAGCCGGTGCCTCGCTTGCGCTTCTATCTGCCGAGACTTGGAGCCGATCAGAGCGCACCTTCCCGCTGTGTGTGCTGCTGTCCGCAAACAGCCTCCAGACAAAGCAGGGCGCTACGGCAGGAGAAATAAGCAACCAGGAGGGAATCTGCCTGCGAGGGAAGCTGTGCAGCACATCCCTTGTTCCGCTCGCCACTTCCCTCACTCTTAGGCAAAGGCCATCTCAGCTTGCTTGTAGGCGTGCCTCTGTGCTCAGAAGCAGCCCCGTGGCAGGCAGGACAGAGCGGGATGTCTTCTGGGCACGCAGCATGCTGCTTCCCATGCCCGGGACAAATTGCGAGCAGGTGCCTGGCTTGCGCTTCTATCTGCTGAGACTTGGAGCTGGCCACCGCGCACCTTCCCGCTGTGTGTGCTGCTGTCCGCAAACAGCCTCCAAACAAAGCAGCGCACTAAGGCAGGAGAAATAAGCAAACCAGGAGGGAATCTGCCTGCGAGGGAAGCTGTGCAGCACATCCCTTGTTCCGCTCAACACTTCCCTCACTCTTAGGCAAAGCCCATCTCAGCTGGCTTGTAGGCGTGCCTCTGTGCTCAGAAGCAGCCCCGTGGCAGGCAGGATACAGCGGGATGTGTTCTGGGCACGCAGCATGCTGCTTCCCATGCCCGGGACAAACCGCGAGCAGGTGCCTCGCTTGCGCTTCTATCTGCCGAGACTTGGAGCTGGCCACCGCGCACCTTCCCGCTGTGTGTGCTGCTGTCCGCAAACAGCCTCCAAACAAAGCAGGGCGCTAAGGCATGAGAAGTAAGCGCCCCAGGAGGGAATCTGCCTGCGAGGGAAGCTGTGCAGCACATCCCTTGTTCCGCTCGCCACTTCCCTCACTCTTAGGCAAAGCCCATCTCAGCTGGCTTGTAGGCGTGCCTCCGTGCTCAGAAGCAGTCCCGTGGCAGGCAGGATACAGGGGGATGTGTTCTGGGCATGCAGCATGCTGCTTCCCATGCCCGGGACAAACCGCGAGCAAGTGCCTCGCTTATGCTTCTATCTGCCGAGACTTGGAGCTGGCCAGCGCGCAGCTTCCCGCTGTGTGTGCTGCTGTCCGCAAACAGCCTCCAAACAAAGCAGGGCGCTAAGGCATGAGAAGTTAGCGTCCGAGGAGGGAATCTGCCTGCGAGGGAAGCTGTGCAGCACATCCCTTGTTCCGCTCGACTCTTCCCTGACTCTTAGGCAAAGCCCATCTCAGCTGGCTTGTAGGCGTGCCTCCGTGCTCAGAAGCAGTCCCGTGGCAGGCAGGACAGAGCGGGATGTCTTCTGGGCACGCAGCATGCTGCTTCCCATGCCCGGGACAAACCGCGAGCAGGTGCCTGGCTTGCGCTTCTATCTGCCGAGACTTGGAGCTGGCCAGCGCGCAACTTCCCGCTGTGTGTGCTGCTGTCCGCAAACAGCCTCCAAACAAAGCAGGGCGCTAAGGCAGGAGAAATAAGCACACCAGGAGGGAATCTGCCTGCGAGGGAAGCTGTGCAGCACATCCCTTGTTCCGCTCGCCACTTCCCTCACTCTTAGGCAAAGCCCATCTCAGCTGGCTTGTAGGCGTGCCTCCGTGCTCAGAAGCAGCCCTGTGGCAGGCAGGACAGAGCGGGATGTCTTCTGGGCACGCAGCATGCTGCTTCCCATGCCCGGGACAAACTGCGAGCCGGTGCCTCGCTTGCGCTTCTATCTGCCGAGACTTGGAGCCGATCAGAGCGCACCTTCCCGCTGTGTGTGCTGCTGTCCACAAACAGCCTCCAAACAAAGCAGCGCACTAAGGCAAGAGAAGTAAGTGCCCCAGGAGGGAATCTGCCTGCGAGGGAAGCTGTGCAGCACATCCCTTGTTCCGCTCGCCACTTCCCTCACTCTTAGGCAAAGCCCAGCTCAGCTGGCTTGTAGATGTGCCTCCGTGCTCAGAAGCAGCCCCGTGGCAGGCAGGATACAGCGGGATGTGTTCTGGGCACGCAGCATGCTGCTTCCCATGCCCGGGACAAACCGCGAGCAGGTGCCTGGCTTGCGCTTCTATCTGCCGAGACTTGGAGCTGGCCACCGCGCACCTTCCCGCTGTGTGTGCTGCTGTCCGCAAACAGCCTCCAAACAAAGCAGGGCGCTAAGGCAGGAGAAATAAGCAACCAGGAGGGAATCTGCCTGCGAGGGAAGCTGTGCAGCACATCCCTTGTTCCGCTCGCCACTTCCCTCACTCTTAGGCAAAGCCCATCTCAGCTTGCTTGTAGGCGTGCCTCTGTGCTCAGAAGCAGCCCCGTGGCAGGCAGGATACAGCGGGATGTCTTCTGGGCACGCAGCATGCTGCTTCCCATGCCCGGGACAAACCGCGAGCAGGTGCCTGGCTTGCGCTTCTATCTGCCGAGACTTGGAGCTGGCTACCGCGCACCTTCCCGCTGTGTGTGCTGCTGTCCGCAAACAGCCTCCAAACAAAGCAGCGCACTAAGGCAGGAGAAATAAGCAACCAGGAGGGAATCTGCCTGCGAGGGAAGCTGTGCAGCACATCCCTTGTTCCGCTCGCCACTTCCCTGACTCTTAGGCAAAGCCCATCTCAGCTGGCTTGTAGGCGTGCCTCTGTGCTCAGAAGCAGCCCCGTGGCAGGCAGGACAGAGCGGGATGTCTTCTGGGCACGCAGCATGCTGCTTCCCATGCCCGGGACAAACCGCGAGCAGGTGCCTCGCTTGCGCTTCTATCTGCCGAGACTTGGAGCTGGCCACCGCGCACCTTCCCGCTGTGTGTGCTGCTGTCCGCAAAGAGCCTCCAAACAAAGCAGGGCGCTAAGGCAGGAGAAAGAAGCAACCAGGAGGGAATCTGCCTGCGAGGGAAGCTGTGCAGCACATCCCTTGTTCCGCTCGCCACTTCCCTCACTCTTAGGCAAAGCCCATCTCAGCTTGCTTGTAGGCGTGCCTCTGTGCTCAGAAGCAGCCCCGTGGCAGGCAGGACAGAGCGGGATGTCTTCTGGGCACGCAGCATGCTGCTTCCCATGCCCGGGACAAACCGCGAGCAGGTGCCTCGCTTGCGCTTCTATCTGCCGAGACTTGGAGCTGGCCACCGCGCACCTTCCCGCTGTGTGTGCTGCTGTCCGCAAAGAGCCTCCAAACAAAGCAGGGCGCTAAGGCAGGAGAAAGAAGCAACCAGGAGGGAATCTGCCTGCGAGGGAAGCTGTGCAGCACATCCCTTGTTCCGCTCGCCACTTCCCTCACTCTTAGGCAAAGGCCATCTCAGCTGCCTTCTAGGCGTGCCTCTGTGCTCAGAAGCAGCCCCGTGGCAGGCAGGACAGAGCGGGATGTGTTCTGGGCACGCAGCATGCTGCTTCCCATGCCCGGGACAAACCGCGAGCAGGTGCCTGGCTTGCGCTTCTATCTGCCGAGACTTGGAGCTGGCCAACGCGCACCTTCCCGCTGTGTGTGCTGCTGTCCGCAAACAGCCTCCAAACAAAGCAGGGCGCTAAGGCATGAGAAGTAAGCATCCCAGGAGGGAATCTGCCTGCGAGGGAAGCTGTGCAGCACATCCCTTGTTCTGCTCGCCACTTCCCTGACTCTTAGGCAAAGCCCAGCTCAGCTGGCTTGTAGGCGTGCCTCCGTGCTCAGAAGCAGCCCCGTGGCAGGCAGGATACAGGGGGATGTATTCTGGGCACGCAGCATGCTGCTTCCCATGCCCGGGACAAACTGCGAGCCGGTGCCTCGCTTGCGCTTCTATCTGCCGAGACTTGGAGCCGATCAGAGCGCACCTTCCCGCTGTGTGTGCTGCTGTCCGCAAACAGCCTCCAGACAAAGCAGGGCGCTACGGCAGGAGAAATAAGCAACCAGGAGGGAATCTGCCTGCGAGGGAAGCTGTGCAGCACATCCCTTGTTCCGCTCGCCACTTCCCTCACTCTTAGGCAAAGCCCATCTCAGCTGGCTTGTAGGCGTGCCTCTGTGCTCAGAAGCAGCCCCGTGGCAGGCAGGATACAGCGGGATGTCTTCTGGGCACGCAGCATGCTGCTTCCCATGCCCGGGACAAACCGCGAGCAGGTGCCTGGCTTGCGCTTCTATGTGCCGAGACTTGGAGCTGGCCAGCGCGCACCTTCCCGCTGTGTGTGCTGCTGTCCGCAAACAGCCTCCAAACAAAGCAGGGCGCTAAGGCAGGAGAAATAAGCAACCAGGAGGGAATCTGCCTGCGAGGGAAGCTGTGCAGCACATCCCTTGTTCCGCTCGCCACTTCCCTCACTCTTAGGCAAAGCCCATCTCAGCTGGCTTGTAGGCGTGCCTCTGTGCTCAGAAGCAGCCCCGTGGCAGGCAGGACAGAGCGGGATGTCTTCTGGGCACGCAGCATGCTGCTTCCCATGCCCGGGACAAACCGCGAGCAGGTGCCTCGCTTGCGCTTCTATCTGCCGAGACTTGGAGCTGGCCACCGCGCACCTTCCCGCTGTGTGTGCTGCTGTCCGCAAACAGCCTCCAAACAAAGCAGGGCGCTAAGGCAGGAGAAATAAGCAACCAGGAGGGAATCTGCCTGCGAGGGAAGCTGTGCAGCACATCCCTTGTTCCGCTCGCCACTTCCCTCACTCTTAGGCAAAGGCCATCTCAGCTGCCTTCTAGGCGTGCCTCTGTGCTCAGAAGCAGCCCCGTGGCAGGCAGGACAGAGCGGGATGTGTTCTGGGCACGCAGCATGCTGCTTCCCATGCCCGGGACAAACCGCGAGCAGGTGCCTGGCTTGCGCTTCTATCTGCCGAGACTTGGAGCTGGCCAACGCGCACCTTCCCGCTGTGTGTGCTGCTGTCCGCAAACAGCCTCCAAACAAAGCAGGGCGCTAAGGCATGAGAAGTAAGCATCCCAGGAGGGAATCTGCCTGCGAGGGAAGCTGTGCAGCACATCCCTTGTTCTGCTCGCCACTTCCCTGACTCTTAGGCAAAGCCCAGCTCAGCTGGCTTGTAGGCGTGCCTCCGTGCTCAGAAGCAGCCCCGTGGCAGGCAGGATACAGCGGGATGTCTTCTGGGCACGCAGCATGCTGCTTCCCATGCCCGGGACAAACCGCGAGCAGGTGCCTCGCTTGCTCTTCTATCTGCCGAGACTTGGAGCTGGCTAGCGCGCACCTTCCCGCTGTGTGTGCTGCTGTCCGCAAACAGCCTCCAAACAAAGCAGGGCGCTAAGGCAGGAGAAATAAGCACACCAGGAGGGAATCTGCCTGCGAGGGAAGCTGTGCAGCACATCCCTTGTTCCACTCGACACTTCCCTGACTCTTAGGCAAAGCCCATCTCAGCTTGCTTGTAGGCGTGCCTCCGTGCTCAGAAGCAGTCCCGTGGCAGGCAGGATACAGGGGGATGTCTTCTGGGCACGCAGCATGCTGCTTCCCATGCCCGGGACAAACTGCGAGCAGGTGCCTCACTTGCGCTTCTATCTGCCGAGACTTGGAGCCGATCAGAACGCACCTTCCCGCTGTGTGTGCTGCTGTCCGCAAACAGCCTCCAAACAAAGCAGGGCGCTAAGGCATGAGAAGTTAGCGCCACAGGAGGGAATCTGCCTGCGAGGGAAGCTGTGCAGCACATCCCTTGTTCCGCTCGCCACTTCCCTCACTCTTAGGCAAAGCCCATCTCAGCGTGCTTGTAGGCGTGCCTCTGTGCTCAGAAGCAGCCCCGTGGCAGGCAGGATACAGCGGGATGTCTTCTGGGCACGCAGCATGCTGCTTCCCATGCCCGGGATAAACCGCGAGCAGGTGCCTCGCTTGCGCTTCTATCTGCCGAGACTTGGAGCTGGCCAACGCGCACCTTCCCGCTGTGTGTGCTGCTGTCCGCAAACAGCCTCCAAACAAAGCAGGGCGCTACGGCAGGAGAAATAAGCAACCAGGAGGGAATCTGCCTGCGAGGGAAGCTGTGCAGCACATCCCTTGTTCCGCTCGCCACTTCCCTCACTCTTAGGCAAAGGCCATCTCAGCTTGCTTGTAGGCGTGCCTCTGTGCTCAGAAGCAGCCCCGTGGCAGGCAGGACAGAGCGGGATGTCTTCTGGGCACGCAGCATGCTGCTTCCCATGCCCGGGACAAACCGCGAGCAGGTGCCTGGCTTGCGCTTCTATGTGCCGAGACTTGGAGCTGGCCAGCGCGCACCTTCCCGCTGTGTGTGCTGCTGTCCACAAACAGCCTCCAAACAAAGCAGCGCACTAAGGCAAGAGAAGTAAGTGCCCCAGGAGGGAATCTGCCTGCGAGGGAAGCTGTGCAGCACATCCCTTGTTCCGCTCGCCACTTCCCTCACTCTTAGGCAAAGCCCAGCTCAGCTGGCTTGTAGATGTGCCTCCGTGCTCAGAAGCAGCCCCGTGGCAGGCAGGATACAGCGGGATGTGTTCTGGGCACGCAGCATGCTGCTTCCCATGCCCGGGACAAACCGCGAGCAGGTGCCTGGCTTGCGCTTCTATGTGCCGAGACTTGGAGCTGGCCAGCGCGCACCTTCCCGCTGTGTGTGCTGCTGTCCGCAAACAGCCTCCAAACAAAGCAGGGCGCTAAGGCAGGAGAAATAAGCACACCAGGAGGGAATCTGCCTGCGAGGGAAGCTGTGCAGCACATCCCTTGTTCCGCTCGCCACTTCCCTCACTCTTAGGCAAAGCCCATCTCAGCTTGCTTGTAGGCGTGCCTCTGTGCTCAGAAGCAGCCCCGTGGCAGGCAGGATACAGCGGGATGTCTTCTGGGCACGCAGCATGCTGCTTCCCATGCCCGGGACAAACCGCGAGCAGGTGCCTGGCTTGCGCTTCTATCTGCCGAGACTTGGAGCTGGCTACCGCGCACCTTCCCGCTGTGTGTGCTGCTGTCCGCAAACAGCCTCCAAACAAAGCAGCGCACTAAGGCAGGAGAAATAAGCAACCAGGAGGGAATCTGCCTGCGAGGGAAGCTGTGCAGCACATCCCTTGTTCCGCTCGCCAATTCCCTCACTCTTAGGCAAAGCCCAGCTCAGCTTGCTTGTAGGCGTGCCTCTGTGCTCAGAAGCAGCCCCGTGGCAGGCAGGACAGAGCGGGATGTCTTCTGGGCACGCAGCATGCTGCTTCCCATGCCCGGGACAAACCGCGAGCAGGTGCCTGGCTTGCGCTTCTATCTGCTGAGACTTGGAGCTGGCCACCGCGCACCTTCCCGCTGTGTGTGCTGCTGTCCGCAAACAGCCTCCAAACAAAGCAGGGCACTAAGGCAGGAGAAATAAGCAACCAGGAGGGAATCTGCCTGCGAGGGAAGCTGTGCAGCACATCCCTTGTTCCGCTCGCCACTTCCCTCACTCTTAGGCAAAGGCCATCTCAGCTGCCTTCTAGGCGTGCCTCTGTGCTCAGAAGCAGCCCCGTGGCAGGCAGGACAGAGCGGGATGTGTTCTGGGCACGCAGCATGCTGCTTCCCATGCCCGGGACAAACCGCGAGCAGGTGCCTGGCTTGCGCTTCTATCTGCCGAGACTTGGAGCTGGCCAACGCGCACCTTCCCGCTGTGTGTGCTGCTGTCCGCAAACAGCCTCCAAACAAAGCAGGGCGCTAAGGCATGAGAAGTAAGCATCCCAGGAGGGAATCTGCCTGCGAGGGAAGCTGTGCAGCACATCCCTTGTTCTGCTCGCCACTTCCCTGACTCTTAGGCAAAGCCCAGCTCAGCTGGCTTGTAGGCGTGCCTCCGTGCTCAGAAGCAGCCCCGTGGCAGGCAGGATACAGGGGGATGTATTCTGGGCACGCAGCATGCTGCTTCCCATGCCCGGGACAAACTGCGAGCCGGTGCCTCGCTTGCGCTTCTATCTGCCGAGACTTGGAGCCGATCAGAGCGCACCTTCCCGCTGTGTGTGCTGCTGTCCGCAAACAGCCTCCAGACAAAGCAGGGCGCTACGGCAGGAGAAATAAGCAACCAGGAGGGAATCTGCCTGCGAGGGAAGCTGTGCAGCACATCCCTTGTTCCGCTCGCCACTTCCCTCACTCTTAGGCAAAGGCCATCTCAGCTTGCTTGTAGGCGTGCCTCTGTGCTCAGAAGCAGCCCCGTGGCAGGCAGGACAGAGCGGGATGTCTTCTGGGCACGCAGCATGCTGCTTCCCATGCCCGGGACAAATTGCGAGCAGGTGCCTGGCTTGCGCTTCTATCTGCTGAGACTTGGAGCTGGCCACCGCGCACCTTCCCGCTGTGTGTGCTGCTGTCCGCAAACAGCCTCCAAACAAAGCAGCGCACTAAGGCAGGAGAAATAAGCAAACCAGGAGGGAATCTGCCTGCGAGGGAAGCTGTGCAGAACATCCCTTGTTCCGCTCGACACTTCCCTCACTCTTAGGCAAAGCCCATCTCAGCTGGCTT
This sequence comes from Rhea pennata, assembly GCF_028389875.1. NCBI lineage: Eukaryota > Metazoa > Chordata > Aves > Rheiformes > Rheidae > Rhea > Rhea pennata. Next base: position 40,572,569 of record NC_084669.1, on the reverse strand, counting down.
GTAGGCGTGCCTCTGTGCTCAGAAGCAGCCCCGTGGCAGGCAGGATACAGCGGGATGTGTTCTGGGCACGCAGCATGCTGCTTCCCATGCCCGGGACAAACCGCGAGCAGGTGCCTTGCTTGCGCTTCTATCTGCCGAGACTTGGAGCTGGCCAGCGCGCACCTTCCCGCTGTGTGTGCTGCTGTCCGCAAACAGCCTCCAAACAAAGCAGGGCGCTAAGGCAGGAGAAGCAAGCGCCCCAGGAGGGAATCTGCCTGCGAGGGAAGCTGTGCAGCACATCCCTTGTTCCGCTCGCCACTTCCCTGACTCTTAGGCAAAGCCCATCTCAGCTGGCTTGTAGGCGTGCCTCTGTGCTCAGAAGCAGCCCCGTGGCAGGCAGGACAGAGCGGGATGTCTTCTGGGCACGCAGCATGCTGCTTCCCATGCCCGGGACAAACCGCGAGCAGGTGCCTCGCTTGCGCTTCTATCTGCCGAGACTTGGAGCTGGCCACCGCGCACCTTCCCGCTGTGTGTGCTGCTGTCCGCAAACAGCCTCCAAACAAAGCAGGGCGCTAAGGCAGGAGAAATAAGCAACCAGGAGGGAATCTGCCTGCGAGGGAAGCTGTGCAGCACATCCCTTGTTCCGCTCGCCACTTCCCTCACTCTTAGGCAAAGGCCATCTCAGCTGCCTTCTAGGCGTGCCTCTGTGCTCAGAAGCAGCCCCGTGGCAGGCAGGACAGAGCGGGATGTGTTCTGGGCACGCAGCATGCTGCTTCCCATGCCCGGGACAAACCGCGAGCAGGTGCCTCGCTTGCGCTTCTATCTGCCGAGACTTGGAGCTGGCCAACGCGCACCTTCCCGCTGTGTGTGCTGCTGTCCGCAAACAGCCTCCAAACAAAGCAGGGCGCTAAGGCATGAGAAGTAAGCATCCCAGGAGGGAATCTGCCTGCGAGGGAAGCTGTGCAGCACATCCCTTGTTCTGCTCGCCACTTCCCTGACTCTTAGGCAAAGCCCAGCTCAGCTGGCTTGTAGGCGTGCCTCCGTGCTCAGAAGCAGCCCCGTGGCAGGCAGGATACAGGGGGATGTATTCTGGGCACGCAGCATGCTGCTTCCCATGCCCGGGACAAACAGCGAGCCGGTGCCTCGCTTGCGCTTCTATCTGCCGAGACTTGGAGCCGATCAGAGCGCACCTTCCCGCTGTGTGTGCTGCTGTCCGCAAACAGCCTCCAGACAAAGCAGGGCGCTACGGCAGGAGAAATAAGCAACCAGGAGGGAATCTGCCTGCGAGGGAAGCTGTGCAGCACATCCCTTGTTCCGCTCGCCACTTCCCTCACTCTTAGGCAAAGGCCATCTCAGCTTGCTTGTAGGCGTGCCTCTGTGCTCAGAAGCAGCCCCGTGGCAGGCAGGACAGAGCGGGATGTCTTCTGGGCACGCAGCATGCTGCTTCCCATGCCCGGGACAAATTGCGAGCAGGTGCCTGGCTTGCGCTTCTATCTGCTGAGACTTGGAGCTGGCCACCGCGCACCTTCCCGCTGTGTGTGCTGCTGTCCGCAAACAGCCTCCAAACAAAGCAGCGCACTAAGGCAGGAGAAATAAGCAAACCAGGAGGGAATCTGCCTGCGAGGGAAGCTGTGCAGCACATCCCTTGTTCCGCTCAACACTTCCCTCACTCTTAGGCAAAGCCCATCTCAGCTGGCTTGTAGGCGTGCCTCTGTGCTCAGAAGCAGCCCCGTGGCAGGCAGGATACAGCGGGATGTGTTCTGGGCACGCAGCATGCTGCTTCCCATGCCCGGGACAAACCGCGAGCAGGTGCCTCGCTTGCGCTTCTATCTGCCGAGACTTGGAGCTGGCCACCGCGCACCTTCCCGCTGTGTGTGCTGCTGTCCGCAAACAGCCTCCAAACAAAGCAGGGCGCTAAGGCATGAGAAGTAAGCGCCCCAGGAGGGAATCTGCCTGCGAGGGAAGCTGTGCAGCACATCCCTTGTTCCGCTCGCCACTTCCCTCACTCTTAGGCAAAGCCCATCTCAGCTGGCTTGTAGGCGTGCCTCCGTGCTCAGAAGCAGTCCCGTGGCAGGCAGGATACAGGGGGATGTGTTCTGGGCATGCAGCATGCTGCTTCCCATGCCCGGGACAAACCGCGAGCAAGTGCCTCGCTTATGCTTCTATCTGCCGAGACTTGGAGCTGGCCAGCGCGCAGCTTCCCGCTGTGTGTGCTGCTGTCCGCAAACAGCCTCCAAACAAAGCAGGGCGCTAAGGCATGAGAAGTTAGCGTCCGAGGAGGGAATCTGCCTGCGAGGGAAGCTGTGCAGCACATCCCTTGTTCCGCTCGACTCTTCCCTGACTCTTAGGCAAAGCCCATCTCAGCTGGCTTGTAGGCGTGCCTCCGTGCTCAGAAGCAGTCCCGTGGCAGGCAGGACAGAGCGGGATGTCTTCTGGGCACGCAGCATGCTGCTTCCCATGCCCGGGACAAACCGCGAGCAGGTGCCTGGCTTGCGCTTCTATCTGCCGAGACTTGGAGCTGGCCAGCGCGCAACTTCCCGCTGTGTGTGCTGCTGTCCGCAAACAGCCTCCAAACAAAGCAGGGCGCTAAGGCAGGAGAAATAAGCACACCAGGAGGGAATCTGCCTGCGAGGGAAGCTGTGCAGCACATCCCTTGTTCCGCTCGCCACTTCCCTCACTCTTAGGCAAAGCCCATCTCAGCTGGCTTGTAGGCGTGCCTCCGTGCTCAGAAGCAGCCCTGTGGCAGGCAGGACAGAGCGGGATGTCTTCTGGGCACGCAGCATGCTGCTTCCCATGCCCGGGACAAACCGCGAGCAGGTGCCTCGCTTGCGCTTCTATGTGCCGAGACTTGGAGCTGGCCAGCGCGCACCTTCCCGCTGTGTGTGCTGCTGTCCGCAAACAGCCTCCAAACAAAGCAGGGCGCTAAGGCAGGAGAAATAAGCAACCAGGAGGGAATCTGCCTGCGAGGGAAGCTGTGCAGCACATCCCTTGTTCCGCTCGCCACTTCCCTCACTCTTAGGCAAAGCCCATCTCAGCTTGCTTGTAGGCGTGCCTCCGTGCTCAGAAGCAGTCCCATGGCAGGCAGGATACAGGGGGATGTGTTCTGGGCACGCAGCATGCTGCTTCCCATGCCCGGGACAAACTGCGAGCAGGTGCCTCGCTTGTGCTTCTATCTGCCGAGACTTGGAGCTGGCCACCGCGCACCTTCCCGCTGTGTGTGCTGCTGTCCGCAAACAGCCTCCAAACAAAGCAGGGCGCTAAGGCATGAGAAGTTAGCGTCCCAGGAGGGAATCTGCCTGCGAGGGAAGCTGTGCAGCACATCCCTTGTTCCGCTCGCCACTTCCCTGACTCTTAGGCAAAGCCCATCTCAGCTGGCTTGTAGGCGTGCCTCCGTGCTCAGAAGCAGCCCCGTGGCAGGCAGGATACAGCGGGATGTCTTCTGGGCACGCAGCATGCTGCTTCCCATGCCCGGGACAAACCGCGAGCAGGTGCCTCGCTTGCTCTTCTATCTGCCGAGACTTGGAGCTGGCTAGCGCGCACCTTCCCGCTGTGTGTGCTGCTGTCCGCAAACAGCCTCCAAACAAAGCAGGGCGCTAAGGCAGGAGAAATAAGCACACCAGGAGGGAATCTGCCTGCGAGGGAAGCTGTGCAGCACATCCCTTGTTCCACTCGACACTTCCCTGACTCTTAGGCAAAGCCCATCTCAGCTTGCTTGTAGGCGTGCCTCCGTGCTCAGAAGCAGTCCCGTGGCAGGCAGGATACAGGGGGATGTCTTCTGGGCACGCAGCATGCTGCTTCCCATGCCCGGGACAAACTGCGAGCAGGTGCCTCACTTGCGCTTCTATCTGCCGAGACTTGGAGCCGATCAGAACGCACCTTCCCGCTGTGTGTGCTGCTGTCCGCAAACAGCCTCCAAACAAAGCAGGGCGCTAAGGCATGAGAAGTTAGCGCCACAGGAGGGAATCTGCCTGCGAGGGAAGCTGTGCAGCACATCCCTTGTTCCGCTCGCCACTTCCCTCACTCTTAGGCAAAGCCCATCTCAGCGTGCTTGTAGGCGTGCCTCTGTGCTCAGAAGCAGCCCCGTGGCAGGCAGGATACAGCGGGATGTCTTCTGGGCACGCAGCATGCTGCTTCCCATGCCCGGGACAAACCGCGAGCAGGTGCCTCGCTTGCGCTTCTATCTGCCGAGACTTGGAGCTGGCCAACGCGCACCTTCCCGCTGTGTGTGCTGCTGTCCGCAAACAGCCTCCAAACAAAGCAGGGCGCTAAGGCAGGAGAAATAAGCAACCAGGAGGGAATCTGCCTGCGAGGGAAGCTGTGCAGCACATCCCTTGTTCCGCTCGCCACTTCCCTCACTCTTAGGCAAAGGCCATCTCAGCTTGCTTGTAGGCGTGCCTCTGTGCTCAGAAGCAGCCCCGTGGCAGGCAGGACAGAGCGGGATGTCTTCTGGGCACGCAGCATGCTGCTTCCCATGCCCGGGACAAACCGCGAGCAGGTGCCTCGCTTGCGCTTCTATGTGCCGAGACTTGGAGCTGGCCAGCGCGCACCTTCCCGCTGTGTGTGCTGCTGTCCGCAAACAGCCTCCAAACAAAGCAGGGCGCTAAGGCATGAGAAGTAAGCGCCCCAGGAGGGAATCTGCCTGCGAGGGAAGCTGTGCAGCACATCCCTTGTTCCGCTCGCCACTTCCCTCACTCTTAGACAAAGCCCATCTCAGCTGGCTTGTAGGCGTGCCTCCGTGCTCAGAAGCAGTCCCGTGGCAGGCAGGATACAGGGGGATGTGTTCTGGGCATGCAGCATGCTGCTTCCCATGCCCGGGACAAACCGCGAGCAAGTGCCTCGCTTATGCTTCTATCTGCCGAGACTTGGAGCTGGCCAGCGCGCACCTTCCCGCTGTGTGTGCTGCTGTCCGCAAACAGCCTCCAAACAAAGCAGGGCGCTAAGGCATGAGAAGTTAGCGTCCGAGGAGGGAATCTGCCTGCGAGGGAAGCTGTGCAGCACATCCCTTGTTCCACTCGACTCTTCCCTGACTCTTAGGCAAAGCCCATCTCAGCTGGCTTGTAGGCGTGCCTCCGTGCTCAGAAGCAGTCCCGTGGCAGGCAGGACAGAGCGGGATGTCTTCTGGGCACGCAGCATGCTGCTTCCCATGCCCGGGACAAACCGCGAGCAGGTGCCTGGCTTGCGCTTCTATCTGCCGAGACTTGGAGCTGGCCAGCGCGCACCTTCCCGCTGTGTGTGCTGCTGTCCGCAAACAGCCTCCAAACAAAGCAGGGCGCTAAGGCAGGAGAAATAAGCACACCAGGAGGGAATCTGCCTGCGAGGGAAGCTGTGCAGCACATCCCTTGTTCCGCTCGCCACTTCCCTGACTCTTAGGCAAAGCCCATCTCAGCTGGCTTGTAGGCGTGCCTCCGTGCTCAGAAGCAGCCCTGTGGCAGGCAGGACAGAGCGGGATGTCTTCTGGGCACGCAGCATGCTGCTTCCCATGCCCGGGACAAACCGCGAGCAGGTGCCTCGCTTGCGCTTCTATGTGCCGAGACTTGGAGCTGGCCAGCGCGCACCTTCCCGCTGTGTGTGCTGCTGTCCGCAAACAGCCTCCAGACAAAGCAGGGCGCTAAGGCATGAGAAGTTAGCGTCCCAGGAGGGAATCTGCCTGCGAGGGAAGCTGTGCAGCACATCCCTTGTTCCGCTCGCCACTTCCCTGACTCTTAGGCAAAGCCCATCTCAGCTGGCTTGTAGGCGTGCCTCCGTGCTCAGAAGCAGCCCCGTGGCAGGCAGGATACAGCGGGATGTCTTCTGGGCACGCAGCATGCTGCTTCCCATGCCCGGGACAAACCGCGAGCAGGTGCCTCGCTTGCTCTTCTATGTGCCGAGACTTGGAGCTGGCTAGCGCGCACCTTCCCGCTGTGTGTGCTGCTGTCCGCAAACAGCCTCCAAACAAAGCAGGGCGCTAAGGCAGGAGAAATAAGCACACCAGGAGGGAATCTGCCTGCGAGGGAAGCTGTGCAGCACATCCCTTGTTCCACTCGACACTTCCCTGACTCTTAGGCAAAGCCCATCTCAGCTTGCTTGTAGGCGTGCCTCCGTGCTCAGAAGCAGTCCCGTGGCAGGCAGGATACAGGGGGATGTCTTCTGGGCACGCAGCATGCTGCTTCCCATGCCCGGGACAAACTGCGAGCAGGTGCCTCACTTGCGCTTCTATCTGCCGAGACTTGGAGCCGATCAGAACGCACCTTCCCGCTGTGTGTGCTGCTGTCCGCAAACAGCCTCCAAACAAAGCAGGGCGCTAAGGCAGGAGAAATAAGCAACCAGGAGGGAATCTGCCTGCGAGGGAAGCTGTGCAGCACATCCCTTGTTCCGCTCGCCACTTCCCTCACTCTTAGGCAAAGGCCATCTCAGCTTGCTTGTAGGCGTGCCTCTGTGCTCAGAAGCAGCCCCGTGGCAGGCAGGACAGAGCGGGATGTCTTCTGGGCACGCAGCATGCTGCTTCCCATGCCCGGGACAAACCGCGAGCAGGTGCCTCGCTTGCGCTTCTATCTGCCGAGACTTGGAGCTGGCCAGCGCGCACCTTCCCGCTGTGTGTGCTGCTGTCCACAAACAGCCTCCAAACAAAGCAGCGCACTAAGGCAAGAGAAGTAAGTGCCCCAGGAGGGAATCTGCCTGCGAGGGAAGCTGTGCAGCACATCCCTTGTTCCGCTCGCCACTTCCCTCACTCTTAGGCAAAGCCCAGCTCAGCTGGCTTGTAGATGTGCCTCCGTGCTCAGAAGCAGCCCCGTGGCAGGCAGGATACAGCGGGATGTGTTCTGGGCACGCAGCATGCTGCTTCCCATGCCCGGGACAAACCGCGAGCAGGTGCCTGGCTTGCGCTTCTATCTGCCGAGACTTGGAGCTGGCCAGCGCGCACCTTCCCGCTGTGTGTGCTGCTGTCCGCAAACAGCCTCCAAACAAAGCAGGGCGCTAAGGCAGGAGAAATAAGCACACCAGGAGGGAATCTGCCTGCGAGGGAAGCTGTGCAGCACATCCCTTGTTCCGCTCGCCACTTCCCTCACTCTTAGGCAAAGCCCATCTCAGCGTGCTTGTAGGCGTGCCTCTGTGCTCAGAAGCAGCCCCGTGGCAGGCAGGATACAGCGGGATGTCTTCTGGGCACGCAGCATGCTGCTTCCCATGCCCGGGACAAACCGCGAGCAGGTGCCTCGCTTGCGCTTCTATCTGCCGAGACTTGGAGCTGGCTACCGCGCACCTTCCCGCTGTGTGTGCTGCTGTCCGCAAACAGCCTCCAAACAAAGCAGCGCACTAAGGCAGGAGAAATAAGCAACCAGGAGGGAATCTGCCTGCGAGGGAAGCTGTGCAGCACATCCCTTGTTCCGCTCGCCACTTCCCTCACTCTTAGGCAAAGGCCATCTCAGCTTGCTTGTAGGCGTGCCTCTGTGCTCAGAAGCAGCCCCGTGGCAGGCAGGACAGAGCGGGATGTCTTCTGGGCACGCAGCATGCTGCTTCCCATGCCCGGGACAAATTGCGAGCAGGTGCCTGGCTTGCGCTTCTATCTGCTGAGACTTGGAGCTGGCCACCGCGCACCTTCCCGCTGTGTGTGCTGCTGTCCGCAAACAGCCTCCAAACAAAGCAGCGCACTAAGGCAGGAGAAATAAGCAAACCAGGAGGGAATCTGCCTGCGAGGGAAGCTGTGCAGCACATCCCTTGTTCCGCTCGACACTTCCCTCACTCTTAGGCAAAGCCCATCTCAGCTGGCTTGTAGGCGTGCCTCTGTGCTCAGAAGCAGCCCCGTGGCAGGCAGGATACAGCGGGATGTGTTCTGGGCACGCAGCATGCTGCTTCCCATGCCCGGGACAAACCGCGAGCAGGTGCCTTGCTTGCGCTTCTATCTGCCGAGACTTGGAGCTGGCCAGCGCGCACCTTCCTCTGTGTGTGCTGCTGTCCGCAAACAGCCTCCAAACAAAGCAGGGCGCTAAGGCAGGAGAAGCAAGCGCCCCAGGAGGGAATCTGCCTGCGAGGGAAGCTGTGCAGCACATCCCTTGTTCCGCTCGCCACTTCCCTGACTCTTAGGCAAAGCCCATCTCAGCTGGCTTGTAGGCGTGCCTCTGTGCTCAGAAGCAGCCCCGTGGCAGGCAGGACAGAGCGGGATGTCTTCTGGGCACGCAGCATGCTGCTTCCCATGCCCGGGACAAACCGCGAGCAGGTGCCTCGCTTGCGCTTCTATCTGCCGAGACTTGGAGCTGGCCACCGCGCACCTTCCCGCTGTGTGTGCTGCTGTCCGCAAACAGCCTCCAAACAAAGCAGGGCACTAAGGCAGGAGAAATAAGCAACCAGGAGGGAATCTGCCTGCGAGGGAAGCTGTGCAGCACATCCCTTGTTCCGCTCGCCAATTCCCTCACTCGTAGGCAAAGCCCAGCTCAGCTTGCTTGTAGGCGTGCCTCTGTGCTCAGAAGCAGCCCCGTGGCAGGCAGGACAGAGCGGGATGTCTTCTGGGCACGCAGCATGCTGCTTCCCATGCCCGGGACAAACTGCGAGCAGGTGCCTGGCTTGCGCTTCTATCTGCTGAGACTTGGAGCTGGCCAGCGCGCACCTTCCCGCTGTGTGTGCTGCTGTCCGCAAACAGCCTCCAAACAAAGCAGGGCACTAAGGCAGGAGAAATAAGCAACCAGGAGGGAATCTGCCTGCGAGGGAAGCTGTGCAGCACATCCCTTGTTCCGCTCGCCACTTCCCTCACTCTTAGGCAAAGGCCATCTCAGCTGCCTTCTAGGCGTGCCTCTGTGCTCAGAAGCAGCCCCGTGGCAGGCAGGACAGAGCGGGATGTGTTCTGGGCACGCAGCATGCTGCTTCCCATGCCCGGGACAAACCGCGAGCAGGTGCCTGGCTTGCGCTTCTATCTGCCGAGACTTGGAGCTGGCCAACGCGCACCTTCCCGCTGTGTGTGCTGCTGTCCGCAAACAGCCTCCAAACAAAGCAGGGCGCTAAGGCATGAGAAGTAAGCATCCCAGGAGGGAATCTGCCTGCGAGGGAAGCTGTGCAGCACATCCCTTGTTCTGCTCGCCACTTCCCTGACTCTTAGGCAAAGCCCAGCTCAGCTGGCTTGTAGGCGTGCCTCCGTGCTCAGAAGCAGCCCCGTGGCAGGCAGGATACAGGGGGATGTATTCTGGGCACGCAGCATGCTGCTTCCCATGCCCGGGACAAACTGCGAGCCGGTGCCTCGCTTGCGCTTCTATCTGCCGAGACTTGGAGCCGATAAGAGCGCACCTTCCCGCTGTGTGTGCTGCTGTCCGCAAACAGCCTCCAGACAAAGCAGGGCGCTAAGGCAGGAGAAATAAGCAACCAGGAGGGAATCTGCCTGCGAGGGAAGCTGTGCAGCACATCCCTTGTTCCGCTCGCCACTTCCCTCACTCTTAGGCAAAGGCCATCTCAGCTTGCTTGTAGGCGTGCCTCTGTGCTCAGAAGCAGCCCCGTGGCAGGCAGGACAGAGCGGGATGTCTTCTGGGCACGCAGCATGCTGCTTCCCATGCCCGGGACAAATTGCGAGCAGGTGCCTGGCTTGCGCTTCTATCTGCTGAGACTTGGAGCTGGCCAGCGCGCACCTTCCCGCTGTGTGTGCTGCTGTCCGCAAACAGCCTCCAAACAAAGCAGCGCACTAAGGCAGGAGAAATAAGCAAACCAGGAGGGAATCTGCCTGCGAGGGAAGCTGTGCAGCACATCCCTTGTTCCGCTCGCCACTTCCCTCACTCTTAGGCAAAGGCCATCTCAGCTGCCTTCTAGGCGTGCCTCTGTGCTCAGAAGCAGCCCCGTGGCAGGCAGGACAGAGCGGGATGTGTTCTGGGCACGCAGCATGCTGCTTCCCATGCCCGGGACAAACCGCGAGCAGGTGCCTGGCTTGCGCTTCTATCTGCCGAGACTTGGAGCTGGCCAACGCGCACCTTCCCGCTGTGTGTGCTGCTGTCCGCAAACAGCCTCCAAACAAAGCAGGGCGCTAAGGCATGAGAAGTAAGCATCCCAGGAGGGAATCTGCCTGCGAGGGAAGCTGTGCAGCACATCCCTTGTTCTGCTCGCCACTTCCCTGACTCTTAGGCAAAGCCCAGCTCAGCTGGCTTGTAGGCGTGCCTCCGTGCTCAGAAGCAGCCCCGTGGCAGGCAGGATACAGGGGGATGTATTCTGGGCACGCAGCATGCTGCTTCCCATGCCCGGGACAAACTGCGAGCCGGTGCCTCGCTTGCGCTTCTATCTGCCGAGACTTGGAGCCGATAAGAGCGCACCTTCCCGCTGTGTGTGCTGCTGTCCGCAAACAGCCTCCAGACAAAGCAGGGCGCTAAGGCAGGAGAAATAAGCAACCAGGAGGGAATCTGCCTGCGAGGGAAGCTGTGCAGCACATCCCTTGTTCCGCTCGCCACTTCCCTCACTCTTAGGCAAAGGCCATCTCAGCTTGCTTGTAGGCGTGCCTCTGTGCTCAGAAGCAGCCCCGTGGCAGGCAGGACAGAGCGGGATGTCTTCTGGGCACGCAGCATGCTGCTTCCCATGCCCGGGACAAATTGCGAGCAGGTGCCTGGCTTGCGCTTCTATCTGCTGAGACTTGGAGCTGGCCAGCGCGCACCTTCCCGCTGTGTGTGCTGCTGTCCGCAAACAGCCTCCAAACAAAGCAGCGCACTAAGGCAGGAGAAATAAGCAAACCAGGAGGGAATCTGCCTGCGAGGGAAGCTGTGCAGCACATCCCTTGTTCCGCTCGACACTTCCCTCACTCTTAGGCAAAGCCCATCTCAGCTGGCTTGTAGGCGTGCCTCTGTGCTCAGAAGCAGCCCCGTGGCAGGCAGGATACAGCGGGATGTCTTCTGGGCACGCAGCATGCTGCTTCCCATGCCCGGGACAAACCGCGAGCAGGTGCCTCGCTTGCGCTTCTATCTGCCGAGACTTGGAGCTGGCCAGCGCGCACCTTCCCGCTGTGTGTGCTGCTGTCCGCAAACAGCCTCCAAACAAAGCAGGGCGCTAAGGCATGAGAAGTAAGCGCCCCAGGAGGGAATCTGCCTGCGAGGGAAGCTGTGCAGCACATCCCTTGTTCCGCTCGCCACTTCCCTCACTCTTAGGCAAAGCCCATCTCAGCTGGCTTGTAGGCGTGCCTCCGTGCTCAGAAGCAGTCCCGTGGCAGGCAGGATACAGGGGGATGTGTTCTGGGCATGCAGCATGCTGCTTCCCATGCCCGGGACAAACCGCGAGCAAGTGCCTCGCTTATGCTTCTATGTGCCGAGACTTGGAGCTGGCCAGCGCGCACCTTCCCGCTGTGTGTGCTGCTGTCCGCAAACAGCCTCCAAACAAAGCAGGGCGCTAAGGCATGAGAAGTTAGCGTCCGAGGAGGGAATCTGCCTGCGAGGGAAGCTGTGCAGCACATCCCTTGTTCCGCTCGCCACTTCCCTGACTCTTAGGCAAAGCCCATCTCAGCTGGCTTGTAGGCGTGCCTCCGTGCTCAGAAGCAGCCCCGTGGCAGGCAGGATACAGCGGGATGTCTTCTGGGCACGCAGCATGCTGCTTCCCATGCCCGGGACAAACCGCGAGCAGGTGCCTCGCTTGCTCTTCTATCTGCCGAGACTTGGAGCTGGCTAGCGCGCACCTTCCCGCTGTGTGTGCTGCTGTCCGCAAACAGCCTCCAAACAAAGCAGGGCGCTAAGGCAGGAGAAATAAGCACACCAGGAGGGAATCTGCCTGCGAGGGAAGCTGTGCAGCACATCCCTTGTTCCACTCGACACTTCCCTGACTCTTAGGCAAAGCCCATCTCAGCTTGCTTGTAGGCGTGCCTCCGTGCTCAGAAGCAGTCCCGTGGCAGGCAGGATACAGGGGGATGTCTTCTGGGCACGCAGCATGCTGCTTCCCATGCCCGGGACAAACTGCGAGCAGGTGCCTCACTTGCGCTTCTATCTGCCGAGACTTGGAGCCGATCAGAACGCACCTTCCCGCTGTGTGTGCTGCTGTCCGCAAACAGCCTCCAAACAAAGCAGGGCGCTAAGGCATGAGAAGTTAGCGCCACAGGAGGGAATCTGCCTGCGAGGGAAGCTGTGCAGCACATCCCTTGTTCCGCTCGCCACTTCCCTCACTCTTAGGCAAAGCCCATCTCAGCGTGCTTGTAGGCGTGCCTCTGTGCTCAGAAGCAGCCCCGTGGCAGGCAGGATACAGCGGGATGTCTTCTGGGCACGCAGCATGCTGCTTCCCATGCCCGGGACAAACCGCGAGCAGGTGCCTCGCTTGCGCTTCTATCTGCCGAGACTTGGAGCTGGCCAACGCGCACCTTCCCGCTGTGTGTGCTGCTGTCCGCAAACAGCCTCCAAACAAAGCAGGGCACTAAGGCAGGAGAAATAAGCAACCAGGAGGGAATCTGCCTGCCAGGGAAGCTGTGCAGCACATCCCTTGTTCCGCTCGACACTTCCCTCACTCTTAGGCAAAGGCCATCTCAGCTTGCTTGTAGGTGTGCCTCTGTGCTCAGAAGCAGCCCCGTGGCAGGCAGGACAGAGCGGGATGTCTTCTGGGCACGCAGCATGCTGCTTCCCATGCCCGGGACAAACCGCGAGCAGGTGCCTCGCTTGCGCTTCTATGTGCCGAGACTTGGAGCTGGCCAGCGCGCACCTTCCCGCTGTGTGTGCTGCTGTCCACAAACAGCCTCCAAACAAAGCAGCGCACTAAGGCAAGAGAAGTAAGTGCCCCAGGAGGGAATCTGCCTGCGAGGGAAGCTGTGCAGCACATCCCTTGTTCCGCTCGCCACTTCCCTCACTCTTAGGCAAAGCCCAGCTCAGCTGGCTTGTAGATGTGCCTCCGTGCTCAGAAGCAGCCCCGTGGCAGGCAGGATACAGCGGGATGTGTTCTGGGCACGCAGCATGCTGCTTCCCATGCCCGGGACAAACCGCGAGCAGGTGCCTGGCTTGCGCTTCTATCTGCCGAGACTTGGAGCTGGCCAGCGCGCACCTTCCCGCTGTGTGTGCTGCTGTCCGCAAACAGCCTCCAAACAAAGCAGGGCGCTAAGGCAGGAGAAATAAGCACACCAGGAGGGAATCTGCCTGCGAGGGAAGCTGTGCAGCACATCCCTTGTTCCGCTCGCCACTTCCCTCACTCTTAGGCAAAGCCCATCTCAGCTTGCTTGTAGGCGTGCCTCTGTGCTCAGAAGCAGCCCCGTGGCAGGCAGGATACAGCGGGATGTCTTCTGGGCACGCAGCATGCTGCTTCCCATGCCCGGGACAAACCGCGAGCAGGTGCCTGGCTTGCGCTTCTATCTGCCGAGACTTGGAGCTGGCTACCGCGCACCTTCCCGCTGTGTGTGCTGCTGTCCGCAAACAGCCTCCAAACAAAGCAGCGCACTAAGGCAGGAGAAATAAGCAACCAGGAGGGAATCTGCCTGCGAGGGAAGCTGTGCAGCACATCCCTTGTTCCGCTCGCCACTTCCCTGACTCTTAGGCAAAGCCCATCTCAGCTGGCTTGTAGGCGTGCCTCTGTGCTCAGAAGCAGCCCCGTGGCAGGCAGGACAGAGCGGGATGTCTTCTGGGCACGCAGCATGCTGCTTCCCATGCCCGGGACAAACCGCGAGCAGGTGCCTCGCTTGCGCTTCTATCTGCCGAGACTTGGAGCTGGCCACCGCGCACCTTCCCGCTGTGTGTGCTGCTGTCCGCAAACAGCCTCCAAACAAAGCAGGGCGCTAAGGCAGGAGAAATAAGCAACCAGGAGGGAATCTGCCTGCGAGGGAAGCTGTGCAGCACATCCCTTGTTCCGCTCGCCAATTCCCTCACTCTTAGGCAAAGCCCAGCTCAGCTTGCTTGTAGGCGTGCCTCTGTGCTCAGAAGCAGCCCCGTGGCAGGCAGGACAGAGCGGGATGTCTTCTGGGCACGCAGCATGCTGCTTCCCATGCCCGGGACAAACCGCGAGCAGGTGCCTGGCTTGCGCTTCTATCTGCTGAGACTTGGAGCTGGCCAGCGCGCACCTTCCCGCTGTGTGTGCTGCTGTCCGCAAACAGCCTCCAAACAAAGCAGGGCACTAAGGCAGGAGAAATAAGCAACCAGGAGGGAATCTGCCTGCGAGGGAAGCTGTGCAGCACATCCCTTGTTCCGCTCGCCACTTCCCTCACTCTTAGGCAAAGGCCATCTCAGCTGCCTTCTAGGCGTGCCTCTGTGCTCAGAAGCAGCCCCGTGGCAGGCAGGACAGAGCGGGATGTGTTCTGGGCACGCAGCATGCTGCTTCCCATGCCCGGGACAAACCGCGAGCAGGTGCCTCGCTTGCGCTTCTATCTGCCGAGACTTGGAGCTGGCCACCGCGCACCTTCCCGCTGTGTGTGCTGCTGTCCGCAAACAGCCTCCAAACAAAGCAGGGCGCTAAGGCATGAGAAGTAAGCATCCCAGGAGGGAATCTGCCTGCGAGGGAAGCTGTGCAGCACATCCCTTGTTCTGCTCGCCACTTCCCTGACTCTTAGGCAAAGCCCATCTCAGCTGGCTTGTAGGCGTGCCTCCGTGCTCAGAAGCAGCCCCGTGGCAGGCAGGATACAGGGGGATGTATTCTGGGCACGCAGCATGCTGCTTCCCATGCCCGGGACAAACTGCGAGCCGGTGCCTCGCTTGCGCTTCTATCTGCCGAGACTTGGAGCCGATCAGAGCGCACCTTCCCGCTGTGTGTGCTGCTGTCCGCAAACAGCCTCCAGACAAAGCAGGGCGCTACGGCAGGAGAAATAAGCAACCAGGAGGGAATCTGCCTGCGAGGGAAGCTGTGCAGCACATCCCTTGTTCCGCTCGCCACTTCCCTCACTCTTAGGCAAAGCCCATCTCAGCTGGCTTGTAGGCGTGCCTCTGTGCTCAGAAGCAGCCCCGTGGCAGGCAGGATACAGCGGGATGTCTTCTGGGCACGCAGCATGCTGCTTCCCATGCCCGGGACAAACCGCGAGCAGGTGCCTTGCTTGCGCTTCTATCTGCCGAGACTTGGAGCTGGCCAGCGCGCACCTTCCCGCTGTGTGTGCTGCTGTCCGCAAACAGCCTCCAAACAAAGCAGGGCGCTAAGGCAGGAGAAGCAAGCGCCCCAGGAGGGAATCTGCCTGCGAGGGAAGCTGTGCAGCACATCCCTTGTTCCGCTCGCCACTTCCCTGACTCTTAGGCAAAGCCCATCTCAGCTGGCTTGTAGGCGTGCCTCTGTGCTCAGAAGCAGCCCCGTGGCAGGCAGGACAGAGCGGGATGTCTTCTGGGCACGCAGCATGCTGCTTCCCATGCCCGGGACAAACCGCGAGCAGGTGCCTCGCTTGCGCTTCTATCTGCCGAGACTTGGAGCTGGCCACCGCGCACCTTCCCGCTGTGTGTGCTGCTGTCCGCAAACAGCCTCCAAACAAAGCAGGGCGCTAAGGCAGGAGAAATAAGCAACCAGGAGGGAATCTGCCTGCGAGGGAAGCTGTGCAGCACATCCCTTGTTCCGCTCGCCACTTCCCTGACTCTTAGGCAAAGCCCATCTCAGCTGGCTTGTAGGCGTGCCTCTGTGCTCAGAAGCAGCCCCGTGGCAGGCAGGACAGAGCGGGATGTCTTCTGGGCACGCAGCATGCTGCTTCCCATGCCCGGGACAAACTGCGAGCAGGTGCCTCGCTTGCGCTTCTATCTGCCGAGACTTGGAGCTGGCCACCGCGCACCTTCCCGCTGTGTGTGCTGCTGTCCGCAAACAGCCTCCAGACAAAGCAGGGCGCTACGGCAGGAGAAATAAGCAACCAGGAGGGAATCTGCCTGCGAGGGAAGCTGTGCAGCACATCCCTTGTTCCGCTCGCCACTTCCCTCACTCTTAGGCAAAGCCCATCTCAGCTGGCTTGTAGGCGTGCCTCCGTGCTCAGAAGCAGTCCCGTGGCAGGCAGGATACAGGGGGATGTGTTCTGGGCATGCAGCATGCTGCTTCCCATGCCCGGGACAAACCGCGAGCAAGTGCCTCGCTTATGCTTCTATGTGCCGAGACTTGGAGCTGGCCAGCGCGCACCTTCCCGCTGTGTGTGCTGCTGTCCGCAAACAGCCTCCAAACAAAGCAGGGCGCTAAGGCATGAGAAGTTAGCGTCCGAGGAGGGAATCTGCCTGCGAGGGAAGCTGTGCAGCACATCCCTTGTTCCGCTCGCCACTTCCCTGACTCTTAGGCAAAGCCCATCTCAGCTGGCTTGTAGGCGTGCCTCCGTGCTCAGAAGCAGCCCCGTGGCAGGCAGGATACAGCGGGATGTCTTCTGGGCACGCAGCATGCTGCTTCCCATGCCCGGGACAAACCGCGAGCAGGTGCCTCGCTTGCTCTTCTATCTGCCGAGACTTGGAGCTGGCTAGCGCGCACCTTCCCGCTGTGTGTGCTGCTGTCCGCAAACAGCCTCCAAACAAAGCAGGGCGCTAAGGCAGGAGAAATAAGCACACCAGGAGGGAATCTGCCTGCGAGGGAAGCTGTGCAGCACATCCCTTGTTCCACTCGACACTTCCCTGACTCTTAGGCAAAGCCCATCTCAGCTTGCTTGTAGGCGTGCCTCCGTGCTCAGAAGCAGTCCCGTGGCAGGCAGGATACAGGGGGATGTCTTCTGGGCACGCAGCATGCTGCTTCCCATGCCCGGGACAAACTGCGAGCAGGTGCCTCACTTGCGCTTCTATCTGCCGAGACTTGGAGCCGATCAGAACGCACCTTCCCGCTGTGTGTGCTGCTGTCCGCAAACAGCCTCCAAACAAAGCAGGGCGCTAAGGCATGAGAAGTTAGCGCCACAGGAGGGAATCTGCCTGCGAGGGAAGCTGTGCAGCACATCCCTTGTTCCGCTCGCCACTTCCCTCACTCTTAGGCAAAGCCCATCTCAGCGTGCTTGTAGGCGTGCCTCTGTGCTCAGAAGCAGCCCCGTGGCAGGCAGGATACAGCGGGATGTCTTCTGGGCACGCAGCATGCTGCTTCCCATGCCCGGGACAAACCGCGAGCAGGTGCCTCGCTTGCGCTTCTATCTGCCGAGACTTGGAGCTGGCCAACGCGCACCTTCCCGCTGTGTGTGCTGCTGTCCGCAAACAGCCTCCAAACAAAGCAGGGCACTAAGGCAGGAGAAATAAGCAACCAGGAGGGAATCTGCCTGCGAGGGAAGCTGTGCAGCACATCCCTTGTTCCGCTCGACACTTCCCTCACTCTTAGGCAAAGGCCATCTCAGCTTGCTTGTAGGTGTGCCTCTGTGCTCAGAAGCAGCCCCGTGGCAGGCAGGACAGAGCGGGATGTCTTCTGGGCACGCAGCATGCTGCTTCCCATGCCCGGGACAAACCGCGAGCAGGTGCCTCGCTTGCGCTTCTATGTGCCGAGACTTGGAGCTGGCCAGCGCGCACCTTCCCGCTGTGTGTGCTGCTGTCCACAAACAGCCTCCAAACAAAGCAGCGCACTAAGGCAAGAGAAGTAAGTGCCCCAGGAGGGAATCTGCCTGCGAGGGAAGCTGTGCAGCACATCCCTTGTTCCGCTCGCCACTTCCCTGACTCTTAGGCAAAGCCCATCTCAGCTGGCTTGTAGGCGTGCCTCCGTGCTCAGAAGCAGCCCCGTGGCAGGCAGGATACAGGGGGATGTATTCTGGGCACGCAGCATGCTGCTTCCCATGCCCGGGACAAACTGCGAGCCGGTGCCTCGCTTGCGCTTCTATCTGCCGAGACTTGGAGCCGATCAGAGCGCACCTTCCCGCTGTGTGTGCTGCTGTCCGCAAACAGCCTCCAGACAAAGCAGGGCGCTACGGCAGGAGAAATAAGCAACCAGGAGGGAATCTGCCTGCGAGGGAAGCTGTGCAGCACATCCCTTGTTCCGCTCGCCACTTCCCTCACTCTTAGGCAAAGCCCATCTCAGCTGGCTTGTAGGCGTGCCTCTGTGCTCAGAAGCAGCCCCGTGGCAGGCAGGATACAGCGGGATGTCTTCTGGGCACGCAGCATGCTGCTTCCCATGCCCGGGACAAACCGCGAGCAGGTGCCTTGCTTGCGCTTCTATCTGCCGAGACTTGGAGCTGGCCAGCGCGCACCTTCCCGCTGTGTGTGCTGCTGTCCGCAAACAGCCTCCAAACAAAGCAGGGCGCTAAGGCAGGAGAAGCAAGCGCCCCAGGAGGGAATCTGCCTGCGAGGGAAGCTGTGCAGCACATCCCTTGTTCCGCTCGCCACTTCCCTGACTCTTAGGCAAAGCCCATCTCAGCTGGCTTGTAGGCGTGCCTCTGTGCTCAGAAGCAGCCCCGTGGCAGGCAGGACAGAGCGGGATGTCTTCTGGGCACGCAGCATGCTGCTTCCCATGCCCGGGACAAACCGCGAGCAGGTGCCTCGCTTGCGCTTCTATCTGCCGAGACTTGGAGCTGGCCACCGCGCACCTTCCCGCTGTGTGTGCTGCTGTCCGCAAACAGCCTCCAAACAAAGCAGGGCGCTAAGGCAGGAGAAATAAGCAACCAGGAGGGAATCTGCCTGCGAGGGAAGCTGTGCAGCACATCCCTTGTTCCGCTCGCCACTTCCCTGACTCTTAGGCAAAGCCCATCTCAGCTGGCTTGTAGGCGTGCCTCTGTGCTCAGAAGCAGCCCCGTGGCAGGCAGGACAGAGCGGGATGTCTTCTGGGCACGCAGCATGCTGCTTCCCATGCCCGGGACAAACTGCGAGCAGGTGCCTCGCTTGCGCTTCTATCTGCCGAGACTTGGAGCTGGCCACCGCGCACCTTCCCGCTGTGTGTGCTGCTGTCCGCAAACAGCCTCCAGACAAAGCAGGGCGCTACGGCAGGAGAAATAAGCAACCAGGAGGGAATCTGCCTGCGAGGGAAGCTGTGCAGCACATCCCTTGTTCCGCTCGCCACTTCCCTCACTCTTAGGCAAAGCCCATCTCAGCTGGCTTGTAGGCGTGCCTCCGTGCTCAGAAGCAGTCCCGTGGCAGGCAGGATACAGGGGGATGTGTTCTGGGCATGCAGCATGCTGCTTCCCATGCCCGGGACAAACCGCGAGCAAGTGCCTCGCTTATGCTTCTATGTGCCGAGACTTGGAGCTGGCCAGCGCGCACCTTCCCGCTGTGTGTGCTGCTGTCCGCAAACAGCCTCCAAACAAAGCAGGGCGCTAAGGCATGAGAAGTTAGCGTCCGAGGAGGGAATCTGCCTGCGAGGGAAGCTGTGCAGCACATCCCTTGTTCCGCTCGCCACTTCCCTGACTCTTAGGCAAAGCCCATCTCAGCTGGCTTGTAGGCGTGCCTCCGTGCTCAGAAGCAGCCCCGTGGCAGGCAGGATACAGCGGGATGTCTTCTGGGCACGCAGCATGCTGCTTCCCATGCCCGGGACAAACCGCGAGCAGGTGCCTCGCTTGCTCTTCTATCTGCCGAGACTTGGAGCTGGCTAGCGCGCACCTTCCCGCTGTGTGTGCTGCTGTCCGCAAACAGCCTCCAAACAAAGCAGGGCGCTAAGGCAGGAGAAATAAGCACACCAGGAGGGAATCTGCCTGCGAGGGAAGCTGTGCAGCACATCCCTTGTTCCACTCGACACTTCCCTGACTCTTAGGCAAAGCCCATCTCAGCTTGCTTGTAGGCGTGCCTCCGTGCTCAGAAGCAGTCCCGTGGCAGGCAGGATACAGGGGGATGTCTTCTGGGCACGCAGCATGCTGCTTCCCATGCCCGGGACAAACTGCGAGCAGGTGCCTCACTTGCGCTTCTATCTGCCGAGACTTGGAGCCGATCAGAACGCACCTTCCCGCTGTGTGTGCTGCTGTCCGCAAACAGCCTCCAAACAAAGCAGGGCGCTAAGGCATGAGAAGTTAGCGCCACAGGAGGGAATCTGCCTGCGAGGGAAGCTGTGCAGCACATCCCTTGTTCCGCTCGCCACTTCCCTCACTCTTAGGCAAAGCCCATCTCAGCGTGCTTGTAGGCGTGCCTCTGTGCTCAGAAGCAGCCCCGTGGCAGGCAGGATACAGCGGGATGTCTTCTGGGCACGCAGCATGCTGCTTCCCATGCCCGGGACAAACCGCGAGCAGGTGCCTCGCTTGCGCTTCTATCTGCCGAGACTTGGAGCTGGCCAACGCGCACCTTCCCGCTGTGTGTGCTGCTGTCCGCAAACAGCCTCCAAACAAAGCAGGGCACTAAGGCAGGAGAAATAAGCAACCAGGAGGGAATCTGCCTGCGAGGGAAGCTGTGCAGCACATCCCTTGTTCCGCTCGACACTTCCCTCACTCTTAGGCAAAGGCCATCTCAGCTTGCTTGTAGGTGTGCCTCTGTGCTCAGAAGCAGCCCCGTGGCAGGCAGGACAGAGCGGGATGTCTTCTGGGCACGCAGCATGCTGCTTCCCATGCCCGGGACAAACCGCGAGCAGGTGCCTCGCTTGCGCTTCTATGTGCCGAGACTTGGAGCTGGCCAGCGCGCACCTTCCCGCTGTGTGTGCTGCTGTCCACAAACAGCCTCCAAACAAAGCAGCGCACTAAGGCAAGAGAAGTAAGTGCCCCAGGAGGGAATCTGCCTGCGAGGGAAGCTGTGCAGCACATCCCTTGTTCCGCTCGCCACTTCCCTCACTCTTAGGCAAAGCCCAGCTCAGCTGGCTTGTAGATGTGCCTCCGTGCTCAGAAGCAGCCCCGTGGCAGGCAGGATACAGCGGGATGTGTTCTGGGCACGCAGCATGCTGCTTCCCATGCCCGGGACAAACCGCGAGCAGGTGCCTCGCTTGCGCTTTTATCTGCCGAGACTTGGAGCTGGCCAGCGCGCACCTTCCCGCTGTGTGTGCTGCTGTCCGCAAACAGCCTCCAAACAAAGCAGGGCGCTAAGGCAGGAGAAATAAGCACACCAGGAGGGAATCTGCCTGCGAGGGAAGCTGTGCAGCACATCCCTTGTTCCGCTCGCCACTTCCCTCACTCTTAGGCAAAGGCCATCTCAGCTGCCTTCTAGGCGTGCCTCTGTGCTCAGAAGCAGCCCCGTGGCAGGCAGGACAGAGCGGGATGTGTTCTGGGCACGCAGCATGCTGCTTCCCATGCCCGGGACAAACCGCGAGCAGGTGCCTGGCTTGCGCTTCTATCTGCCGAGACTTGGAGCTGGCCAACGCGCACCTTCCCGCTGTGTGTGCTGCTGTCCGCAAACAGCCTCCAAACAAAGCAGGGCGCTAAGGCATGAGAAGTAAGCATCCCAGGAGGGAATCTGCCTGCGAGGGAAGCTGTGCAGCACATCCCTTGTTCTGCTCGCCACTTCCCTGACTCTTAGGCAAAGCCCATCTCAGCTGGCTTGTAGGCGTGCCTCTGTGCTCAGAAGCAGCCCCGTGGCAGGCAGGACAGAGCGGGATGTCTTCTGGGCACGCAGCATGCTGCTTCCCATGCCCGGGACAAACCGCGAGCAGGTGCCTCGCTTGCGCTTCTATCTGCCGAGACTTGGAGCTGGCCACCGCGCACCTTCCCGCTGTGTGTGCTGCTGTCCGCAAACAGCCTCCAAACAAAGCAGGGCGCTAAGGCAGGAGAAATAAGCAACCAGGAGGGAATCTGCCTGCGAGGGAAGCTGTGCAGCACATCCCTTGTTCCGCTCGCCAATTCCCTCACTCTTAGGCAAAGCCCAGCTCAGCTTGCTTGTAGGCGTGCCTCTGTGCTCAGAAGCAGCCCCGTGGCAGGCAGGACAGAGCGGGATGTCTTCTGGGCACGCAGCATGCTGCTTCCCATGCCCGGGACAAACCGCGAGCAGGTGCCTGGCTTGCGCTTCTATCTGCTGAGACTTGGAGCTGGCCAGCGCGCACCTTCCCGCTGTGTGTGCTGCTGTCCGCAAACAGCCTCCAAACAAAGCAGGGCACTAAGGCAGGAGAAATAAGCAACCAGGAGGGAATCTGCCTGCGAGGGAAGCTGTGCAGCACATCCCTTGTTCCGCTCGCCACTTCCCTCACTCTTAGGCAAAGGCCATCTCAGCTGCCTTCTAGGCGTGCCTCTGTGCTCAGAAGCAGCCCCGTGGCAGGCAGGACAGAGCGGGATGTGTTCTGGGCACGCAGCATGCTGCTTCCCATGCCCGGGACAAACCGCGAGCAGGTGCCTCGCTTGCGCTTCTATCTGCCGAGACTTGGAGCTGGCCACCGCGCACCTTCCCGCTGTGTGTGCTGCTGTCCGCAAACAGCCTCCAAACAAAGCAGGGCGCTAAGGCATGAGAAGTAAGCATCCCAGGAGGGAATCTGCCTGCGAGGGAAGCTGTGCAGCACATCCCTTGTTCTGCTCGCCACTTCCCTGACTCTTAGGCAAAGCCCATCTCAGCTGGCTTGTAGGCGTGCCTCCGTGCTCAGAAGCAGCCCCGTGGCAGGCAGGATACAGGGGGATGTATTCTGGGCACGCAGCATGCTGCTTCCCATGCCCGGGACAAACTGCGAGCCGGTGCCTCGCTTGCGCTTCTATCTGCCGAGACTTGGAGCCGATCAGAGCGCACCTTCCCGCTGTGTGTGCTGCTGTCCGCAAACAGCCTCCAGACAAAGCAGGGCGCTACGGCAGGAGAAATAAGCAACCAGGAGGGAATCTGCCTGCGAGGGAAGCTGTGCAGCACATCCCTTGTTCCGCTCGCCACTTCCCTCACTCTTAGGCAAAGCCCATCTCAGCTGGCTTGTAGGCGTGCCTCTGTGCTCAGAAGCAGCCCCGTGGCAGGCAGGATACAGCGGGATGTCTTCTGGGCACGCAGCATGCTGCTTCCCATGCCCGGGACAAACCGCGAGCAGGTGCCTTGCTTGCGCTTCTATCTGCCGAGACTTGGAGCTGGCCAGCGCGCACCTTCCCGCTGTGTGTGCTGCTGTCCGCAAACAGCCTCCAAACAAAGCAGGGCGCTAAGGCAGGAGAAGCAAGCGCCCCAGGAGGGAATCTGCCTGCGAGGGAAGCTGTGCAGCACATCCCTTGTTCCGCTCGCCACTTCCCTGACTCTTAGGCAAAGCCCATCTCAGCTGGCTTGTAGGCGTGCCTCTGTGCTCAGAAGCAGCCCCGTGGCAGGCAGGACAGAGCGGGATGTCTTCTGGGCACGCAGCATGCTGCTTCCCATGCCCGGGACAAACCGCGAGCAGGTGCCTCGCTTGCGCTTCTATCTGCCGAGACTTGGAGCTGGCCACCGCGCACCTTCCCGCTGTGTGTGCTGCTGTCCGCAAACAGCCTCCAAACAAAGCAGGGCGCTAAGGCAGGAGAAATAAGCAACCAGGAGGGAATCTGCCTGCGAGGGAAGCTGTGCAGCACATCCCTTGTTCCGCTCGCCACTTCCCTGACTCTTAGGCAAAGCCCATCTCAGCTGGCTTGTAGGCGTGCCTCTGTGCTCAGAAGCAGCCCCGTGGCAGGCAGGACAGAGCGGGATGTCTTCTGGGCACGCAGCATGCTGCTTCCCATGCCCGGGACAAACTGCGAGCAGGTGCCTCGCTTGCGCTTCTATCTGCCGAGACTTGGAGCTGGCCACCGCGCACCTTCCCGCTGTGTGTGCTGCTGTCCGCAAACAGCCTCCAGACAAAGCAGGGCGCTACGGCAGGAGAAATAAGCAACCAGGAGGGAATCTGCCTGCGAGGGAAGCTGTGCAGCACATCCCTTGTTCCGCTCGCCGCTTCCCTCACTCTTAGGCAAAGGCCATCTCAGCTTGCTTGTAGGCGTGCCTCTGTGCTCAGAAGCAGCCCCGTGGCAGGCAGGACAGAGCGGGATGTCTTCTGGGCACGCAGCATGCTGCTTCCCATGCCCGGGACAAATTGCGAGCAGGTGCCTGGCTTGCGCTTCTATCTGCTGAGACTTGGAGCT
This sequence comes from Rhea pennata, assembly GCF_028389875.1. Taxonomy (NCBI): domain Eukaryota; kingdom Metazoa; phylum Chordata; class Aves; order Rheiformes; family Rheidae; genus Rhea; species Rhea pennata. Next base: position 40,548,928 of record NC_084669.1, on the reverse strand, counting down.
GGCCACCGCGCACCTTCCCGCTGTGTGTGCTGCTGTCCGCAAACAGCCTCCAAACAAAGCAGCGCACTAAGGCAGGAGAAATAAGCAAACCAGGAGGGAATCTGCCTGCGAGGGAAGCTGTGCAGCACATCCCTTGTTCCGCTCGCCACTTCCCTGACTCTTAGGCAAAGCCCATCTCAGCTGGCTTGTAGGCGTGCCTCTGTGCTCAGAAGCAGCCCCGTGGCAGGCAGGATACAGCGGGATGTCTTCTGGGCACGCAGCATGCTGCTTCCCATGCCCGGGACAAACCGCGAGCAGGTGCCTTGCTTGCGCTTCTATCTGCCGAGACTTGGAGCTGGCCAGCGCGCACCTTCCCGCTGTGTGTGCTGCTGTCCGCAAACAGCCTCCAAACAAAGCAGGGCGCTAAGGCAGGAGAAGCAAGCGCCCCAGGAGGGAATCTGCCTGCGAGGGAAGCTGTGCAGCACATCCCTTGTTCCGCTCGCCACTTCCCTCACTCTTAGGCAAAGCCCATCTCAGCTGGCTTGTAGGCGTGCCTCTGTGCTCAGAAGCAGCCCCGTGGCAGGCAGGATACAGCGGGATGTCTTCTGGGCACGCAGCATGCTGCTTCCCATGCCCGGGACAAACCGCGAGCAGGTGCCTTGCTTGCGCTTCTATCTGCCGAGACTTGGAGCTGGCCAGCGCGCACCTTCCCGCTGTGTGTGCTGCTGTCCGCAAACAGCCTCCAAACAAAGCAGGGCGCTAAGGCAGGAGAAGCAAGCGCCCCAGGAGGGAATCTGCCTGCGAGGGAAGCTGTGCAGCACATCCCTTGTTCCGCTCGCCAATTCCCTCACTCGTAGGCAAAGCCCAGCTCGGCTTGCTTGTAGGCGTGCCTCTGTGCTCAGAAGCAGCCCCGTGGCAGGCAGGACAGAGCGGGATGTCTTCTGGGCACGCAGCATGCTGCTTCCCATGCCCGGGACAAACCGCGAGCAGGTGCCTCGCTTGCGCTTCTATCTGCCGAGACTTGGAGCTGGCCAGCGCGCACCTTCCCGCTGTGTGTGCTGCTGTCCGCAAACAGCCTCCAAACAAAGCAGGGCGCTAAGGCAGGAGAAGTAAGTGCCCCAGGAGGGAATCTGCCTGCGAGGGAAGCTGTGCAGCACATCCCTTGTTCCGCTCGCCACTTCCCTCACTCTTAGGCAAAGGCCATCTCAGCTGGCTTGTAGGCGTGCCTCTGTGCTCAGAAGCAGCCCCGTGGCAGGCAGGATACAGCGGGATGTCTTCTGGGCACGCAGCATGCTGCTTCCCATGCCCGGGACAAACCGCGAGCAGGTGCCTGGCTTGCGCTTCTATCTGCCGAGACTTGGAGCTGGCCACCGCGCACCTTCCCGCTGTGTGTGCTGCTGTCCGCAAACAGCCTCCAAACAAAGCAGCGCACTAAGGCAGGAGAAATAAGCAACCAGGAGGGAATCTGCCTGCGAGGGAAGCTGTGCAGCACATCCCTTGTTCCGCTCGCCACTTCCCTGACTCTTAGGCAAAGCCCATCTCAGCTGGCTTGTAGGCGTGCCTCTGTGCTCAGAAGCAGCCCCGTGGCAGGCAGGACAGAGCGGGATGTCTTCTGGGCACGCAGCATGCTGCTTCCCATGCCCGGGACAAATTGCGAGCAGGTGCCTGGCTTGCGCTTCTATCTGCTGAGACTTGGAGCTGGCCACCGCGCACCTTCCCGCTGTGTGTGCTGCTGTCCGCAAACAGCCTCCAAACAAAGCAGGGCGCTAAGGCAGGAGAAGCAAGCGCCCCAGGAGGGAATCTGCCTGCGAGGGAAGCTGTGCAGCACATCCCTTGTTCCGCTCGCCAATTCCCTCACTCGTAGGCAAAGCCCAGCTCGGCTTGCTTGTAGGCGTGCCTCTGTGCTCAGAAGCAGCCCCGTGGCAGGCAGGACAGAGCGGGATGTCTTCTGGGCACGCAGCATGCTGCTTCCCATGCCCGGGACAAACCGCGAGCAGGTGCCTCGCTTGCGCTTCTATCTGCCGAGACTTGGAGCTGGCCAACGCGCACCTTCCCGCTGTGTGTGCTGCTGTCCGCAAACAGCCTCCAAACAAAGCAGGGCGCTAAGGCAGGAGAAATAAGCAACCAGGAGGGAATCTGCCTGCGAGGGAAGCTGTGCAGCACATCCCTTGTTCCGCTCGCCACTTCCCTCACTCTTAGGCAAAGGCCATCTCAGCTTGCTTGTAGGCGTGCCTCTGTGCTCAGAAGCAGCCCCGTGGCAGGCAGGACAGAGCGGGATGTCTTCTGGGCACGCAGCATGCTGCTTCCCATGCCCGGGACAAACCGCGAGCAGGTGCCTCGCTTGCGCTTCTATGTGCCGAGACTTGGAGCTGGCCAGCGCGCACCTTCCCGCTGTGTGTGCTGCTGTCCGCAAACAGCCTCCAAACAAAGCAGCGCACTAAGGCAAGAGAAGTAAGTGCCCCAGGAGGGAATCTGCCTGCGAGGGAAGCTGTGCAGCACATCCCTTGTTCCGCTCGCCACTTCCCTCACTCTTAGGCAAAGCCCAGCTCAGCTGGCTTGTAGATGTGCCTCCGTGCTCAGAAGCAGCCCCGTGGCAGGCAGGATACAGCGGGATGTGTTCTGGGTACGCAGCATGCTGCTTCCCATGCCCGGGACAAACCGCGAGCAGGTGCCTGGCTTGCGCTTCTATCTGCCGAGACTTGGAGCTGGCCAGCGCGCACCTTCCCGCTGTGTGTGCTGCTGTCCGCAAACAGCCTCCAAACAAAGCAGGGCGCTAAGGCAGGAGAAATAAGCACACCAGGAGGGAATCTGCCTGCGAGGGAAGCTGTGCAGCACATCCCTTGTTCCGCTCGCCACTTCCCTCACTCTTAGGCAAAGGCCATCTCAGCTTGCTTGTAGGCGTGCCTCTGTGCTCAGAAGCAGCCCCGTGGCAGGCAGGATACAGCGGGATGTCTTCTGGGCACGCAGCATGCTGCTTCCCATGCCCGGGACAAACCGCGAGCAGGTGCCTCGCTTGCGCTTCTATCTGCCGAGACTTGGAGCTGGCCACCGCGCACCTTCCCGCTGTGTGTGCTGCTGTCCGCAAACAGCCTCCAAACAAAGCAGGGCGCTAAGGCAGGAGAAATAAGCAACCAGGAGGGAATCTGCCTGCGAGGGAAGCTGTGCAGCACATCCCTTGTTCCGCTCGCCACTTCCCTCACTCTTAGGCAAAGGCCATCTCAGCTGCCTTCTAGGCGTGCCTCTGTGCTCAGAAGCAGCCCCGTGGCAGGCAGGACAGAGCGGGATGTGTTCTGGGTACGCAGCATGCTGCTTCCCATGCCCGGGACAAACCGCGAGCAGGTGCCTGGCTTGCGCTTCTATCTGCCGAGACTTGGAGCTGGCCAACGCGCACCTTCCCGCTGTGTGTGCTGCTGTCCGCAAACAGCCTCCAAACAAAGCAGGGCGCTAAGGCATGAGAAGTAAGCATCCCAGGAGGGAATCTGCCTGCGAGGGAAGCTGTGCAGCACATCCCTTGTTCTGCTCGCCACTTCCCTGACTCTTAGGCAAAGCCCAGCTCAGCTGGCTTGTAGGCGTGCCTCCGTGCTCAGAAGCAGCCCCGTGGCAGGCAGGATACAGGGGGATGTATTCTGGGCACGCAGCATGCTGCTTCCCATGCCCGGGACAAACTGCGAGCCGGTGCCTCGCTTGCGCTTCTATCTGCCGAGACTTGGAGCCGATCAGAGCGCACCTTCCCGCTGTGTGTGCTGCTGTCCGCAAACAGCCTCCAGACAAAGCAGGGCGCTACGGCAGGAGAAATAAGCAACCAGGAGGGAATCTGCCTGCGAGGGAAGCTGTGCAGCACATCCCTTGTTCCGCTCGCCACTTCCCTGACTCTTAGGCAAAGCCCATCTCAGCTGGCTTGTAGGCGTGCCTCCGTGCTCAGAAGCAGCCCCGTGGCAGGCAGGATACAGCGGGATGTCTTCTGGGCACGCAGCATGCTGCTTCCCATGCCCGGGACAAACCGCGAGCAGGTGCCTGGCTTGCGCTTCTATCTGCCGAGACTTGGAGCTGGCCACTGCGCACCTTCCCGCTGTGTGTGCTGCTGTCCGCAAACAGCCTCCAAACAAAGCAGGGCGCTAAGGCAGGAGAAATAAGCAACCAGGAGGGAATCTGCCTGCGAGGGAAGCTGTGCAGCACATCCCTTGTTCCGCTCGCCACTTCCCTCACTCTTAGGCAAAGCCCATCTCAGCTGGCTTGTAGGCGTGCCTCTGTGCTCAGAAGCAGCCCCGTGGCAGGCAGGATACAGCGGGATGTCTTCTGGGCACGCAGCATGCTGCTTCCCATGCCCGGGACAAACCGCGAGCAGGTGCCTGGCTTGCGCTTCTATCTGCCGAGACTTGGAGCTGGCCAGCGCGCACCTTCCCGCTGTGTGTGCTGCTGTCCGCAAACAGCCTCCAAACAAAGCAGGGCGCTAAGGCATGAGAAGTAAGCGCCCCAGGAGGGAATCTGCCTGCGAGGGAAGCTGTGCAGCACATCCCTTGTTCCGCTCGCCACTTCCCTGACTCTTAGGCAAAGCCCATCTCAGCTGGCTTGTAGGCGTGCCTCCGTGCTCAGAAGCAGTCCCGTGGCAGGCAGGACAGAGCGGGATGTCTTCTGGGCACGCAGCATGCTGCTTCCCATGCCCGGGACAAACCGCGAGCAGGTGCCTGGCTTGCGCTTCTATGTGCCGAGACTTGGAGCTGGCCAGCGCGCACCTTCCCGCTGTGTGTGCTGCTGTCCGCAAACAGCCTCCAGACAAAGCAGGGCGCTAAGGCAGGAGAAGTAAGCACACCAGGAGGGAATCTGCCTGCGAGGGAAGGTGTGCAGCACATCCCTTGTTCCGCTCGCCACTTCCCTCACTCTTAGGCAAAGCCCAGCTCAGCTTGCTTGTAGGCGTGCCTGCGTGCTCAGAAGCAGCCCCGTGGCAGGCAGGATACAGCGGGATGTCTTCTGGGCACGCAGCATGCTGCTTCCCATGCCCGGGACAAACCGCGAGCAGGTGCCTCGCTTGCTCTTCTATCTGCCGAGACTTGGAGCTGGCTAGCGTGCACCTTCCCGCTGTGTGTGCTGCTGTCCGCAAACAGCCTCCAAACAAAGCAGGGCGCTAAGGCAGGAGAAATAAGCACACCAGGAGGGAATCTGCCTGCGAGGGAAGCTGTGCAGCACATCCCTTGTTCCACTCGACACTTCCCTGACTCTTAGGCAAAGCCCATCTCAGCTTGCTTGTAGGCGTGCCTCCGTGCTCAGAAGCAGTCCCGTGGCAGGCAGGATACAGCGGGATGTCTTCTGGGCACGCAGCATGCTGCTTCCCATGCCCGGGACAAACTGCGAGCAGGTGCCTCACTTGCGCTTCTATCTGCCGAGACTTGGAGCCGATCAGAACGCACCTTCCCGCTGTGTGTGCTGCTGTCCGCAAACAGCCTCCAAACAAAGCAGGGCGCTAAGGCATGAGAAGTTAGCGCCACAGGAGGGAATCTGCCTGCGAGGGAAGCTGTGCAGCACATCCCTTGTTCCGCTCGCCACTTCCCTCACTCTTAGGCAAAGCCCATCTCAACGTGCTTGTAGGCGTGCCTCTGTGCTCAGAAGCAGCCCCGTGCAGGCAGGATACAGCGGGATGTCTTCTGGGCACGCAGCATGCTGCTTCCCATGCCTGGGACAAACCGCGAGCAGGTGCCTGGCTTACGCTTCTATGTGCCGAGACTTGGAGCTGGCCAGCGCGCACCTTCCCGCTGTGTGTGCTGCTGTCCGCAAACAGCCTCCAAACAAAGCAGGGCGCTAAGGCAGGAGAAATAAGCACACCAGGAGGGAATCTGCCTGCGAGGGAAGCTGTGCAGCACATCCCTTGTTCCGCTCGCCACTTCCCTCACTCTTAGGCAAAGGCCATCTCAGCTTGCTTGTAGGCGTGCCTCTGTGCTCAGAAGCAGCCCCGTGGCAGGCAGGACAGAGCGGGATGTCTTCTGGGCACGCAGCATGCTGCTTCCCATGCCCGGGACAAACCGCGAGCAGGTGCCTCGCTTGCGCTTCCATCTGCCGAGACTTGGAGCTGGCCAACGCGCACCTTCCCGCTGTGTGTGCTGCTGTCCGCAAACAGCCTCCAAACAAAGCAGCGCACTAAGGCAGGAGAAATAAGCACACCAGGAGGGAATCTGCCTGCGAGGGAAGCTGTGCAGCACATCCCTTGTTCCGCTCGCCACTTCCCTCACTCTTAGGCAAAGCCCATCTCAGCTTGCTTGTAGGCGTGCCTCTGTGCTCAGAAGCAGCCCCGTGGCAGGCAGGATACAGCGGGATGTCTTCTGGGCACGCAGCATGCTGCTTCCCATGCCTGGGACAAACCGCGAGCAGGTGCCTGGCTTGCGCTTCCATGTGCCGAGACTTGGAGCTGGCCAGCGCGCACCTTCCCGCTGTGTGTGCTGCTGTCCGCAAAGAGCCTCCAAACAAAGCAGGGCGCTAAGGCAGGAGAAATAAGCACACCAGGAGGGAATCTGCCTGCGAGGGAAGCTGTGCAGCACATCCCTTGTTCCGCTCGCCACTTCCCTCACTCTTAGGCAAAGCCCATCTCAGCTTGCTTGTAGGCGTGCCTCTGTGCTCAGAAGCAGCCCCGTGGCAGGCAGGACAGAGCGGGATGTCTTCTGGGCACGCAGCATGCTGCTTCCCATGCCCGGGACAAACCGCGAGCAGGTGCCTTGCTTGCGCTTCTATCTGCCGAGACTTGGAGCTGGCCAGCGCGCACCTTCCCGCTGTGTGTGCTGCTGTCCGCAAACAGCCTCCAAACAAAGCAGCGCACTAAGGCAGGAGAAATAAGCACACCAGGAGGGAATCTGCCTGCGAGGGAAGCTGTGCAGCACATCCCTTGTTCCGCTCGCCACTTCCCTCACTCTTAGGCAAAGCCCATCTCAGCTGGCTTGTAGGCGTGCCTCTGTGCTCAGAAGCAGCCCCGTGGCAGGCAGGACAGAGCGGGATGTCTTCTGGGCACGCAGCATGCAGCTTCCCATGCCCGGGACAAACCGCGAGCAGGAGCCTGGCTTGCGCTTCTATCTGCTGAGACTTGGAGCTGGCCAGCGCGCACCTTCCCGCTGTGTGTGCTGCTGTCCGCAAACAGCCTCCAAACAAAGCAGCGCACTAAGGCAAGAGAAGTAAGTGCCCCAGGAGGGAATCTGCCTGCGAGGGAAGGTGTGCAGCACATCCCTTGTTCCGCTCGCCACTTCCCTCACTCTTAGGCAAAGCCCAGCTCAGCTGGCTTGTAGATGTGCCTCCGTGCTCAGAAGCAGCCCCGTGGCAGGCAGGATACAGCGGGATGTGTTCTGGGCACGCAGCATGCTGCTTCCCATGCCCGGGACAAACCGCGAGCAGGTGCCTGGCTTGCGCTTCTATCTGCCGAGACTTGGAGCTGGCCACCGCGCACCTTCCCGCTGTGTGTGCTGCTGTCCGCAAACAGCCTCCAAACAAAGCAGGGCGCTAAGGCAGGAGAAATAAGCACACCAGGAGGGAATCTGCCTGCGAGGGAAGCTGTGCAGCACATCCCTTGTTCCGCTCGCCACTTCCCTCACTCTTAGGCAAAGCCCATCTCAGCTGGCTTGTAGGCGTGCCTCTGTGCTCAGAAGCAGCCCCGTGGCAGGCAGGATACAGCGGGATGTCTTCTGGGCACGCAGCATGCTGCTTCCCATGCCCGGGACAAACCGCGAGCAGGTGCCTGGCTTGCGCTTCTATCTGCCGAGACTTGGAGCTGGCTACCGCGCACCTTCCCGCTGTGTGTGCTGCTGTCCGCAAACAGCCTCCAAACAAAGCAGCGCACTAAGGCAGGAGAAATAAGCAACCAGGAGGGAATCTGCCTGCGAGGGAAGCTGTGCAGCACATCCCTTGTTCCGCTCGCCACTTCCCTGACTCTTAGGCAAAGCCCATCTCAGCTGGCTTGTAGGCGTGCCTCTGTGCTCAGAAGCAGCCCCGTGGCAGGCAGGACAGAGCGGGATGTCTTCTGGGCACGCAGCATGCTGCTTCCCATGCCCGGGACAAACCGCGAGCAGGTGCCTCGCTTGCGCTTCTATCTGCCGAGACTTGGAGCTGGCCACCGCGCACCTTCCCGCTGTGTGTGCTGCTGTCCGCAAACAGCCTCCAAACAAAGCAGGGCGCTAAGGCAGGAGAAATAAGCAACCAGGAGGGAATCTGCCTGCGAGGGAAGCTGTGCAGCACATCCCTTGTTCCGCTCGCCACTTCCCTCACTCGTAGGCAAAGCCCAGCTCAGCTTGCTTGTAGGCGTGCCTCTGTGCTCAGAAGCAGCCCCGTGGCAGGCAGGACAGAGCGGGATGTCTTCTGGGCACGCAGCATGCTGCTTCCCATGCCCGGGACAAACCGCGAGCAGGTGCTTGGCTTGCGCTTCTATCTGCTGAGACTTGGAGCTGGCCAGCGCGCACCTTCACGCTGTGTGTGCTGCTGTCCGCAAACAGCCTCCAAACAAAGCAGGGCACTAAGGCAGGAGAAATAAGCACACCAGGAGGGAATCTGCCTGTGAGGGAAGCTGTGCAGCACATCCCTTGTTCCGCTCGCCACTTCCCTCACTCTTAGGCAAAGGCCATCTCAGCTGCCTTCTAGGCGTGCCTCTGTGCTCAGAAGCAGCCCCGTGGCAGGCAGGACAGAGCGGGATGTCTTCTGGGCACGCAGCATGCTGCTTCCCATGCCCGGGACAAACCGCGAGCAGGTGCCTGGCTTGCGCTTCTATCTGCCGAGACTTGGAGCTGGCCAACGCGCACCTTCCCGCTGTGTGTGCTGCTGTCCGCAAACAGCCTCCAAACAAAGCAGGGCGCTAAGGCATGAGAAGTAAGCATCCCAGGAGGGAATCTGCCTGTGAGGGAAGCTGTGCAGCACATCCCTTGTTCCGCTCGCCACTTCCCTCACTGTGTCCCGTGGAGTCATGGGACAATTTTTGAAAAGAGGGTCCAGTCTCTCTGCAGGAGCTTCCCACTGTGCTCTGCCCCTGTTCCCCTCAGGCTCCGTGCAGAGCACTTCAGACAAAACATGTGCAGCTTCAGGGACAGCGCAGGGTAGGCAGTGGTGATAGAAAGAGAGCTGCACGGTATGCGCCATCCCTGTCCCGAGGACAGCGGGTGCCCGCTCTTGCCCTGGGCTGACTGGAGAGGGCAGTAGAGGCTCACGCTTTTCTGCCAGGGGACCTGGACCCTCTGGAGGTGAGCTCTCTTCCTGTTCCCTGCCAGTGTAACACCCCTCAGCAAGACCCATCTCTGCACACACACAGCTGTGAACAGGAAGGTCAGTGGAAACTGCCCCGCCAGCAGCGACCCCTCTGTTGACAGGAGCCCTGGTTCGCAAGCCAGCTCCTTCCCTGAGCAATGCCAGGTCAAGGGCTGTGGGGTTACCAGAGGATTTTCTCCACTAGTTTATGGGGCCTGGAAGCAAATCCTAGGATGCTGGGCAACACAGCCCTCCAGGCATCCCAGTAAGAGGGCACCGTTGCTGGGTGGGCTCAAACCACCAACGTTCTGCTAAACAGCTGAATGCACTCTGTGCTGTGCCACAGAAACCCTCAGCTGGGGCTGTTATGGGGCAGCTCCAGCGTCAGGACGACCCCCGGTGCTCTGGGAATGGGAAGGTCCCTGGGCCCAGCCATGTCCTCAGCCCCAGGCAAGGGGATGCTGCCCTTTGCCCAGAGCCGGGAGCTGGTGGGCAGAGCGACACAGGGGGAGGCCTGGTGCTTCTCAGGGGTATTAGGTCCTGTGAGGGTCACATCATGGGATGAGAATGTGTCCCATCCCTCAGCAGGCTCTTAGAGGATGTAGCTCAGTGAAGAGCATCTGCTTTGCATGCATGAGGCCCTGGGTTCAATCCTCGGCATCTCGTTGGGGGTTTTGCCTGAATCTTCATCCCCCCTTATTCCAACAGGGGTGAGAATAGGGAACAGGCTTGCAAGGGTAAGGTAGGGGCAACTCTTGGACTCCCAGCAGGGACAGATAGCCAAACCCAAGGCACAGCAGGGTTGATACAGGGGGGCATTGCTCCTCTCCAGAAAATGTAGGCTTGCCCTCCGACAGAGTGTCATGTGGGAAGTGGAGCTCCTCAGGTGGAAAGAGCATTTCCAGTGTTTTGTAACACCAGGAGTTCTTTTCAGCGTGCCCCAGATGCCAAGGCAGTTTCCTCTGAGCCTACCGTGTATTTGTAACACCATCCTGAAGATGTGTGTTGTGTGCCAATGTGTATAGTTTGGCAGTATATAAAGGGGCAAGGGCAGGGGTCATTTGGAAGGACTGGGAAAACTGGAGGAAAGCGATGACATAAAGAGCCAGACACATCGTGCATGAGAGCAGTACCTGGACTAACTCTACGCTGGGGTACGTCCCGGGTCTGTGTGGGAGCACAGCTGAATGGAGGCAGTCCAGCAGGCAGCCTGGGAGTGATTTAGCAAACATGCCATGTGGGCAGTCAGAGGAGCAGGGCCAGGGAGCCTGAGAGGGAGAGGCTGAACCAGAGAGTGCAGCCAGACTGCCTGGAGGTTGGGGGGGGAAATACAAGCCAGCTCTGCACTGGGACAAGGGGCAAAGCCAAGGGTGTGCGAGGATCTGTGAAGAGCAGGGGCAAGCTTGAGGATATTCATTTATTTGCAAAGTAGGCCCGTATTGGCAAGATGAGCTTATCAGGTGTACTCCCTCCATGACCGGGGAGGAAAATGGGCAGCAGCAGGGGGTGAATGTCCCCTGGTTGCACAGTAACTTGCAGGCAAAGAGTGACATCCATGGCATGAAATAGCCATTTGCAGCTTCTTGCTCATCCTCGGGCAGGGGCACTTGTGGCTCCCATCATGGCTTTGTCCAGAGTGGCTCTCAGTGGGACCCCTGAATGCTCTAAGAAACTTTGGGTCTTGCTTCTGGCCTTAACTTGTGGAGCGGTTTGTGTAGTCTTCATCCACTGGCTGAGGTTCAGGCACTGAGCACCACCTACAGCAGAGGGGCCATGCAAATGCAAAGAAGCCCTCACGAAGAAGCAAAAAGCCCAGTGTGTCCTGGCTGTAGGCAAGCCGTGTGTCCTTGCTTGCGCAGTGGGTCGTAGAAGAGGGGATTAATTTTCACAGCAGAATCTCTCACAGCCTCCTTTCTCCTCAACAGCATTGAGACCGAGGCTGGATGCCTCGGTCAATGCTCTGTGCCCCGTGGCGTAATGGGACATTTTTTGAAAAGAGGGTCCAGTCTCTCTGCAGGAGCTTCCCACTGTGCTCTGCCCCTGTTCCCCTCAGGCTCCGTGCAGAGCACTTCAGACAAAACATGTGCAGCTTCAGGGACAGCGCAGGGTAGGCAGTGGTGATAGAAAGAGAGCTGCACGGTATGCGCCATCCCTGTCCCGAGGACAGCGGGTGCCCGCTCTTGCCCTGGGCTGGCTGGAGAGGGCAGCAGAGGCTCACGCTTTTCTACCTCTCTCCCTTGTGTTGTCTGGTCCAGCAGAGCAACTGGTGCTTTACAGCAAAACTCGAGTGTCAGTCTGCTCTGCACTGTCTTAGGATGCTGGGCATCCTAACACTGGCACTGACAGATCAACTCAGCACTGCAGCAGCCATCAGGCTGATGCCAGACCTCTGCTGTGCCAGCTAGTCTACAAACACATGGTCTCTGCCCCTGCCACACCCAGCACAATCCTGATTCTTGCAGGGAATAAGTTCTCCCCCTCGCCTTTGTCTTCCCACAGAAATGACGCTCACTCGGGAGGAAGAAAGAGGGCTGTATCTTTGGAGAAAGCACCACAAAGGGATGGAGTGATAGCACAATAATGGGACAGGACGCACCTGAGCTGTCAAGCTCTCCTGTGGCTGGGGGAGATGCCAGCAATGGCCCAGACCTTCCAGCACACTTGCATGTCTGCAGCGTGCAGCACCATGGCATTGGCACAGCTGTGCCAATGGCTCTGCTCAAATAGAGTCACCTCCTGGTGGGAGGGTGACACCTCTCCCACGCTCTCTGGAGCCAGTGACCCAGTGCTCCAAAGCTGAACCTTGACGGAGATGTTTTCCTTGAAGTTGTCAGGTTCAGGATGGTCTGTGTCACCAGGCAATGCACTGAGGGTTCCGTGTCATTTTCCAGGAGCTGCAGGGCTGAGAGAGAAAGGAACGGAGCAGATAGAAGGCTCCCATATTTACAGAGATCCCAGGAAGCCCCCACAAGCAGGGCCAGGCCCACCTAGCTCTTTCCAGGGTGGGGAGTGAGCACAGGGCACAAATGAATCAGCTGCAAGTTGCTGGTCAGCAATGCCCCACATGACCCCCAGATATCCTCACCTCGCCCCCCCACACAGGGAGACAGGGCCTTCCTTGCCTGGGGCAGGGCAGGGAGCTAGAGCTCACTTCTTCCCCCCTGCCAGGGCCTCCTGACACAGCCCTGCTCTCACTCACCGTTGCAGATCTCCTGCACCTTCTCCTTCTTCTGTGCCACTTGCTGCCCAATGAGCCCTAGGCAAACACCTCCTGTCACTCCTCATACTCCCCACCAAGCCCCCAGCAGCAGAGCTCCCACCTGGCCTTTCCAGTGTAGCCACACAGCCTCCTCCCCTTGGGCAAGGCCAGTCCCAGCACAGTCCCCAGGGTGCAGGATCCAGGAATGGTGGGAGGGACTGAAGAACCTCCTGTCAGCCCATCTGCATGGGCAGGGAGGGGACCTCTGGCTCACCAATGAACCTCACGGCTGTCTCCCGCAACGACGCCTCAGGGTTCTCCAAGTATGGCCGGCTCTGCTGCAGATACTGCTCCACTCTGCTCCTGTCCCTCAGCAGCTGGAGATAGCACAAAGCCAGGGGGTTGGCACGGAGACTCCCTGGGGAGCCAGGCCTGCCCCTCCTCCCAGCATCGGCCTCCTCTTCCCACCTCCCAGCTAGAGGCTGTGTGGTACCAAGGTTCAGAGGGAGAAGAGGGCAGAGTGTGGCCTGCAGGCGTGAAGATCCGCCCCCCTCCCCCCCTCCCCCGACAAGCCTCCTGCCAAGAAGCAGCCAGACCAGGGGCCCCTTCAGCATCCTGGGCTGGAGCCATGGGTGAGGGGCACAGCTGTGTGCCCTGCACACAGGGTGTGTGGTGGTGGTGGTGAGGGGGCAGCCACCGTCTGGCCAAGGCCCCAGGGACTTTGGCATTGTCCTTACCAGGCACTCCCCGATCTCCCACGGCTCCACTCTTTGGGCCCGTTGCTTGAGCTCCTCCCACTTCAGGAGCTGTGCAGCACTGACAAGCGCTTCCTGAGAGGCCTGCAAAGCAACGGAGACCGGGAGATGCCATCACAGCCAGGGAAGGACACCCCGCATACCCCGCATCTTGGAAGGCTTGGAGCCTTTCCCAGCCCGGAATGGGAAGATGCAGCCTGGGACCAGGTCTGTGCCTCACTGAGGGCAGGGGCAGCTCTGCCCTGTCCTTTGAGACACAGGAAGTTGGACCTCACGCTGACACGCATTCAAAGCGACACTTGGCAGCATTCCTGGCCATGGTGCTCACGCCCACCCAAAGGAAGTCAGCATTGCTTCCCAACGTCACTGCTCCATACCTGGGCCACTCTCTGCAACTGCTCACTCATATGGAGGAAGAGTGGGACCAGGCTCCTCTGCACGTGCTGCTTCATCCACCTTTTGTTCTTCCCCACCACAATCTCCATCAGGTCTTTGAAGAGGAGGATGGAGAGCTCTCGCACTGTGCTGTCTTTCTGTGGGGGGGACGGAGAGGAGGGGAAGCCTCAGCAGTGACTCCCGGGATCGGGCGTGAGGACAGGGTTTTCCATTGCGAGCCCTCATCCCCTCCAGGCACAACTTTCCCCCTCTGTGGCCGTAGGTCAGAACTGGGGACAAGCCTCTGCGGAGGCAGCCTGGAGAATGAGGGTTGTCGGCACCAGCAGGACAAGATTCCCTGGGCTCTGTGTCCCTCTGCCCAGGGACTTTCTGGGGTTCTGTCAGGGCCCCCACGCAGATGAGGATGACAGTAAGGGACAGCCCTGGGACATGGCTCCACCCTTACCCGCTAACCTGCTCCTGCCTCTTTGCTCATCTCTGCCCTGGGCCGTGACAAGCTGCACAAGCAGTCAAGCAGGAGATGGAGCAGCTGAGGGCACAGATGGGGCTCATTTGCTCTAGTCCCACAGCCCAGGACACCAAGGCCAGCACAGGGAATGAGTTGATTGAGAAACACAGGGCAAAAGGCTTCCTGACAGGCAGCAGGGCCTGTGGCCCTCGGTGCAACTACATGTGCCAATAGGCACATGTGCAGAGGGACACCCAGCACCCAGAGCCACGCATAGCATGCAGAGCCACAGACACACCGGGAGAGGCCCAGGCTCTCCCATGAGCCTTACATCGTCAAAGCGTGGCAGAAGCTTCTCCGCCAGCTGCAGGGCAATCGGGTTGGAGCCCTTCTGCTCCAGGTAGCTGAGGATGTTTCTCAGCAACAGCAGGCTTCCCACACGCAGGTCCCTGCGAACATCCTGCAGCCAGTCCATGATGTCTGGGAGCAGGCTCTGCATTTTCCTTGCCTATGGGAAAGACACAATGTCCTTGTTGTAAAGCAAGGCCAGAATCCCCTGGCCGGAAGGGCTCTGAGTGCTGATTTCTCATGAGGGCTCAGTAGCCAGAGCCAGGGCTCAACACACATGCACGGCTTGGGCACAGAGGCTGCAGCGCAGGGCAGAGATCTCCAAGGGGACCCTCAGCACGCTAAGGCCTCTATATGGAGGAAGGCTGCTGCCTGGAGGCCCAGCAGCAGCTGGCTGCGTTAGCCTGGCCCTGAGCCTTCGCGTCCCTTTCCCAGCAGGTCTCTGGGCACAGCGCTCCCACAACTGAGGCTGTTTGGAGCTGGCTTGCTTGGTGCTTGGCCTGGACTTCTGCCTGGCCCAGCTGAGCGGCACCAGCAGCGGGAGCTCCTGCCTGTGGGCATTGGTGCCTTTCTCCTTGTGCCACCCAACCCAGGGCCCGACAAGAAAGACTCGGGGCACGTGAATGGGGCAGTGGGGACCTGGGAGCAGCTACGGCACCTCCTGATTGCCAGCAAAGTCCAACTCAGTGTGTGACCCAGCATCTCCTGTCAAGCCCCAGGCTGCCAGCGTGGCTTCACCCTTCAGCAGCGGCAATCCCCTGCTCACCATCTCGGGTCTCTTCAACAGGCTCAGGAGGCCTCTGAACGCCAGTCTGCGCAGCTCCAGGCCCTCAGTCTGCACATAACTCTGGAGCAGCGGCAGGATGGCATCATCCGTATCGGCAAGGTCAGGGCACTCCAGCAGCTGAAATGCACACAGCACTGAAAGACTGGCAGCGTCGGCAGCACCGCCTACATCGTGCAGCCCTGCATCCCACCTCCCACTCAGGCCAAGGGCACCAGGCCCTGACAGAGCTCAGCCCACAAGTAGCAGGGTTTCTGTACAGACTCCCAGGCCCTGCTCCCATCCCGGGCCTCACAAAACACTGCACACACCACTCGCCTCGTCCTCACGGCCTCTAAACCCTCTGCAGCCTCTTGTTCCCATCCCTTGGAGGAGAACTTGAACACAGAGAGCTGCCATAAAGGAGGCATGAAATACAAGTGCTTGCAAGTGGTCGCTCAGCAGAAAAGAGCCAAGGCCAGGGCTACTGAGAGGAGTGCATGCATCGCCCCAGCTCCACTGACCAACATCACCCCCTAGGCATGTGCACCAGAGAGCACAGCATTTAGAGGCACCGCCAGAGAGGCACTGCTTGCCGTCAGGCCCACCTCAACAAAGAAAGCCATGGCAGGCAGCTGACGAAACTCGTCCTTCCACCTCAGCAGCCTTGCCAGCTGCTGGAAGATCCAACGACTCAGGTGTCTGGGAGCTCCCCTCACCAGTCTGGCAGAAGCAAGAAGGCCCCGTTGGTCCTCAGCCAAGCAGGGAAACCCCCTCTGCATTGCTCAGCCCACTCTAGCCATTTCCCCCCAGCACAGGCCAAAGCAGGCCAAGGCAGTGCCTGGCACGCAGCTACTGCAGCCAGCGGCATTTGCTCATGGAGGGCTGCTCTTTCCCTACCGCACCTTGCCCTCAGAGAGCCAGGGTCAGTCATCATTATGTTGCTTTTGGTGGGGAACACTCTTCCTACCTGCAAGTCATGGCCTTCCCACACATCCCACTTCCTTACTCCTTGGCATTCCCGTCCCCCTGGGCCCTTCCCATGTCCTTCAGCTCATCTTGCACCTTTGCTGGGGCTCTGCCCTCGCTGGCACTGCAGCCAGACCATCCCTAATACTCTCTGTGATGGGAGTCACCATGGGAGGGCACTCCAGGGCTTTGGGAGGGGACCACTCCTGCAAGGGACCCTCTCGCACAACTCCTGACACCAACTGCTCCCCCAGCAACTCTCCAGGCTGGGCAACAACGGGGCACGGAGCTCCCATAGCCATTTTGCTGTGCCGCCCCTTGCCACAAGTGCTGAGCTGCAGCCCCTTTCTTGGAGAATCGGGCTCCTCCTTCACCCACCAGGAAGGACATAGTGCGGGGCACCCCACATCCGGGGAAGAGGTCCTGGGGGAGAGCACCATGTAAAGGGCTCTACCTTGCCAGCACAGCCACTCCCTTCTGAGACGTCTCAGCACACAGAAACAGGTCCCAGCCGCCCTTCCTCTCCACAGCCAGGGCTACGTGCTGATAGCCAGCGCAGTGGAGGAGACCTTTCATGGCCTCCACGGCGCACCTGCATGCAGAGCAAAGCCCAGGTCACGCTGGCAGCCTGGCCCTGCCTCCAGCTCCAATGCACAGACAAGGCAACTGGGATTGAGCACCTGACATGGCTGATGGCATGGCACTCATCCCGTTGGCATTCCCTCAGGAAGATATTTGCTTCCTGGCAGGTGAACTCTGCTGTGAAGACCATCTGAAAGAGCAGCGCCAGGAACAGCTGAGGGAAAAAGGCCTTCAGCGCCTGTGGGCAGATGGGCTCCTGGACGATTGCATGCAGTGCTCTCGTTGCCTGTGGAAAACACCCAGGGACACCTCTCACTCCTGAGCACTCTCTGTCACGCTGCCCCAGCCCCCAAGGTGAGAGGCTCAGGCACAGCCTTGCACCACAGGAAACGCAACTGGGGGCCCAGCCTGACTGCCTGGCCAGGCTCAATGCCCCCACGTTCTTTGGCCTCAGCTCCTGTCAGTACACAATGAGCCTGCCTGCGTCAGCATGACCGTCACCTGGGTGGGCTTCACACATTGTGCAGGCTCTGCCAGGGCCCCTGTCCCAGGCCTTGCCATCATCTCAGCTGTTGCAAGAGCCCTACTCCATCCCCTAGCCTTGCCCTGAACCCTACTCTGGGTTTCCAGCCTGCTGAGTGAGGTCAGGGGATGCAGGGACAAAGTAGGATGGAGATTTACGGGGCATAGCCAGCCTGGATGTTTGTGTGCGGACGCCCCAGCACCCAGCACTCGGCAGCCCTGTGCGCTGGCAGTTGGAGGCCTGGTGCTGGGCGTGTTGTACCCCGGGGCTCCTCAGGGGAGGTCCCTGCTTGCGGGCACACGGTGGAGGGGGGCACAGAGACAGGTGCCAGCCTCGGGACAAGCGAAGCCTCGTCCCGTAACTCACAGCCAGGGGTAGGATGCAGGTGTTGTCCCAGTCAAAGCTGGACTGCTTGTGCAGTGGCCGTTGCTCCAACAAGCTCAGCAGCTCCCGCAGCACGTCTGTCCCAACCGTGCACTTATCCAGCAACACCTTCCACATGGTCTTGGCAGCGCTGCAGGCCGAGAGTGCTCTGTCACTGGCACCTCCTTGGCCACAGCATTGTAGCCTGGTCAAGCCCTGGAGGTCCCTGGCTCTGTAGCAACCCTGCCCCTTCCCACCTCCTCCTCACTGAGAGCCCCAAAGGGGTCCTGACAACACAGGCAGGGCATGACCAGCCTCAGGTCCCTTGTGGGGCAGGCAGGCAGCACAGCCGCTGGGCTCTGGAGCTGAAGGCAAGGACACTTGCCCAGTTCTGGCTTCTGCAGGACTACGTGATGCACCAGGGCTGGGCAGTGGTGCTAGAAACAGAGGGCCCTGCCCTTCAAGGGTATCCTGGGAGTCTCCAAGGGTATCCTGGGAGTCTCCTTGGTTCTGGCCCTTTTTGGGCCCTTCTCTCCCCTGTCTGGGATGAGCCCTTGAGGCTGACGGGCCCCATACCTGTTGCAGAGTGGGGAGCAGTAAAGCAGGCTCACGATCACCTCATCAGGATTCCAGTAGACCAGCTGGCAAAGGGTCCTGTTCAGGGTGACCCGGGCCGACAACTCCCTGACATACCTCAGGTTCCGGTAGAGGCACCTTACAATCCGCGGCACCTGGCAGACCCATAGGTGAGAGCAGGGCTGCTACCAGAGAGCAGCCATTACCCCAGCTCCCACTGAGATCTCCTTCCCTCTCCACCACTCCCAACACTCTCTGCTGCCTTCAAAGGCTGTTGAGTGCCCAAGAACCCCAGGTGTGGCGATGGGAAACAATATCCCAGAGGGCTCAAGTCCCAAGTACGCCACTCCCAGGCTGCTTACATCTTCCAGTGGAGAGACAGCACTCAGCAGGAAAGTTTTTAGCATGTGCGTAGCCACCACTGTGCTGTAGGTGCTGCAGGTCCTCATGCCCTCAATGGCTGTGACAACGGTATCTGTCCTCTCAGAAGGATGGAGGTTTTTCTCAAACAACTATGGGAGGAAGAAGGTGAAGGAGGGAATGTCACATTGTGTGCCACCTCAGTGGTGCTTAGCTGAGCAGTGGACATGGCTCTGGAGAGAGGTGCGGGGCAATGCTGGCACCACGGCCTAGCAGAGCCAAGAGCGGGTGCTGCGCTGGGCAGCGGCACCATGGGCCGTGTGGCCAGAGAGGGTGGGCCGTCAGGGCAAGGGAGGATGGCTGGTATCAGGTCACTGTGCACTGGCTCTGCAGGCAGCCACAGCTTGCTGGTGGCCAGCAAGGCTGCACTGCTGCTGGGAATCTTGGAGTGAAGCCTCTGCCTAGTCCTCACTCAGGCACAGTGGCAGACACATTTGTGAGAGTGGGGCTGCTCCCAGAGTGCCTCCCCCTCCCATTACGCAAGGGGCCACTGAGAGCTGCTTGCCTCTCCACCACTCTCTCTACCCACTCTGGATGAACCGCAAGGCCCCCTCAGCCCTGTTCATTAGGGATCCCTTTGCTCATCCAAATCTCCCCATGGCTCCATGGCCAAGAAAGAGTCCCAGCAAAGGAGGCGCTCCTCACCCTCATGATCACACTGATCTTGCTGGTCCATTGAAGGCAGAGCGCATCATCAGCTTCCAACTCCTTTTGGGACTCTACATGCTCTGGATTATCCTGCAAGAGCTCCCTGCCTGAACAGGAGCGGAAAGACAAAGCAGTCAGGAGTGATGGAGATTCGGAGGTGGCAGACTGACGACTTCAGGGAGAAACCAGCCTGGCAGAGAAAAACGGCGTGCCAATAATGTATAGGGAGCAGGGTTGCCAGTGAGGGACGGGGCCTCTTCCAGGTCAGGGAAGGGCAACTGCTTCAAAGGGTAACAAAAGCTTGCTGGGTTTGACTGGCCTGTCTGGTGTGAAGCACCACAGAAGCCCTAGGGTGAGCAGGGGCTGCTCGGCATTTTCCACACCAGGGCTGTCCAGGACAGGTGCTAACATACTGCTCCTCTACTCCTACATCAGCCGTGTTTCCTGCTCCTTTGACTCACGGAGCAGAGTGGCCGAGGCCATGTGATGCCTTCCCCGGCCTTGCCAGGGTGTCTCTGTCCAGAAGGACGCAGCCCACTACAGCTTCCCTTACGTTTTCGTTGCACAATGAATCTGAACAGGCAATGAAGAGCATCCAAAGCCCCACACTTGGTCTCCGCATCCTCATAAGCACAGCAAAGGATGAGACGCCCCACCAGCTGTCCCAGCATGGGAACAGAGATCTCCTCAACTCCTCCAAAGGGATGCCACACCTGGGGAAGGAGGCGGTACAGGTAGAAGGGCTGACAGGAGGCAGTTGCCACCAAAGCCCTGAAGCCAAGAGTTGCCCAAGCATGCATCCATCCCAGGTAAGTCAAAGCTTTGGCGTGCCTGGCAGGCCTGGGCTCCCAAAGTAGCTGGGCAGCAGACTAGGCAAGGCTGCACTGCCACACGTAGCCTCACATCATGATCCCTGCGCACTCCTGCCCTGTACAAGGTGAGGGGCACAGCTGGCTCCTCAGAAAAAAGGACTGGAGAGAGAAGCTCATGGCAAGCGGGGCAAAGACCTTTTTGCTTCCAGGAAGAGCCTAGCTGAGCGCTTTGACCTCTGTCCAGGCTTCCCTTATAAGCACCCCTGAGAGGAAGGGCGCTCTAGTCTGCAGGGAAGGGGCAAAGGGGTGGCTGTGAGGTGCCTGGCTCCTTACCTCTAGCGAGGAATAGCTGGCCAGCAACTTGCTCAGCCTTCCAATCCTCCACAGGGCCCTCTCACGCACAGCAGCTCTCTCCGAGTTGGTGAAGGGCAACAGGAGCTGGGAGGAGAAAGGCTACTGCTCTGCCTGGGGAGCTGACGCCCGCTCCAGCAGAAGCCACTCTGCTAAGACCCTGGCTCGATGGATACCGCACATCAAGGCTCCCTCAGAGCTAGGGCAAACCCTGCAATGGGGTTCCTGCCCCTAGAGGCCAGGCCTGTGGCAAGCAATGTAGCCAGACCTCCAGGCCCTGCACAACCCCTGCTCCTTTCCATGCCTCCCCCTCCTCCAGAACGTTGCCCTGTGTGCCCTCTTCAGCAAGGCAGGGCTTTAGGGCAGGATCTGTCCCGGACACCTTCCGTGGGGATGCTGGGGTATGGAGTCTTGGCATGGCCAAAGAGCCAAGCTTCTCAGCTGGGCTCCCCATGCAGGATGGGCAGGTCCCAGTAGGTCTCTGCCCCATTCAGATCTGGGGAGGAAAGCACAAGGGATAGGGAGGCAGAGAAATGGCAGCAGCAGCGTCCATCTGGGCAGTACCGAGACAAGAAGGGTCCAATTCCTCCCATGCCTTTGGTGCAAGAAAAGCTTTGGGAGCGAGTCGGCCGGGGAGTGCAGGGGGCAAGGCTTTCCCATGACCTGGGAGGACTCTGTTGAAGGGGAAGGGACCTGGGCTAAAGTCAGGGGACACTGGGTTTGCCCCAGAGCACAGGAGGGAACACCTGGTCACCCAAAGCTGGTGGGTCCCCTCCCTGCAGCATGCTGCCTGCACATGGCACTGAGGTGGAGAATATCCACTTGAGGGTGTCACTTTCCTCTGAAGTGAAGAACAGTCCCTGTGAAGCCCGCTCTGCAAATGCCACACCTGCAAGATATTCTGCAGCTCCAGGAGGCTGGAAGTGGCAGAGTTGAGCACCAGCACCTCCAACATGCTATCCATGGTGTCCAGCATCTGCAAGGAGAACAGAGCATCGTGGCACTCCTTCACCCCTCCCTCTGACCTTAGTTGAACTCCTGCTGCCAGCAGAGGACACTCATAGCCTTATAGTGCCCAGGCAGAGGCCTCAGTGTAGCAGAGTTGCTGTGCACACACCAGCTCATGAGCACTGCCCATGGCCCAGCCCAGAGGAAGAGAACCAAGGGAGGAGGGTGGGAAAGCAAAGCAGAGATCCTGCCCTGCCTGCGATCTTACAGTCTCCTCTCAGCATGGCCTAGCCAGGGGCAAGGCCAAAGGGGCTGACAGGCTCCCTGTAGCTCACCCAGTGCATACTTTGGAATAGAGGGACATGTCCAGGTTTTCCATGTCTTCTCTGGGAGGAAGCAAGAAGACACTCCTGAAGCAGGCCTGGAGGAGACTGCTCTTTTTCCCCTCCAGAACCGGCTCCACTGCACTGAAAAGAGAGAGAGAGAGAGGTGCCTGCTCAACACTGGTGCTGGAAGTGCTGCCTTAATGCCCTGGCAAGCTAGACGTGAACCCTTGGGGCAGGAGTCCCCGGGCTGGTACAGAGAGCAGGTAGGGAGCCCAGCAGGGAGCTGCCCCCTCCTTCCAAGACACTAGTCCAAGGAAAGAGGACAGTCCTGGCTGGTAAGCTGCATGCCTTCTCAGCCATCTGCCCCCTCTTCTGGGGGCCTAAAAGCCAAGGCGCCCTGGGGAGCTGCAGGCACCCCTCTGTCCTCCCATCTGCCCTACTGGCAAGATCGGGGCAGGGGAGAGCAGAGGCCCAGCAGGCAGCACCGCCCACCTCTCCCCACGATGGGGCATAGCACCCAGACATGGACAGTGCCATTAGGGCCGGGCTGTGGAGAGCTCTGGGCCAAACCAGGGGCTAGGGTAGCTACCTCACTGCCGTGATAGCAAGCATGGCTTGCTGACGCACTGCTATGCCCAGGTGGTCCATGGGTTCCTCTTCCAGCAGTACCTGCAGAGCACAACCAGGATTCAGGCATGGCAACTGCCACCACCCAGCACTAGCATAGCAGTTGCAGTCTGCAAGGCTGGCAGAGCCCTGATGCCGCATGCCTGCACTGGAGCCCAGAACGACCCCCACATTGCCAAGGTTTCAGCTCACAGGGCTCCTCAGGGCCACCTGGACTCCTGTTGGCAGCAGCTCTTTGCCAATGCCTACTTGCCGCAGCCCTGTCAAAGCTCAAGGTCTGTTCTCACAGCTGTGCTTGTGCCCAGCTGGCCTTGACTCCTTCCTCAGAGCTGCTGCATCTCCCCTCACCTTGATATTCTCGACCAGCTCGTATCTGCAGCAGAAAACATCCAGACCCCAGGACAAGGCCTTGGAGCTGCTGCCACTGCAGAGGGTGCAGACAGACTCTAGAAACTTCAGCTTCTGCACCTCTTCCTGACATACGGGGAAGAGAGACAAAGCGAGTGTGAGAGAGGACAGCAAAGGGCAGCAGGACCAGAGCAGCAAGGGGTGCTCTGTGGGGGACCCCTGGACAGGAGCAACTCTGCACAGCCAGCAGCCCCCCAGCAGACTGGCAGCAGGAGGGAGACACAAGCACAGCTCAGATGGACACAGCCACAGCTACCTTTTGTCTGCCATCCACAAAAGCCTGGATGAACTTCAGGGCTTCCTCATCCTCTTGGGACAGCTCTGACCAGCTGCAGATGGAAAACCTTGCACCTGATAAAGGATGAGAGCCAGGACGACTGCAGACACTGACTGCAGGCAGCAGAGTAGTGCACTGAGCTCTGCCCTCTGTCCAGCCATGGCCTGCTCCCATGGACACTGTCTCTCCCACGCTTGTCAGGGCTGGAGGTGCCCAGCCCATGAGCTGCAATGTCAGAGCCGGCAAGGCAGCGGAACGCCTCAGCTGCACCTGGGTTGGGAACTTGTTCGCAGGCAGGCAGGAGAGGTCCCCATCCTGCAACAAAGCGCCTCCTGCCATGGAGCTGCCGCTCACTTCCTGTACCAGGGAGCAGGAACTGGCTCCATCTGTGCTCTCCCTCCAAGGCACGTGCTGTGCTGGGGTTGGCTCCCAAGACCTGAGTGGACCCAGGCATCTGGGCACCACCGTGCCACCACCCCTAGGGACCCAAATGCCAGCCTGCCAGGAGACGGGAGCCCAGTGCCAAGCAGGCCGTGCTTGCCGGACCCAGCCCCGGCCCAGCCCAGCCCAGCCCCCAAGGGCTGCTCACTCACCACTCCATGGCCTCTGCAGCGACTGGAGCTCACACCCCTCGGAGGGTGCCAGGGGAGAGCTGCTCCCCTGGGGAGCCCTGTCCTGCTCCCAGGCTTCTGGGGGACTGTGGGAGTGGCCATCCTCCTTCTCCCAGGCCACCCGGGGATGGCTGGGAGGTCTCTCCTCCATCCTGCAGGACAGAGCGGAAGCATGAGGGACAGGAGTTTTAACGTGGAGCTGAGGAGGGTCCCCGCAGGGGTGGTGGTGGCACTGTGGCTTCCCCCCCCCCGTGCCTCTCCTGTGCCCCTGCAGCCCCACATTGCTGCCCAGCCACAGCCACAGCCACAGCCACTCTCACCCAGGCCAGGAGGTGGAAGGGCCTCAGGAAACGTGTCCGCTCCCTGGGACTGCCGGGGCAGCAGGGAAAGACACAGCTACGCTCAGCGGCTCCTCCACAAGCCCTGCGCGCTCCTGACCTCTCCCGTCACTGTCCTCCTGGACACTGTGGGGCCGCAGCCACAGCTGGCAACACCGTGGTGGTCACAAGGGGGGGGGGGAAGGGTCACAATGGGCCTGCCTGGTGGTGCCTCTGAGGTCACCGCTGCTGCAAAGAGCTGGGAGAGCAGCACTAGCTGGTGCTGCGAGGGGCTCTAGGGCCTGAGAAGGGAAGGAGAGAGTTGGGAGAGGGCAGGGGCAGGCAGCTAAAGGGGCAGTGCAGGGCTGTGCATGGCCACATCCCTCCTGATTCATCCCCGACTACCCAAGCACTGGAGGCAATAACCTACTCATCACTAACCACTAACATTATGCCCTCCTCCTAAACGTAACCCTAGCCCTACCTCTTACCCCAATCCCCTACTCTGATCCTTCACCCCAAACCCTAACTGCTAAGCCAAAACCCACACTTGTAACCTCTTTCCCTAACTCTTACCTGCTGAACCCTCACCCTAATCCCTAAGCCTCAGCCCTAGCCTTATAATGATAACCTAGCCCTCACCTCCAAGTGTTAGAGAAATACTGTGAGAAAAACCTTGCAAATAGTTACCCAGACTCAAGGACAAGGGAGAGAGAAAAACAGTACTGCAAAGGATAACCAGCTCCGGCTAAATAACCTTGATGAAACCACAGCGCTTTGAAGATTGCGAGGGGTAGGTAAGACAAAAACAGCAGAATAACCCAGAAGTGACCTTAGGTTCATTAAGGCTTATTAACATATTAAACTTCACACCCCTAAATGAATAATGAGATGGAAATGACATGATAATGATGTTACCGCCCCTTCTTCGCTTCCTATGCTAATTAACAGGAATGTGAAAGCGCAAGCGCAGAGCGATTACCTGAGGTAATGAAATTGTAACCAATAGAAAGATTTGTATAAAATACTCCCTGAAAAGTGTGTATAAATCAAGAATGAGAGGGGGAGAAGGTGTGCTAGCTTTGTGGATTTACCACCTAGCACCCATCTCTGCGCAGAAATGAAAGAAACAAATGTCTCGACGCTGTGTGTCTATTGGTTGCTTGCACACCGGGTAACAGAACCCAGATTTTGGGACAACAGTTTGGCGACCCAGATGGGACTTGCCAGAAGGCCTTGCCCGGATCATCTTGCCGTTCCTGACAGCGGACTGGATCGGATCGAGCTCCAGCGCGCACCGACCTGTTGATCGGGGAGTACTCCGACCTCCCTCCGAAGTCCGGACAACAAGAGACTCAAAGGTGCAACGCCGACCAGAGGTATTTGTGCCAGGGCGAAAGGGGGATAAATCTTTGGATTGGTGAGTATAAAACTTACTTCCTTCCCCGGAAGATTATGTTGAATTATGTTGCACGTAGACGCTCGGCAAAGGTTGCCTTAAATTGACCAGAGGGGTCAGAGCCGAGTGCGCACAAAGGTACGGGGAAAAAGGTATTTCTAGGGAATAAGGTTGGTATTTCTAGGTAATTGACATGGGATCAAGCCAATCCAGGATTCCTCCCTGTAGCCCTTTGGGTTGTATTGTGGAACACTGGGATATTTTTGGAGGAGATCGGATGACAAAAAAAGAAGGAAAAGATATTGTAATAAATGGTGGCCAATGTATAAGTTGGAATGTGATGAGCAATGGCCAAAAAATGGGACCTTGAGCTCTAACACTCTATTACAGTTACTGCTGTTTTGTTGCCGGAAGGGGAAGTGGGATGAAATACCCTATGTGGAGGCTTTTGTGTCACTATACAAGGAACCAGAAATTCAAAGGGAATGTGAACTTATAAGTAAAGAGGAATCTGTAATGGTTGCAGTAGGAAAGAAGGAAAAGAGCGGGTATTGTGCTAACAGAAAAATTCTGAATGGAGAGGAGCAGGAGGATGTACAACTACTGAAAGTGCCCCCCTCTTGTGGAAACGATTCCACCTCAGTTGAAGCATCGTCCCCTCCGCTAGAAAGCAAAGAGTCCAGGCCTCTTTCTGGCCGAACTAGGAGACGGAAACAACCTGTTATACAGGCTCCTTTGAGACAAGCAGTGGGACCAGAAGGGCTGCCAGTATTTGTACCTGTTCCTTTTACAACCTCGGATTTACTAAACTGGAAGCAGTCTTTTGGATCATATAGGGAAAATCCTGAGAAGCTGCATCAGCTCTTGGAGACTATTATGGTAACTCATAATCCTAACTGGGGAGATGTGCAGGCGCTGTTGAATACTTTCCTGACGGGAGAAGAAAGGAGGCTGGTAACTGATAAGGCAAAAGAAGAGGGTGAGAGAAGGGACAGAAAGGGGGATCCTGAGGTCTATTTACGCACCAGAAAGGATCCAGCGTGGGATCCAAATAGGAGCAGGGGTAGGGAGCTATTGAGGCAGTATCAACAGCCAATTTTATATGGGGTTCGGTACGGGGTTCCGAAACCAAAGAATGTATCAAAATTGTATGAAGTAAAGCAAGGGCCTGAAGAAAATCCCTCGGCCTTTTATGAAAGATTATGCGGAACAGCCAGAAAACGGACAGACCTGGATCCAAACGAGGAAGCGAATCAAAGACTGTTTAATACGCTATTCATTGGCCAGTCAGCTCAGGATATTAGAAAGAAGCTACAGAAGGTAGATGGAGCTGGGGGAATGTCTATTTCACAGCTGATAGAAATAGTGTATAAGGTATATAAAAACCGAGATGAAAAGAGAACAAGAGAAACACAAAATCGAATGAAACTACAGGCTGCTATCCTGGCAGCTGTCCAGAGGAATGAATTCCAAGGCAGGGGCAGGGGAAGCAGAAGAGGTAACAGAGGAGGAAGAGGTGGAAGGGGAGGGAGGCCAGGAGGAGGCCTCCCTAGACCCGCTTTGGGTCCAAATCAATGTGCAATTTGTAGACAGGAAGGGCACTGGAAAAATGAATGTCCAAATCGAAGAAGGATAACAAAGCTACAGAGCCCAGCAAACACCGACCTAATTATGTTAGAGGAGTCAAATATGGAATGAAGGGGACCGGGGGAGAAAATTAGAATTTCCTCAGCTGGCCCCCTGGTTCCAGTAAAGCTGGGGAATGAAACTATAGATTTTTTATTAGACAGTGGACCCACTCATCCAGTGATAACTAGTTGTAAAGGACCCTTAAGTAAGACTACTACCACTATTGTTGGGGCTGCGGGAAGGAAAGCTTTGAGGCTATTTTTGCAACCAATGGAGTGTACGATTGGAGGCACTAAATTGACTCATGAATTTCTCTATACGCCAGAGTGTCCCCTCCCTTTATTAGGATGGGATTTACTATGCAAACTGAATGCACAGGTGACCTCTTCTGAGAGTTCCGTGCAGCTCCACATCCCTCCAGAATCGGCATGGAGAGCACAAATCTGCCTTTTGATGGGATCAGCTCCAGACAATAACAGTGCAAGTATCCCTTCAAGTGTGTTGGATGCGGTGATTCCCTGATTTGGGCCTCAACAAAGCCAGGTAAAGCAAAAATGCGACTCTGGTCAAAATAGAGCTACAACCAGGAGCGAAGCCAGTTAGGGTGCATCAGTACCCTATCAAGCTAGAAGCACGTAGAGGATTGGAACCCCGAGTTAATGCCTTCTTGCAATACATCCTGCTTAGAGAGTGTCAGTCTGAATTCAATACACCAGTCCTGCCGGTAAGGTTACCGCGCTCCCAAGAATATCGACTGGTCCAGGACCTAAGGGCAGTGAACCAAATAACAAAAGATATCCATCCAACCGTACCAAACCCATATACTCTTTTAGCCTCGGTGCCTGAGACTAACAATTGTTTTACAGTGCTAGATTTAAAAGATGTTTTTTTTCTGTATTCCTATAGAAGAACAAAGCCAGACAGTTGTCGCCTTTGAATGGGAAAGTCCCACTACGAGGAGGACGGAGCAGTTATGCTGGACGGTTCTTCCTCAAGGATTCAAGAACAGTCCTACCCTGTTTGGTGAGATCTTGGCCAAAGAAGTAGCCCAATGGCAGGAAGGTAACAAAAATGTCACTCTTTTACAGTATGTGGATGACATTTTGACTGGAGCAGATTCAGAGCAAATATGTTTAGAGGCGACAGTGAGTCTGTTAAATTTTTGAGGACTTTTTTTGCTCATGGAGCAATTTGGAAAGAACGACAGCTCTTAAATTCTCAAGGAAGTAATATAAAGTATGGACAAGAGATATTAAGATTGTTATAAGCAATAATGGAACCCAAAGAAGTAGCTATAATGCATTGCAAAGCCCACCAAAAGGGAAATAGTGAAGTGGCACAAGGAAACAGGAGAGCAGATATGGCAGCCAAAAAGGCAGCACTAGCAGGACAGGTGATTGGGGCTTTATTACCCAGTAGAAAAATACAAATGAGACCTCCTGAATATTCAGACAAAGAAAAACTATTGGCAGAAAGGCTAAAATGCACAAAAAATGCTGAAGGGTGGTGGGTCACCCCAAATGGACAAGTTTTAACTACAGCCAAAATGATGGAAGTGCTCCTCAAGAGACTGCATGAAGAAACTCACATGGGAGCAGATGCTGTGATAAGCGGCGTAAAAAGATATGCTGTGGGATCAAAAATGCTATCAAATGCTGACCTCGCTGTAAGGAGACGCCCCACCTGTTGTGCAAATAACCCCAAAATTCAGAAGAAACCACCTATGGGAGAACTAAGAAGAGGATTAACCCCAGGGGAACACTGGCAGAGACATTTCTCTCAATTGCCTAAATGTGGTCGGTTTAAATATTTACTTGTTTTGGTAGATACATTTTCTGGTTGGCCAGAAGCCTTCCCATGCTCCACCAATCGTGCAAAAGAAGTAATTAAAATTTTACTAAAAGAGATAATTCCTCAATTTGGGATTCCTGAAGGTATATCCTCTGATAGTGGACCTCATTTTATTTCAGAGGTGGTTCAAGGAACATCCAAATTTTTACAGATGAAATGGGAATTACACACTCCATGGAGACCCCAGTCTAGCCATAAGGTAGAAAGAATGAACCGAACACTTAAAAGACATATTTCAAAACTGTGTCAGGAAACCCATCTTAAATGAGTAGATGTATTACCAATGGCCTTGATGAGAATAAGAATAACCCCCAGAATAAAAGAGGGAGTAAGCCCTTCTGAAATACTTTACGGGAAACCTTACCCAATTAATGAAATACGGGGACGAAGTGATCAAATGCATGTAAGAGGGGAAGAAATGTTGAGAGAGTATTTATTGTCTTTGTCTCGGGTACTAACATCTTTACATAGGTACCTTAATCAACGTACCCCCCTTCCATTGGATTCCCCCTGTGCATGACTTCAAGCCTGGGGATCTAGTTTATATTCGGACATGGAAAGAAGAACCACTAAGAGAAAAGTGGAAAGGACCTTACCTGGTGCTTCTGACAACTCATACTGCAGTAAAGGTGGAGGGAATAAGTTCCTGGACTCATTATTCCTGAATAAAGAAGGCACCTTTGAATGACTCATGGACTGTCACACCCACAAGATATCTCTCAAGATAAGAATACAGAAGTTACAAAAGTGATGAATTGCACTTGGAAAACTGAACTCTTTTGTATGGAATTAGAGTGCTCTTAGTGGTATTGGGTGTTATTTTGCATTCTGATAGTATTGTTAATTATAGATAGAGCTGATTTATAAGAATATTGATTTTGATTTTTGATTTGTTCAGTTTAATTTGTTTGCTATAGAGTTAAGATGGAAAATGAGGACACTGTTAATTTTGTTATGCATGCTCATTGGTACAACTAACCTGATTTTGTAGCTTATATGGGCCTTCAGAAAAAGTGACTCAGATTACCGCTTGCTTCTCTATTCCCCAAATCTCCCAGATTACCCATGCCATGGGAAATACTTAGAATTAACTTAACATCCGTGTAAGAATAATTGAAGTTATTTAAATGAGACTTGCTAGATAAGTGATATTAACAAGTCTCAAAGGGGGGAATTGTTAGAAAAATACTGTGAGAAAAACCTTGCAAATAGTTAACAAGACTCAAGGACAAGGGAGAGAGAAAAACAGTACTGCAAAGGATAACCAGCTCCGGCTAAATAACCTTGATGAAACCACAGCGCTTTGAAGATTGCGAGGGGTAGGTAAGACAAAAACAGCAGAATAACCCAGAAGTGACCTTAGGTTCATTAAGGCTTATTAACATATTAAACTTCACACCCCTAAATGAATAATGAGATGGAAATGACATGATAATGATGTTACCGCCCCTTCTTCGCTTCCTATGCTAATTAACAGGAATGTGAAAGCGCAAGCGCAGAGCGATTACCTGAGGTAATGAAATTGTAACCAATAGAAAGATTTGTATAAAATACTCCCTGAAAAGTGTGTATAAATCAAGAATGAGAGGGGGAGAAGGTGTGCTAGCTTTGTGGATTTACCACCTAGCACCCATCTCTGCGCAGAAATGAAAGAAACAAATGTCTCGACGCTGTGTGTCTATTGGTTGCTTGCACACCGGGTAACAGAGCCCAGATTTTGGGACAACAGTTTGGCGACCCAGATGGGACTTGCCAGAAGGCCTTGCCCGGATCATCTTGCCGTTCCTGACAGCGGACTGGATCGGATCGAGCTCCAGCGCGCACCGACCTGTTGATCGGGCAGTACTCCGACCTCCCTCCGAAGTCCGGACAACAAGAGACTCAAAGGTGCAACGCCGACCAGAGGTATTTGTGCCAGGGCGAAAGGGGGATAAATCTTTGGACTGGTGAGTATAAAATTTACTTCCTTCCGCGGAAGATTATGTTGAATTATGTTGCACGTAGACGCTCGGCAAAGGTTGCCTTAAATTGACCAGAGGGGTCAGAGCGGAGTGCGCACAAAGGTACGGGGAAAAAGGTATTTCTAGGGAATAAGGTTGGTATTTCTAGGTAATTGACATGGGATCAAGCCAATCCAGGATTCCTCCCTGTAGCCCTTTGGGTTGTATTGTGGAACACTGGGATATTTTTGGAGGAGATCGGATGACAAAAAAAGAAGGAAAAGATATTGTAATAAATGGTGGCCAATGTATAAGTTGGAATGTGATGAGCAATGGCCAAAAAATGGGACCTTGAGCTCTAACACTCTATTACAGTTACTGCTGTTTTGTTGCCGGAAGGGGAAGTGGGATGAAATACCCTATGTGGAGGCTTTTGTGTCACTATACAAGGAACCAGAAATTCAAAGGGAATGTGAACTTATAAGTAAAGAGGAATCTGTAATGGTTGCAGTAGGAAAGAAGGAAAAGAGCGGGTATTGTGCTAACAGAAAAATTCTGAATGGAGAGGAGCAGGAGGATGTACAACTACTGAAAGTGCCCCCCTCTTGTGGAAACGATTCCACCTCAGTTGAAGCATCGTCCCCTCCGCTAGAAAGCAAAGAGTCCAGCCCTCTTTCTGGCCGAACTAGGAGACGGAAACAACCTGTTATACAGGCTCCTTTGAGACAAGCAGTGGGACCAGAAGGGCTGCCAGTATTTGTACCTGTTCCTTTTACAACCTCGGATTTACTAAACTGGAAGCAGTCTTTTGGATCATATAGGGAAAATCCTGAGAAGCTGCATCAGCTCTTGGAGACTATTATGGTAACTCATAATCCTAACTGGGGAGATGTGCAGGCGCTGTTGAATACTTTCCTGACGGGAGAAGAAAGGAGGCTGGTAACTGATAAGGCAAAAGAAGAGGGTGAGAGAAGGGACAGAAAGGGGGATCCTGAGGTCTATTTACGCACCAGAAAGGATCCAGAGTGGGATCTAAATAGGAGCGGGGGTAGGGAGCTATTGAGGCAGTATCAACAGCCAATTTTATATGGGGTTCGGTACGGGGTTCCGAAACCAAAGAATGTATCAAAATTGTATGAAGTAAAGCAAGGGCCTGAAGAAAATCCCTCGGCCTTTTATGAAAGATTATGCGGAACAGCCAGAAAACGGACAGACCTGGATCCAAACGAGGAAGCGAATCAAAGACTGTTTAATACGCTATTCATTGGCCAGTCAGCTCAGGATATTAGAAAGAAGCTACAGAAGGTAGATGGAGCTGGGGGAATGTCTATTTCACAGCTGATAGAAATAGTGTATAAGGTATATAAAAACCGAGATGAAAAGAGAACAAGAGAAACACAAAATCGAATGAAACTACAGGCTGCTATCCTGGCAGCTGTCCAGAGGAATGAATTCCAAGGCAGGGGCAGGGGAAGCAGAAGAGGTAACAGAGGAGGAAGAGGTGGAAGGGGAGGGAGGCCAGGAGGAGGCCTCCCTAGACCCGCTTTGGGTCCAAATCAATGTGCAATTTGTAGACAGGAAGGGCACTGGAAAAATGAATGTCCAAATCGAAGAAGGATAACAAAGCTACAGAGCCCAGCAAACACCGACCTAATTATGTTAGAGGAGTCAAATATGGAATGAAGGGGACCGGGGGAGAAAATTAGAATTTCCTCAGCTGGCCCCCTGGTTCCAGTAAAGCTGGGGAATGAAACTATAGATTTTTTATTAGACAGTGGACCCACTCATCCAGTGATAACTAGTTGTAAAGGACCCTTAAGTAAGACTACTACCACTATTGTTGGGGCTGCGGGAAGGAAAGCTTTGAGGCTATTTTTGCAACCAATGGAGTGTACGATTGGAGGCACTAAATTGACTCATGAATTTCTCTATACGCCAGAGTGTCCCCTCCCTTTATTAGGATGGGATTTACTATGCAAACTGAATGCACAGGTGACCTCTTCTGAGAGTTCCGTGCAGCTCCACATCCCTCCAGAATCGGCATGGAGAGCACAAATCTGCCTTTTGATGGGATCAGCTCCAGACAATAACAGTGCAAGTATCCCTTCAAGTGTGTTGGATGCGGTGATTCCCTGATTTGGGCCTCAACAAAGCCAGGTAAAGCAAAAATGCGACTCTGGTCAAAATAGAGCTACAACCAGGAGCGAAGCCAGTTAGGGTGCATCAGTACCCTATCAAGCTAGAAGCACGTAGAGGATTGGAACCCCGAGTTAATGCCTTCTTGCAATACATCCTGCTTAGAGAGTGTCAGTCTGAATTCAATACACCAATCCTGCCGGTAAGGTTACCGCGCTCCCAAGAATATCGACTGGTCCAGGACCTAAGGGCAGTGAACCAAATAACAAAAGATATCCATCCAACCGTACCAAACCCATATACTCTTTTAGCCTCGGTGCCTGAGACTAACAATTGTTTTACAGTGCTAGATTTAAAAGATGTTTTTTTTCTGTATTCCTATAGAAGAACAAAGCCAGACAGTTGTCGCCTTTGAATGGGAAAGTCCCACTACGAGGAGGACGGAGCAGTTATGCTGGACGGTTCTTCCTCAAGGATTCAAGAACAGTCCTACCCTGTTTGGTGAGATCTTGGCCAAAGAAGTAGCCCAATGGCAGGAAGGTAACAAAAAGGTCACTCTTTTACAGTATGTGGATGACATTTTGACTGGAGCAGATTCAGAGCAAATATGTTTAGAGGCGACAGTGAGTCTGTTAAATTTTTGAGGACTTTTTTTGCTCATGGAGCAATTTGGAAAGAACGACAGCTCTTAAATTCTCAAGGAAGTAATATAAAGTATGGACAAGAGATATTAAGATTGTTATAAGCAATAATGGAACCCAAAGAAGTAGCTATAATGCATTGCAAAGCCCACCAAAAGGGAAATAGTGAAGTGGCACAAGGAAACAGGAGAGCAGATATGGCAGCCAAAAAGGCAGCACTAGCAGGACAGGTGATTGGGGCTTTATTACCCAGTAGAAAAATACAAATGAGACCTCCTGAATATTCAGACAAAGAAAAACTATTGGCAGAAAGGCTAAAATGCACAAAAAATGCTGAAGGGTGGTGGGTCACCCCAAATGGACAAGTTTTAACTACAGCCAAAATGATGGAAGTGCTCCTCAAGAGACTGCATGAAGAAACTCACATGGGAGCAGATGCTGTGATAAGCGGCGTAAAAAGATATGCTGTGGGATCAAAAATGCTATCAAATGCTGACCTCGCTGTAAGGAGATGCCCCACCTGTTGTGCAAATAACCCCAAAATTCAGAAGAAACCACCTATGGGAGAACTAAGAAGAGGATTAACCCCAGGGGAACACTGGCAGAGACATTTCTCTCAATTGCCTAAATGTGGTCGGTTTAAATATTTACTTGTTTTGGTAGATACATTTTCTGGTTGGCCAGAAGCCTTCCCATGCTCCACCAATCGTGCAAAAGAAGTAATTAAAATTTTACTAAAAGAGATAATTCCTCAATTTGGGATTCCTGAAGGTATATCCTCTGATAGTGGACCTCATTTTATTTCAGAGGTGGTTCAAGGAACATCCAAATTTTTACAGATGAAATGGGAATTACACACTCCATGGAGACCCCAGTCTAGCCATAAGGTAGAAAGAATGAACCGAACACTTAAAAGACATATTTCAAAACTGTGTCAGGAAACCCATCTTAAATGAGTAGATGTATTACCAATGGCCTTGATGAGAATAAGAATAACCCCCAGAATAAAAGAGGGAGTAAGCCCTTCTGAAATACTTTACGGGAAACCTTACCCAATTAATGAAATACGGGGACGAAGTGATCAAATGCATGTAAGAGGGGAAGAAATGTTGAGAGAGTATTTATTGTCTTTGTCTCGGGTACTAACATCTTTACATAGGTACCTTAATCAACGTACCCCCCTTCCATTGGATTCCCCCTGTGCATGACTTCAAGCCTGGGGATCTAGTTTATATTCGGACATGGAAAGAAGAACCACTAAGAGAAAAGTGGAAAGGACCTTACCTGGTGCTTCTGACAACTCATACTGCAGTAAAGGTGGAGGGAATAAGTTCCTGGACTCATTATTCCTGAATAAAGAAGGCACCTTTGAATGACTCATGGACTGTCACACCCACAAGATATCTCTCAAGATAAGAATACAGAAGTTACAAAAGTGATGAATTGCACTTGGAAAACTGAACTCTTTTGTATGGAATTAGAGTGCTCTTAGTGGTATTGGGTGTTATTTTGCATTCTGATAGTATTGTTAATTATAGATAGAGCTGATTTATAAGAATATTGATTTTGATTTTTGATTTGTTCAGTTTAATTTGTTTGCTATAGAGTTAAGATGGAAAATGAGGACACTGTTAATTTTGTTATGCATGCTCATTGGTACAACTAACCTGATTTTGTAGCTTATATGGGCCTTCAGAAAAAGTGACTCAGATTACCGCTTGCTTCTCTATTCCCCAAATCTCCCAGATTACCCATGCCATGGGAAATACTTAGAATTAACTTAACATCCGTGTAAGAATAATTGAAGTTATTTAAATGAGACTTGCTAGATAAGTGATATTAACAAGTCTCAAAGGGGGGAATTGTTAGAAAAATACTGTGAGAAAAACCTTGCAAATAGTTAACAAGACTCAAGGACAAGGGAGAGAGAAAAACAGTACTGCAAAGGATAACCAGCTCCGGCTAAATAACCTTGATGAAACCACAGCGCTTTGAAGATTGCGAGGGGTAGGTAAGACAAAAACAGCAGAATAACCCAGAAGTGACCTTAGGTTCATTAAGGCTTATTAACATATTAAACTTCACACCCCTAAATGAATAATGAGATGGAAATGACATGATAATGATGTTACCGCCCCTTCTTCGCTTCCTATGCTAATTAACAGGAATGTGAAAGCGCAAGCGCAGAGCGATTACCTGAGGTAATGAAATTGTAACCAATAGAAAGATTTGTATAAAATACTCCCTGAAAAGTGTGTATAAATCAAGAATGAGAGGGGGAGAAGGTGTGCTAGCTTTGTGGATTTACCACCTAGCACCCATCTCTGCGCAGAAATGAAAGAAACAAATGTCTCGACGCTGTGTGTCTATTGGTTGCTTGCACACCGGGTAACAGAGCCCAGATTTTGGGACAACAGTTTGGCGACCCAGATGGGACTTGCCAGAAGGCCTTGCCCGGATCATCTTGCCGTTCCTGACAGCGGACTGGATCGGATCGAGCTCCAGCGCGCACCGACCTGTTGATCGGGCAGTACTCCGACCTCCCTCCGAAGTCCGGACAACAAGAGACTCTGGTCTCGGTGCAACGCCGACCAGAGGTATTTGTGCCAGGGCGAAAGGGGGATAAATCTTTGGACTGGTGAGTATAAAATTTACTTCCTTCCGCGGAAGATTATGTTGAATTATGTTGCACGTAGACGCTCGGCAAAGGTTGCCTTAAATTGACCAGAGGGGTCAGAGCCGAGTGCGCACAAAGGTACGGGGAAAAAGGTATTTCTAGGGAATAAGGTTGGTATTTCTAGGTAATTGACATGGGATCAAGCCAATCCAGGATTCCTCCCTGTAGCCCTTTGGGTTGTATTGTGGAACACTGGGATATTTTTGGAGGAGATCGGATGACAAAAAAAGAAGGAAAAGATATTGTAATAAATGGTGGCCAATGTATAAGTTGGAATGTGATGAGCAATGGCCAAAAAATGGGACCTTGAACTCTAACACTCTATTACAGTTACTGCTGTTTTGTTGCCGGAAGGGGAAGTGGGATGAAATACCCTATGTGGAGGCTTTTGTGTCACTATACAAGGAACCAGAAATTCAAAGGGAATGTGAACTTATAAGTAAAGAGGAATCTGTAATGGTTGCAGTAGGAAAGAAGGAAAAGAGCAGGTATTGTGCTAACAGAAAAATTCTGAATGGAGAGGAGCAGGAGGATGTACAACTACTGAAAGTGCCCCCCTCTTGTGGAAACGATTCCACCTCAGTTGAAGCATCGTCCCCTCCGCTAGAAAGCAAAGAGTCCAGGCCTCTTTCTGGCTGAACTAGGAGACGGAAACAACCTGTTATACAGGCTCCTTTGAGACAAGCAGTGGGACCAGAAGGGCTGCCAGTATTTGTACCTGTTCCTTTTACAACCTCGGATTTACTAAACTGGAAGCAGTCTTTTGGATCATATAGGGAAAATCCTGAGAAGCTGCATCAGCTCTTGGAGACTATTATGGTAACTCATAATCCTAACTGGGGAGATGTGCAGGCGCTGTTGAATACTTTCCTGACGGGAGAAGAAAGGAGGCTGGTAACTGATAAGGCAAAAGAAGAGGGTGAGAGAAGGGACAGAAAGGGGGATCCTGAGGTCTATTTACGCACCAGAAAGGATCCAGAGTGGGATCTAAATAGGAGCGGGGGTAGGGAGCTATTGAGGCAGTATCAACAGCCAATTTTATATGGGGTTCGGTACGGGGTTCCGAAACCAAAGAATGTATCAAAATTGTATGAAGTAAAGCAAGGGCCTGAAGAAAATCCCTCGGCCTTTTATGAAAGATTATGCGGAACAGCCAGAAAACGGACAGACCTGGATCCAAACGAGGAAGCGAATCAAAGACTGTTTAATACGCTATTCATTGGCCAGTCAGCTCAGGATATTAGAAAGAAGCTACAGAAGGTAGATGGAGCTGGGGGAATGTCTATTTCACAGCTGATAGAAATAGTGTATAAGGTATATAAAAACCGAGATGAAAAGAGAACAAGAGAAACACAAAATCGAATGAAACTACAGGCTGCTATCCTGGCAGCTGTCCAGAGGAATGAATTCCAAGGCAGGGGCAGGGGAAGCAGAAGAGGTAACAGAGGAGGAAGAGGTGGAAGGGGAGGGAGGCCAGGAGGAGGCCTCCCTAGACCCGCTTTGGGTCCAAATCAATGTGCAATTTGTAGACAGGAAGGGCACTGGAAAAATGAATGTCCAAATCGAAGAAGGATAACAAAGCTACAGAGCCCAGCAAACACCGACCTAATTATGTTAGAGGAGTCAAATATGGAATGAAGGGGACCGGGGGAGAAAATTAGAATTTCCTCAGCTGGCCCCCTGGTTCCAGTAAAGCTGGGGAATGAAACTATAGATTTTTTATTAGACAGTGGACCCACTCATCCAGTGATAACTAGTTGTAAAGGACCCTTAAGTAAGACTACTACCACTATTGTTGGGGCTGCGGGAAGGAAAGCTTTGAGGCTATTTTTGCAACCAATGGAGTGTACGATTGGAGGCACTAAATTGACTCATGAATTTCTCTATACGCCAGAGTGTCCCCTCCCGTTATTAGGATGGGATTTACTATGCAAACTGAATGCACAGGTGACCTCTTCTGAGAGTTCCGTGCAGCTCCACATCCCTCCAGAATCGGCATGGAGAGCACAAATCTGCCTTTTGATGGGATCAGCTCCAGACAATAACAGTGCAAGTATCCCTTCAAGTGTGTTGGATGCGGTGATTCCCTGATTTGGGCCTCAACAAAGCCAGGTAAAGCAAAAATGCGACTCTGGTCAAAATAGAGCTACAACCAGGAGCGAAGCCAGTTAGGGTGCATCAGTACCCTATCAAGCTAGAAGCACGTAGAGGATTGGAACCCCGAGTTAATGCCTTCTTGCAATACATCCTGCTTAGAGAGTGTCAGTCTGAATTCAATACACCAATCCTGCCGGTAAGGTTACTGCGCTCCCAAGAATATCGACTGGTCCAGGACCTAAGGGCAGTGAACCAAATAACAAAAGATATCCATCCAACCGTACCAAACCCATATACTCTTTTAGCCTCGGTGCCTGAGACTAACAATTGTTTTACAGTGCTAGATTTAAAAGATGTTTTTTTTCTGTATTCCTATAGAAGAACAAAGCCAGACAGTTGTCGCCTTTGAATGGGAAAGTCCCACTACGAGGAGGACGGAGCAGTTATGCTGGACGGTTCTTCCTCAAGGATTCAAGAACAGTCCTACCCTGTTTGGTGAGATCTTGGCCAAAGAAGTAGCCCAATGGCAGGAAGGTAACAAAAAGGTCACTCTTTTACAGTATGTGGATGACATTTTGACTGGAGCAGATTCAGAGCAAATATGTTTAGAGGCGACAGTGAGTCTGTTAAATTTTTGAGGACTTTTTTTGCTCATGGAGCAATTTGGAAAGAACGACAGCTCTTAAATTCTCAAGGAAGTAATATAAAGTATGGACAAGAGATATTAAGATTGTTATAAGCAATAATGGAACCCAAAGAAGTAGCTATAATGCATTGCAAAGCCCACCAAAAGGGAAATAGTGAAGTGGCACAAGGAAACAGGAGAGCAGATATGGCAGCCAAAAAGGCAGCACTAGCAGGACAGGTGATTGGGGCTTTATTACCCAGTAGAAAAATACAAATGAGACCTCCTGAATATTCAGACAAAGAAAAACTATTGGCAGAAAGGCTAAAATGCACAAAAAATGCTGAAGGGTGGTGGGTCACCCCAAATGGACAAGTTTTAACTACAGCCAAAATGATGGAAGTGCTCCTCAAGAGACTGCATGAAGAAACTCACATGGGAGCAGATGCTGTGATAAGCGGCGTAAAAAGATATGCTGTGGGATCAAAAATGCTATCAAATGCTGACCTCGCTGTAAGGAGATGCCCCACCTGTTGTGCAAATAACCCCAAAATTCAGAAGAAACCACCTATGGGAGAACTAAGAAGAGGATTAACCCCAGGGGAACACTGGCAGAGACATTTCTCTCAATTGCCTAAATGTGGTCGGTTTAAATATTTACTTGTTTTGGTAGATACATTTTCTGGTTGGCCAGAAGCCTTCCCATGCTCCACCAATCGTGCAAAAGAAGTAATTAAAATTTTACTAAAAGAGATAATTCCTCAATTTGGGATTCCTGAAGGTATATCCTCTGATAGTGGACCTCATTTTATTTCAGAGGTGGTTCAAGGAACATCCAAATTTTTACAGATGAAATGGGAATTACACACTCCATGGAGACCCCAGTCTAGCCATAAGGTAGAAAGAATGAACCGAACACTTAAAAGACATATTTCAAAACTGTGTCAGGAAACCCATCTTAAATGAGTAGATGTATTACCAATGGCCTTGATGAGAATAAGAATAACCCCCAGAATAAAAGAGGGAGTAAGCCCTTCTGAAATACTTTACGGGAAACCTTACCCAATTAATGAAATACGGGGACGAAGTGATCAAATGCATGTAAGAGGGGAAGAAATGTTGAGAGAGTATTTATTGTCTTTGTCTCGGGTACTAACATCTTTACATAGGTACCTTAATCAACGTACCCCCCTTCCATTGGATTCCCCCTGTGCATGACTTCAAGCCTGGGGATCTAGTTTATATTCGGACATGGAAAGAAGAACCACTAAGAGAAAAGTGGAAAGGACCTTACCTGGTGCTTCTGACAACTCATACTGCAGTAAAGGTGGAGGGAATAAGTTCCTGGACTCATTATTCCTGAATAAAGAAGGCACCTTTGAATGACTCATGGACTGTCACACCCACAAGATATCTCTCAAGATAAGAATACAGAAGTTACAAAAGTGATGAATTGCACTTGGAAAACTGAACTCTTTTGTATGGAATTAGAGTGCTCTTAGTGGTATTGGGTGTTATTTTGCATTCTGATAGTATTGTTAATTATAGATAGAGCTGATTTATAAGAATATTGATTTTGATTTTTGATTTGTTCAGTTTAATTTGTTTGCTATAGAGTTAAGATGGAAAATGAGGACACTGTTAATTTTGTTATGCATGCTCATTGGTACAACTAACCTGATTTTGTAGCTTATATGGGCCTTCAGAAAAAGTGACTCAGATTACCGCTTGCTTCTCTATTCCCCAAATCTCCCAGATTACCCATGCCATGGGAAATACTTAGAATTAACTTAACATCCGTGTAAGAATAATTGAAGTTATTTAAATGAGACTTGCTAGATAAGTGATATTAACAAGTCTCAAACGGGGGAATTGTTAGAAAAATACTGTGAGAAAAACCTTGCAAATAGTTAACAAGACTCAAGGACAAGGGAGAGAGAAAAACAGTACTGCAAAGGATAACCAGCTCCGGCTAAATAACCTTGATGAAACCACAGCGCTTTGAAGATTGCGAGGGGTAGGTAAGACAAAAACAGCAGAATAACCCAGAAGTGACCTTAGGTTCATTAAGGCTTATTAACATATTAAACTTCACACCCCTAAATGAATAATGAGATGGAAATGACATGATAATGATGTTACCGCCCCTTCTTCGCTTCCTATGCTAATTAACAGGAATGTGAAAGCGCAAGCGCAGAGCGATTACCTGAGGTAATGAAATTGTAACCAATAGAAAGATTTGTATAAAATACTCCCTGAAAAGTGTGTATAAATCAAGAATGAGAGGGGGAGAAGGTGTGCTAGCTTTGTGGATTTACCACCTAGCACCCATCTCTGCGCAGAAATGAAAGAAACAAATGTCTCGACGCTGTGTGTCTATTGGTTGCTTGCACACCGGGTAACAGAGCCCAGATTTTGGGACAACAGTTTGGCGACCCAGATGGGACTTGCCAGAAGGCCTTGCCCGGATCATCTTGCCGTTCCTGACAGCGGACTGGATCGGATCGAGCTCCAGCGCGCACCGACCTGTTGATCGGGCAGTACTCCGACCTCCCTCCGAAGTCCGGACAACAAGAGACTCAAAGGTGCAACGCCGACCAGAGGTATTTGTGCCAGGGCGAAAGGGGGATAAATCTTTGGACTGGTGAGTATAAAATTTACTTCCTTCCGCGGAAGATTATGTTGAATTATGTTGCACGTAGACGCTCAGCAAAGGTTGCCTTAAATTGACCAGAGGGGTCAGAGCCGAGTGCGCACAAAGGTACGGGGAAAAAGGTATTTCTAGGGAATAAGGTTGGTATTTCTAGGTAATTGACATGGGATCAAGCCAATCCAGGATTCCTCCCTGTAGCCCTTTGGGTTGTATTGTGGAACACTGGGATATTTTTGGAGGAGATCGGATGACAAAAAAAGAAGGAAAAGATATTGTAATAAATGGTGGCCAATGTATAAGTTGGAATGTGATGAGCAATGGCCAAAAAATGGGACCTTGAACTCTAACACTCTATTACAGTTACTGCTGTTTTGTTGCCGGAAGGGGAAGTGGGATGAAATACCCTATGTGGAGGCTTTTGTGTCACTATACAAGGAACCAGAAATTCAAAGGGAATGTGAACTTATAAGTAAAGAGGAATCTGTAATGGTTGCAGTAGGAAAGAAGGAAAAGAGCGGGTATTGTGCTAACAGAAAAATTCTGAATGGAGAGGAGCAGGAGGATGTACAACTACTGAAAGTGCCCCCCTCTTGTGGAAACGATTCCACCTCAGTTGAAGCATCGTCCCCTCCGCTAGAAAGCAAAGAGTCCAGCCCTCTTTCTGGCCGAACTAGGAGACGGAAACAACCTGTTATACAGGCTCCTTTGAGACAAGCAGTGGGACCAGAAGGGCTGCCAGTATTTGTACCTGTTCCTTTTACAACCTCGGATTTACTAAACTGGAAGCAGTCTTTTGGATCATATAGGGAAAATCCTGAGAAGCTGCATCAGCTCTTGGAGACTATTATGATAACTCATAATCCTAACTGGGGAGATGTGCAGGCGCTGTTGAATACTTTCCTGACGGGAGAAGAAAGGAGGCTGGTAACTGATAAGGCAAAAGAAGAGGGTGAGAGAAGGGACAGAAAGGGGGATCCTGAGGTCTATTTACGCACCAGAAAGGATCCAGAGTGGGATCTAAATAGGAGCGGGGGTAGGGAGCTATTGAGGCAGTATCAACAGCCAATTTTATATGGGGTTCGG
Source organism: Rhea pennata (assembly GCF_028389875.1). NCBI lineage: Eukaryota > Metazoa > Chordata > Aves > Rheiformes > Rheidae > Rhea > Rhea pennata. Next base: position 40,506,350 of record NC_084669.1, on the reverse strand, counting down.
TACGGGGTTCCGAAACCAAAGAATGTATCAAAATTGTATGAAGTAAAGCAAGGGCCTGAAGAAAATCCCTCGGCCTTTTATGAAAGATTATGCGGAACAGCCAGAAAACGGACAGACCTGGATCCAAACGAGGAAGCGAATCAAAGACTGTTTAATACGCTATTCATTGGCCAGTCAGCTCAGGATATTAGAAAGAAGCTACAGAAGGTAGATGGAGCTGGGGGAATGTCTATTTCACAGCTGACAGAAATAGTGTATAAGGTATATAAAAACCGAGATGAAAAGAGAACAAGAGAAACACAAAATCGAATGAAACTACAGGCTGCTATCCTGGCAGCTGTCCAGAGGAATGAATTCCAAGGCAGGGGCAGGGGAAGCAGAAGAGGTAACAGAGGAGGAAGAGGTGGAAGGGGAGGGAGGCCAGGAGGAGGCCTCCCTAGACCCGCTTTGGGTCCAAATCAATGTGCAATTTGTAGACAGGAAGGGCACTGGAAAAATGAATGTCCAAATCGAAGAAGGATAACAAAGCTACAGAGCCCAGCAAACACCGACCTAATTATGTTAGAGGAGTCAAATATGGAATGAAGGGGACCGGGGGAGAAAATTAGAATTTCCTCAGCTGGCCCCCTGGTTCCAGTAAAGCTGGGGAATGAAACTATAGATTTTTTATTAGACAGTGGACCCACTCATCCAGTGATAACTAGTTGTAAAGGACCCTTAAGTAAGACTACTACCACTATTGTTGGGGCTGCGGGAAGGAAAGCTTTGAGGCTATTTTTGCAACCAATGGAGTGTACGATTGGAGGCACTAAATTGACTCATGAATTTCTCTATACGCCAGAGTGTCCCCTCCCTTTATTAGGATGGGATTTACTATGCAAACTGAATGCACAGGTGACCTCTTCTGAGAGTTCCGTGCAGCTCCACATCCCTCCAGAATCGGCATGGAGAGCACAAATCTGCCTTTTGATGGGATCAGCTCCAGACAATAACAGTGCAAGTATCCCTTCAAGTGTGTTGGATGCGGTGATTCCCTGATTTGGGCCTCAACAAAGCCAGGTAAAGCAAAAATGCGACTCTGGTCAAAATAGAGCTACAACCAGGAGCGAAGCCAGTTAGGGTGCATCAGTACCCTATCAAGCTAGAAGCACGTAGAGGATTGGAACCCCGAGTTAATGCCTTCTTGCAATACATCCTGCTTAGAGAGTGTCAGTCTGAATTCAATACACCAGTCCTGCCGGTAAGGTTACCGCGCTCCCAAGAATATCGACTGGTCCAGGACCTAAGGGCAGTGAACCAAATAACAAAAGATATCCATCCAACCGTACCAAACCCATATACTCTTTTAGCCTCGGTGCCTGAGACTAACAATTGTTTTACAGTGCTAGATTTAAAAGATGTTTTTTTTCTGTATTCCTATAGAAGAACAAAGCCAGACAGTTGTCGCCTTTGAATGGGAAAGTCCCACTACGAGGAGGACGGAGCAGTTATGCTGGACGGTTCTTCCTCAAGGATTCAAGAACAGTCCTACCCTGTTTGGTGAGATCTTGGCCAAAGAAGTAGCCCAATGGCAGGAAGGTAACAAAAAGGTCACTCTTTTACAGTATGTGGATGACATTTTGACTGGAGCAGATTCAGAGCAAATATGTTTAGAGGCGACAGTGAGTCTGTTAAATTTTTGAGGACTTTTTTTGCTCATGGAGCAATTTGGAAAGAACGACAGCTCTTAAATTCTCAAGGAAGTAATATAAAGTATGGACAAGAGATATTAAGATTGTTATAAGCAATAATGGAACCCAAAGAAGTAGCTATAATGCATTGCAAAGCCCACCAAAAGGGAAATAGTGAAGTGGCACAAGGAAACAGGAGAGCAGATATGGCAGCCAAAAAGGCAGCACTAGCAGGACAGGTGATTGGGGCTTTATTACCCAGTAGAAAAATACAAATGAGACCTCCTGAATATTCAGACAAAGAAAAACTATTGGCAGAAAGGCTAAAATGCACAAAAAATGCTGAAGGGTGGTGGGTCACCCCAAATGGACAAGTTTTAACTACAGCCAAAATGATGGAAGTGCTCCTCAAGAGACTGCATGAAGAAACTCACATGGGAGCAGATGCTATGATAAGCGGCGTAAAAAGATATGCTGTGGGATCAAAAATGCTATCAAATGCTGACCTCGCTGTAAGGAGATGCCCCACCTGTTGTGCAAATAACCCCAAAATTCAGAAGAAACCACCTATGGGAGAACTAAGAAGAGGATTAACCCCAGGGGAACACTGGCAGAGACATTTCTCTCAATTGCCTAAATGTGGTCGGTTTAAATATTTACTTGTTTTGGTAGATACATTTTCTGGTTGGCCAGAAGCCTTCCCATGCTCCACCAATCGTGCAAAAGAAGTAATTAAAATTTTACTAAAAGAGATAATTCCTCAATTTGGGATTCCTGAAGGTATATCCTCTGATAGTGGACCTCATTTTATTTCAGAGGTGGTTCAAGGAACATCCAAATTTTTACAGATGAAATGGGAATTACACACTCCATGGAGACCCCAGTCTAGCCATAAGGTAGAAAGAATGAACCGAACACTTAAAAGACATATTTCAAAACTGTGTCAGGAAACCCATCTTAAATGAGTAGATGTATTACCAATGGCCTTGATGAGAATAAGAATAACCCCCAGAATAAAAGAGGGAGTAAGCCCTTCTGAAATACTTTACGGGAAACCTTACCCAATTAATGAAATACGGGGACGAAGTGATCAAATGCATGTAAGAGGGGAAGAAATGTTGAGAGAGTATTTATTGTCTTTGTCTCGGGTACTAACATCTTTACATAGGTACCTTAATCAACGTACCCCCCTTCCATTGGATTCCCCCTGTGCATGACTTCAAGCCTGGGGATCTAGTTTATATTCGGACATGGAAAGAAGAACCACTAAGAGAAAAGTGGAAAGGACCTTACCTGGTGCTTCTGACAACTCATACTGCAGTAAAGGTGGAGGGAATAAGTTCCTGGACTCATTATTCCTGAATAAAGAAGGCACCTTTGAATGACTCATGGACTGTCACACCCACAAGATATCTCTCAAGATAAGAATACAGAAGTTACAAAAGTGATGAATTGCACTTGGAAAACTGAACTCTTTTGTATGGAATTAGAGTGCTCTTAGTGGTATTGGGTGTTATTTTGCATTCTGATAGTATTGTTAATTATAGATAGAGCTGATTTATAAGAATATTGATTTTGATTTTTGATTTGTTCAGTTTAATTTGTTTGCTATAGAGTTAAGATGGAAAATGAGGACACTGTTAATTTTGTTATGCATGCTCATTGGTACAACTAACCTGATTTTGTAGCTTATATGGGCCTTCAGAAAAAGTGACTCAGATTACCGCTTGCTTCTCTATTCCCCAAATCTCCCAGATTACCCATGCCATGGGAAATACTTAGAATTAACTTAACATCCGTGTAAGAATAATTGAAGTTATTTAAATGAGACTTGCTAGATAAGTGATATTAACAAGTCTCAAAGGGGGGAATTGTTAGAAAAATACTGTGAGAAAAACCTTGCAAATAGTTAACAAGACTCAAGGACAAGGGAGAGAGAAAAACAGTACTGCAAAGGATAACCAGCTCCGGCTAAATAACCTTGATGAAACCACAGCGCTTTGAAGATTGCGAGGGGTAGGTAAGACAAAAACAGCAGAATAACCCAGAAGTGACCTTAGGTTCATTAAGGCTTATTAACATATTAAACTTCACACCCCTAAATGAATAATGAGATGGAAATGACATGATAATGATGTTACCGCCCCTTCTTCGCTTCCTATGCTAATTAACAGGAATGTGAAAGCGCAAGCGCAGAGCGATTACCTGAGGTAATGAAATTGTAACCAATAGAAAGATTTGTATAAAATACTCCCTGAAAAGTGTGTATAAATCAAGAATGAGAGGGGGAGAAGGTGTGCTAGCTTTGTGGATTTACCACCTAGCACCCATCTCTGCGCAGAAATGAAAGAAACAAATGTCTCGACGCTGTGTGTCTATTGGTTGCTTGCACACCAGGTAACAGAGCCCAGATTTTGGGACAACAGTTTGGCGACCCAGATGGGACTTGCCAGAAGGCCTTGCCCGGATCATCTTGCCGTTCCTGACAGCGGACTGGATCGGATCGAGCTCCAGCGCGCACCGACCTGTTGATCGGGGAGTACTCCGACCTCCCTCCGAAGTCCGGACAACAAGAGACTCAAAGGTGCAACGCCGACCAGAGGTATTTGTGCCAGGGCGAAAGGGGGATAAATCTTTGGACTGGTGAGTATAAAATTTACTTCCTTCCGCGGAAGATTATGTTGAATTATGTTGCACGTAGACGCTCGGCAAAGGTTGCCTTAAATTGACCAGAGGGGTCAGAGCCGAGTGCGCACAAAGGTACGGGGAAAAAGGTATTTCTAGGGAATAAGGTTGGTATTTCTAGGTAATTGACATGGGATCAAGCCAATCCAGGATTCCTCCCTGTAGCCCTTTGGGTTGTATTGTGGAACACTGGGATATTTTTGGAGGAGATCGGATGACAAAAAAAGAAGGAAAAGATATTGTAATAAATGGTGGCCAATGTATAAGTTGGAATGTGATGAGCAATGGCCAAAAAATGGGACCTTGAACTCTAACACTCTATTACAGTTACTGCTGTTTTGTTGCCGGAAGGGGAAGTGGGATGAAATACCCTATGTGGAGGCTTTTGTGTCACTATACAAGGAACCAGAAATTCAAAGGGAATGTGAACTTATAAGTAAAGAGGAATCTGTAATGGTTGCAGTAGGAAAGAAGGAAAAGAGCGGGTATTGTGCTAACAGAAAAATTCTGAATGGAGAGGAGCAGGAGGATGTACAACTACTGAAAGTGCCCCCCTCTTGTGGAAACGATTCCACCTCAGTTGAAGCATCGTCCCCTCCGCTAGAAAGCAAAGAGTCCAGCCCTCTTTCTGGCCGAACTAGGAGACGGAAACAACCTGTTATACAGGCTCCTTTGAGACAAGCAGTGGGACCAGAAGGGCTGCCAGTATTTGTACCTGTTCCTTTTACAACCTCGGATTTACTAAACTGGAAGCAGTCTTTTGGATCATATAGGGAAAATCCTGAGAAGCTGCATCAGCTCTTGGAGACTATTATGGTAACTCATAATCCTAACTGGGGAGATGTGCAGGCGCTGTTGAATACTTTCCTGACGGGAGAAGAAAGGAGGCTGGTAACTGATAAGGCAAAAGAAGAGGGTGAGAGAAGGGACAGAAAGGGGGATCCTGAGGTCTATTTACGCACCAGAAAGGATCCAGAGTGGGATCTAAATAGGAGCGGGGGTAGGGAGCTATTGAGGCAGTATCAACAGCCAATTTTATGTGGGGTTCGGTATGGGGTTCCGAAACCAAAGAATGTATCAAAATTGTATGAAGTAAAGCAAGGGCCTGAAGAAAATCCCTCGGCCTTTTATGAAAGATTATGCGGAACAGCCAGAAAACGGACAGACCTGGATCCAAACGAGGAAGCGAATCAAAGACTGTTTAATACGCTATTCATTGGCCAGTCAGCTCAGGATATTAGAAAGAAGCTACAGAAGGTAGATGGAGCTGGGGGAATGTCTATTTCACAGCTGATAGAAATAGTGTATAAGGTATATAAAAACCGAGATGAAAAGAGAACAAGAGAAACACAAAATCGAATGAAACTACAGGCTGCTATCCTGGCAGCTGTCCAGAGGAATGAATTCCAAGGCAGGGGCAGGGGAAGCAGAAGAGGTAACAGAGGAGGAAGAGGTGGAAGGGGAGGGAGGCCAGGAGGAGGCCTCCCTAGACCCGCTTTGGGTCCAAATCAATGTGCAATTTGTAGACAGGAAGGGCACTGGAAAAATGAATGTCCAAATCGAAGAAGGATAACAAAGCTACAGAGCCCAGCAAACACCGACCTAATTATGTTAGAGGAGTCAAATATGGAATGAAGGGGACCGGGGGAGAAAATTAGAATTTCCTCAGCTGGCCCCCTGGTTCCAGTAAAGCTGGGGAATGAAACTATAGATTTTTTATTAGACAGTGGACCCACTCATCCAGTGATAACTAGTTGTAAAGGACCCTTAAGTAAGACTACTACCACTATTGTTGGGGCTGCGGGAAGGAAAGCTTTGAGGCTATTTTTGCAACCAATGGAGTGTACGATTGGAGGCACTAAATTGACTCATGAATTTCTCTATACGCCAGAGTGTCCCCTCCCTTTATTAGGATGGGATTTACTATGCAAACTGAATGCACAGGTGACCTCTTCTGAGAGTTCCGTGCAGCTCCACATCCCTCCAGAATCGGCATGGAGAGCACAAATCTGCCTTTTGATGGGATCAGCTCCAGACAATAACAGTGCAAGTATCCCTTCAAGTGTGTTGGATGCGGTGATTCCCTGATTTGGGCCTCAACAAAGCCAGGTAAAGCAAAAATGCGACTCTGGTCAAAACAGAGCTACAACCAGGAGCGAAGCCAGTTAGGGTGCATCAGTACCCTATCAAGCTAGAAGCACGTAGAGGATTGGAACCCCGAGTTAATGCCTTCTTGCAATACATCCTGCTTAGAGAGTGTCAGTCTGAATTCAATACACCAGTCCTGCCGGTAAGGTTACCGCGCTCCCAAGAATATCGACTGGTCCAGGACCTAAGGGCAGTGAACCAAATAACAAAAGATATCCATCCAACCGTACCAAACCCATATACTCTTTTAGCCTCGGTGCCTGAGACTAACAATTGTTTTACAGTGCTAGATTTAAAAGATGTTTTTTTTCTGTATTCCTATAGAAGAACAAAGCCAGACAGTTGTCGCCTTTGAATGGGAAAGTCCCACTACGAGGAGGACGGAGCAGTTATGCTGGACGGTTCTTCCTCAAGGATTCAAGAACAGTCCTACCCTGTTTGGTGAGATCTTGGCCAAAGAAGTAGCCCAATGGCAGGAAGGTAACAAAAAGGTCACTCTTTTACAGTATGTGGATGACATTTTGACTGGAGCAGATTCAGAGCAAATATGTTTAGAGGCGACAGTGAGTCTGTTAAATTTTTGAGGACTTTTTTTGCTCATGGAGCAATTTGGAAAGAACGACAGCTCTTAAATTCTCAAGGAAGTAATATAAAGTATGGACAAGAGATATTAAGATTGTTATAAGCAATAATGGAACCCAAAGAAGTAGCTATAATGCATTGCAAAGCCCACCAAAAGGGAAATAGTGAAGTGGCACAAGGAAACAGGAGAGCAGATATGGCAGCCAAAAAGGCAGCACTAGCAGGACAGGTGATTGGGGCTTTATTACCCAGTAGAAAAATACAAATGAGACCTCCTGAATATTCAGACAAAGAAAAACTATTGGCAGAAAGGCTAAAATGCACAAAAAATGCTGAAGGGTGGTGGGTCACCCCAAATGGACAAGTTTTAACTACAGCCAAAATGATGGAAGTGCTCCTCAAGAGACTGCATGAAGAAACTCACATGGGAGCAGATGCTGTGATAAGCGGCGTAAAAAGATATGCTGTGGGATCAAAAATGCTATCAAATGCTGACCTCGCTGTAAGGAGATGCCCCACCTGTTGTGCAAATAACCCCAAAATTCAGAAGAAACCACCTATGGGAGAACTAAGAAGAGGATTAACCCCAGGGGAACACTGGCAGAGACATTTCTCTCAATTGCCTAAATGTGGTCGGTTTAAATATTTACTTGTTTTGGTAGATACATTTTCTGGTTGGCCAGAAGCCTTCCCATGCTCCACCAATCGTGCAAAAGAAGTAATTAAAATTTTACTAAAAGAGATAATTCCTCAATTTGGGATTCCTGAAGGTATATCCTCTGATAGTGGACCTCATTTTATTTCAGAGGTGGTTCAAGGAACATCCAAATTTTTACAGATGAAATGGGAATTACACACTCCATGGAGACCCCAGTCTAGCCATAAGGTAGAAAGAATGAACCGAACACTTAAAAGACATATTTCAAAACTGTGTCAGGAAACCCATCTTAAATGAGTAGATGTATTACCAATGGCCTTGATGAGAATAAGAATAACCCCCAGAATAAAAGAGGGAGTAAGCCCTTCTGAAATACTTTACGGGAAACCTTACCCAATTAATGAAATACGGGGACGAAGTGATCAAATGCATGTAAGAGGGGAAGAAATGTTGAGAGAGTATTTATTGTCTTTGTCTCGGGTACTAACATCTTTACATAGGTACCTTAATCAACGTACCCCCCTTCCATTGGATTCCCCCTGTGCATGACTTCAAGCCTGGGGATCTAGTTTATATTCGGACATGGAAAGAAGAACCACTAAGAGAAAAGTGGAAAGGACCTTACCTGGTGCTTCTGACAACTCATACTGCAGTAAAGGTGGAGGGAATAAGTTCCTGGACTCATTATTCCTGAATAAAGAAGGCACCTTTGAATGACTCATGGACTGTCACACCCACAAGATATCTCTCAAGATAAGAATACAGAAGTTACAAAAGTGATGAATTGCACTTGGAAAACTGAACTCTTTTGTATGGAATTAGAGTGCTCTTAGTGGTATTGGGTGTTATTTTGCATTCTGATAGTATTGTTAATTATAGATAGAGCTGATTTATAAGAATATTGATTTTGATTTTTGATTTGTTCAGTTTAATTTGTTTGCTATAGAGTTAAGATGGAAAATGAGGACATTGTTAATTTTGTTATGCATGCTCATTGGTACAACTAACCTGATTTTGTAGCTTATATGGGCCTTCAGAAAAAGTGACTCAGATTACCGCTTGCTTCTCTATTCCCCAAATCTCCCAGATTACCCATGCCATGGGAAATACTTAGAATTAACTTAACATCCGTGTAAGAATAATTGAAGTTATTTAAATGAGACTTGCTAGATAAGTGATATTAACAAGTCTCAAAGGGGGGAATTGTTAGAAAAATACTGTGAGAAAAACCTTGCAAATAGTTAACAAGACTCAAGGACAAGGGAGAGAGAAAAACAGTACTGCAAAGGATAACCAGCTCCGGCTAAATAACCTTGATGAAACCACAGCGCTTTGAAGATTGCGAGGGGTAGGTAAGACAAAAACAGCAGAATAACCCAGAAGTGACCTTAGGTTCATTAAGGCTTATTAACATATTAAACTTCACACCCCTAAATGAATAATGAGATGGAAATGACATGATAATGATGTTACCGCCCCTTCTTCGCTTCCTATGCTAATTAACAGGAATGTGAAAGCGCAAGCGCAGAGCGATTACCTGAGGTAATGAAATTGTAACCAATAGAAAGATTTGTATAAAATACTCCCTGAAAAGTGTGTATAAATCAAGAATGAGAGGGGGAGAAGGTGTGCTAGCTTTGTGGATTTACCACCTAGCACCCATCTCTGCGCAGAAATGAAAGAAACAAATGTCTCGACGCTGTGTGTCTATTGGTTGCTTGCACACCGGGTAACAGAACCCAGATTTTGGGACAACAGTTTGGCGACCCAGATGGGACTTGCCAGAAGGCCTTGCCCGGATCATCTTGCCGTTCCTGACAGCGGACTGGATCGGATCGAGCTCCAGCGCGCACCGACCTGTTGATCGGGCAGTACTCCGACCTCCCTCCGAAGTCCGGACAACAAGAGACTCAAAGGTGCAACGCCGACCAGAGGTATTTGTGCCAGGGCGAAAGGGGGATAAATCTTTGGACTGGTGAGTATAAAATTTACTTCCTTCCGCGGAAGATTATGTTGAATTATGTTGCACGTAGACGCTCGGCAAAGGTTGCCTTAAATTGACCAGAGGGGTCAGAGCCGAGTGCGCACAAAGGTACGGGGAAAAAGGTATTTCTAGGGAATAAGGTTGGTATTTCTAGGTAATTGACATGGGATCAAGCCAATCCAGGATTCCTCCCTGTAGCCCTTTGGGTTGTATTGTGGAACACTGGGATATTTTTGGAGGAGATCGGATGACAAAAAAAGAAGGAAAAGATATTGTAATAAATGGTGGCCAATGTATAAGTTGGAATGTGATGAGCAATGGCCAAAAAATGGGACCTTGAACTCTAACACTCTATTACAGTTACTGCTGTTTTGTTGCCGGAAGGGGAAGTGGGATGAAATACCCTATGTGGAGGCTTTTGTGTCACTATACAAGGAACCAGAAATTCAAAGGGAATGTGAACTTATAAGTAAAGAGGAATCTGTAATGGTTGCAGTAGGAAAGAAGGAAAAGAGCGGGTATTGTGCTAACAGAAAAATTCTGAATGGAGAGGAGCAGGAGGATGTACAACTACTGAAAGTGCCCCCCTCTTGTGGAAACGATTCCACCTCAGTTGAAGCATCGTCCCCTCCGCTAGAAAGCAAAGAGTCCAGCCCTCTTTCTGGCCGAACTAGGAGACGGAAACAACCTGTTATACAGGCTCCTTTGAGACAAGCAGTGGGACCAGAAGGGCTGCCAGTATTTGTACCTGTTCCTTTTACAACCTCGGATTTACTAAACTGGAAGCAGTCTTTTGGATCATATAGGGAAAATCCTGAGAAGCTGCATCAGCTCTTGGAGACTATTATGGTAACTCATAATCCTAACTGGGGAGATGTGCAGGCGCTGTTGAATACTTTCCTGACGGGAGAAGAAAGGAGGCTGGTAACTGATAAGGCAAAAGAAGAGGGTGAGAGAAGGGACAGAAAGGGGGATCCTGAGGTCTATTTACGCACCAGAAAGGATCCAGAGTGGGATCTAAATAGGAGCGGGGGTAGGGAGCTATTGAGGCAGTATCAACAGCCAATTTTATATGGGGTTCGGTACGGGGTTCCGAAACCAAAGAATGTATCAAAATTGTATGAAGTAAAGCAAGGGCCTGAAGAAAATCCCTCGGCCTTTTATGAAAGATTATGCGGAACAGCCAGAAAACGGACAGACCTGGATCCAAACGAGGAAGCGAATCAAAGACTGTTTAATACGCTATTCATTGGCCAGTCAGCTCAGGATATTAGAAAGAAGCTACAGAAGGTAGATGGAGCTGGGGGAATGTCTATTTCACAGCTGATAGAAATAGTGTATAAGGTATATAAAAACCGAGATGAAAAGAGAACAAGAGAAACACAAAATCGAATGAAACTACAGGCTGCTATCCTGGCAGCTGTCCAGAGGAATGAATTCCAAGGCAGGGGCAGGGGAAGCAGAAGAGGTAACAGAGGAGGAAGAGGTGGAAGGGGAGGGAGGCCAGGAGGAGGCCTCCCTAGACCCGCTTTGGGTCCAAATCAATGTGCAATTTGTAGACAGGAAGGGCACTGGAAAAATGAATGTCCAAATCGAAGAAGGATAACAAAGCTACAGAGCCCAGCAAACACCGACCTAATTATGTTAGAGGAGTCAAATATGGAATGAAGGGGACCGGGGGAGAAAATTAGAATTTCCTCAGCTGGCCCCCTGGTTCCAGTAAAGCTGGGGAATGAAACTATAGATTTTTTATTAGACAGTGGACCCACTCATCCAGTGATAACTAGTTGTAAAGGACCCTTAAGTAAGACTACTACCACTATTGTTGGGGCTGCGGGAAGGAAAGCTTTGAGGCTATTTTTGCAACCAATGGAGTGTACGATTGGAGGCACTAAATTGACTCATGAATTTCTCTATACGCCAGAGTGTCCCCTCCCTTTATTAGGATGGGATTTACTATGCAAACTGAATGCACAGGTGACCTCTTCTGAGAGTTCCGTGCAGCTCCACATCCCTCCAGAATCGGCATGGAGAGCACAAATCTGCCTTTTGATGGGATCAGCTCCAGACAATAACAGTGCAAGTATCCCTTCAAGTGTGTTGGATGCGGTGATTCCCTGATTTGGGCCTCAACAAAGCCAGGTAAAGCAAAAATGCGACTCTGGTCAAAATAGAGCTACAACCAGGAGCGAAGCCAGTTAGGGTGCATCAGTACCCTATCAAGCTAGAAGCACGTAGAGGATTGGAACCCCGAGTTAATGCCTTCTTGCAATACATCCTGCTTAGAGAGTGTCAGTCTGAATTCAATACACCAATCCTGCCGGTAAGGTTACCGCGCTCCCAAGAATATCGACTGGTCCAGGACCTAAGGGCAGTGAACCAAATAACAAAAGATATCCATCCAACCGTACCAAACCCATATACTCTTTTAGCCTCGGTGCCTGAGACTAACAATTGTTTTACAGTGCTAGATTTAAAAGATGTTTTTTTTCTGTATTCCTATAGAAGAACAAAGCCAGACAGTTGTCGCCTTTGAATGGGAAAGTCCCACTACGAGGAGGACGGAGCAGTTATGCTGGACGGTTCTTCCTCAAGGATTCAAGAACAGTCCTACCCTGTTTGGTGAGATCTTGGCCAAAGAAGTAGCCCAATGGCAGGAAGGTAACAAAAATGTCACTCTTTTACAGTATGTGGATGACATTTTGACTGGAGCAGATTCAGAGCAAATATGTTTAGAGGCGACAGTGAGTCTGTTAAATTTTTGAGGACTTTTTTTGCTCATGGAGCAATTTGGAAAGAACGACAGCTCTTAAATTCTCAAGGAAGTAATATAAAGTATGGACAAGAGATATTAAGATTGTTATAAGCAATAATGGAACCCAAAGAAGTAGCTATAATGCATTGCAAAGCCCACCAAAAGGGAAATAGTGAAGTGGCACAAGGAAACAGGAGAGCAGATATGGCAGCCAAAAAGGCAGCACTAGCAGGACAGGTGATTGGGGCTTTATTACCCAGTAGAAAAATACAAATGAGACCTCCTGAATATTCAGACAAAGAAAAACTATTGGCAGAAAGGCTAAAATGCACAAAAAATGCTGAAGGGTGGTGGGTCACCCCAAATGGACAAGTTTTAACTACAGCCAAAATGATGGAAGTGCTCCTCAAGAGACTGCATGAAGAAACTCACATGGGAGCAGATGCTGTGATAAGCGGCGTAAAAAGATATGCTGTGGGATCAAAAATGCTATCAAATGCTGACCTCGCTGTAAGGAGATGCCCCACCTGTTGTGCAAATAACCCCAAAATTCAGAAGAAACCACCTATGGGAGAACTAAGAAGAGGATTAACCCCAGGGGAACACTGGCAGAGACATTTCTCTCAATTGCCTAAATGTGGTCGGTTTAAATATTTACTTGTTTTGGTAGATACATTTTCTGGTTGGCCAGAAGCCTTCCCATGCTCCACCAATCGTGCAAAAGAAGTAATTAAAATTTTACTAAAAGAGATAATTCCTCAATTTGGGATTCCTGAAGGTATATCCTCTGATAGTGGACCTCATTTTATTTCAGAGGTGGTTCAAGGAACATCCAAATTTTTACAGATGAAATGGGAATTACACACTCCATGGAGACCCCAGTCTAGCCATAAGGTAGAAAGAATGAACCGAACACTTAAAAGACATATTTCAAAACTGTGTCAGGAAACCCATCTTAAATGAGTAGATGTATTACCAATGGCCTTGATGAGAATAAGAATAACCCCCAGAATAAAAGAGGGAGTAAGCCCTTCTGAAATACTTTACGGGAAACCTTACCCAATTAATGAAATACGGGGACGAAGTGATCAAATGCATGTAAGAGGGGAAGAAATGTTGAGAGAGTATTTATTGTCTTTGTCTCGGGTACTAACATCTTTACATAGGTACCTTAATCAACGTACCCCCCTTCCATTGGATTCCCCCTGTGCATGACTTCAAGCCTGGGGATCTAGTTTATATTCGGACATGGAAAGAAGAACCACTAAGAGAAAAGTGGAAAGGACCTTACCTGGTGCTTCTGACAACTCATACTGCAGTAAAGGTGGAGGGAATAAGTTCCTGGACTCATTATTCCTGAATAAAGAAGGCACCTTTGAATGACTCATGGACTGTCACACCCACAAGATATCTCTCAAGATAAGAATACAGAAGTTACAAAAGTGATGAATTGCACTTGGAAAACTGAACTCTTTTGTATGGAATTAGAGTGCTCTTAGTGGTATTGGGTGTTATTTTGCATTCTGATAGTATTGTTAATTATAGATAGAGCTGATTTATAAGAATATTGATTTTGATTTTTTATTTGTTCAGTTTAATTTGTTTGCTATAGAGTTAAGATGGAAAATGAGGACACTGTTAATTTTGTTATGCATGCTCATTGGTACAACTAACCTGATTTTGTAGCTTATATGGGCCTTCAGAAAAAGTGACTCAGATTACCGCTTGCTTCTCTATTCCCCAAATCTCCCAGATTACCCATGCCATGGGAAATACTTAGAATTAACTTAACATCCGTGTAAGAATAATTGAAGTTATTTAAATGAGACTTGCTAGATAAGTGATATTAACAAGTCTCAAAGGGGGGAATTGTTAGAAAAATACTGTGAGAAAAACCTTGCAAATAGTTAACAAGACTCAAGGACAAGGGAGAGAGAAAAACAGTACTGCAAAGGATAACCAGCTCCGGCTAAATAACCTTGATGAAACCACAGCGCTTTGAAGATTGCGAGGGGTAGGTAAGACAAAAACAGCAGAATAACCCAGAAGTGACCTTAGGTTCATTAAGGCTTATTAACATATTAAACTTCACACCCCTAAATGAATAATGAGATGGAAATGACATGATAATGATGTTACCGCCCCTTCTTCGCTTCCTATGCTAATTAACAGGAATGTGAAAGCGCAAGCGCAGAGCGATTACCTGAGGTAATGAAATTGTAACCAATAGAAAGATTTGTATAAAATACTCCCTGAAAAGTGTGTATAAATCAAGAATGAGAGGGGGAGAAGGTGTGCTAGCTTTGTGGATTTACCACCTAGCACCCATCTCTGCGCAGAAATGAAAGAAACAAATGTCTCGACGCTGTGTGTCTATTGGTTGCTTGCACACCGGGTAACAGAACCCAGATTTTGGGACAACAGTTTGGCGACCCAGATGGGACTTGCCAGAAGGCCTTGCCCGGATCATCTTGCCGTTCCTGACAGCGGACTGGATCGGATCGAGCTCCAGCGCGCACCGACCTGTTGATCGGGCAGTACTCCGACCTCCCTCCGAAGTCCGGACAACAAGAGACTCAAAGGTGCAACGCCGACCAGAGGTATTTGTGCCAGGGCGAAAGGGGGATAAATCTTTGGACTGGTGAGTATAAAATTTACTTCCTTCCGCGGAAGATTATGTTGAATTATGTTGCACGTAGACGCTCGGCAAAGGTTGCCTTAAATTGACCAGAGGGGTCAGAGCCGAGTGCGCACAAAGGTACGGGGAAAAAGGTATTTCTAGGGAATAAGGTTGGTATTTCTAGGTAATTGACATGGGATCAAGCCAATCCAGGATTCCTCCCTGTAGCCCTTTGGGTTGTATTGTGGAACACTGGGATATTTTTGGAGGAGATCGGATGACAAAAAAAGAAGGAAAAGATACTGTAATAAATGGTGGCCAATGTATAAGTTGGAATGTGATGAGCAATGGCCAAAAAATGGGACCTTGAACTCTAACACTCTATTACAGTTACTGCTGTTTTGTTGCCGGAAGGGGAAGTGGGATGAAATACCCTATGTGGAGGCTTTTGTGTCACTATACAAGGAACCAGAAATTCAAAGGGAATGTGAACTTATAAGTAAAGAGGAATCTGTAATGGTTGCAGTAGGAAAGAAGGAAAAGAGCGGGTATTGTGCTAACAGAAAAATTCTGAATGGAGAGGAGCAGGAGGATGTACAACTACTGAAAGTGCCCCCCTCTTGTGGAAACGATTCCACCTCAGTTGAAGCATCGTCCCCTCCGCTAGAAAGCAAAGAGTCCAGCCCTCTTTCTGGCCGAACTAGGAGACGGAAACAACCTGTTATACAGGCTCCTTTGAGACAAGCAGTGGGACCAGAAGGGCTGCCAGTATTTGTACCTGTTCCTTTTACAACCTCGGATTTACTAAACTGGAAGCAGTCTTTTGGATCATATAGGGAAAATCCTGAGAAGCTGCATCAGCTCTTGGAGACTATTATGGTAACTCATAATCCTAACTGGGGAGATGTGCAGGCGCTGTTGAATACTTTCCTGACGGGAGAAGAAAGGAGGCTGGTAACTGATAAGGCAAAAGAAGAGGGTGAGAGAAGGGACAGAAAGGGGGATCCTGAGGTCTATTTACGCACCAGAAAGAAGCCAGAGTGGGATCCAAATAGGAGCGGGGGTAGGGAGCTATTGAGGCAGTATCAACAGCCAATTTTATATGGGGTTCGGTACGGGGTTCCGAAACCAAAGAATGTATCAAAATTGTATGAAGTAAAGCAAAGGCCTGAAGAAAATCCCTCGGCCTTTTATGAAAGATTATGTGGAACAGCCAGAAAACGGACAGACCTGGATCCAAACGAGGAAGCGAATCAAAGACTGTTTAATACGCTATTCATTGGCCAGTCAGCTCAGGATATTAGAAAGAAGCTACAGAAGGTAGATGGAGCTGGGGGAATGTCTATTTCACAGCTGATAGAAATAGTGTATAAGGTATATAAAAACCGAGATGAAAAGAGAACAAGAGAAACACAAAATCGAATGAAACTACAGGCTGCTATCCTGGCAGCTGTCCAGAGGAATGAATTCCAAGGCAGGGGCAGGGGAAGCAGAAGAGGTAACAGAGGAGGAAGAGGTGGAAGGGGAGGGAGGCCAGGAGGAGGCCTCCCTAGACCCGCTTTGGGTCCAAATCAATGTGCAATTTGTAGACAGGAAGGGCACTGGAAAAATGAATGTCCAAATCGAAGAAGGATAACAAAGCTACAGAGCCCAGCAAACACCGACCTAATTATGTTAGAGGAGTCAAATATGGAATGAAGGGGACCGGGGGAGAAAATTAGAATTTCCTCAGCTGGCCCCCTGGTTCCAGTAAAGCTGGGGAATGAAACTATAGATTTTTTATTAGACAGTGGACCCACTCATCCAGTGATAACTAGTTGTAAAGGACCCTTAAGTAAGACTACTACCACTATTGTTGGGGCTGCGGGAAGGAAAGCTTTGAGGCTATTTTTGCAACCAATGGAGTGTACGATTGGAGGCACTAAATTGACTCATGAATTTCTCTATACGCCAGAGTGTCCCCTCCCTTTATTAGGATGGGATTTACTATGCAAACTGAATGCACAGGTGACCTCTTCTGAGAGTTCCGTGCAGCTCCACATCCCTCCAGAATCGGCATGGAGAGCACAAATCTGCCTTTTGATGGGATCAGCTCCAGACAATAACAGTGCAAGTATCCCTTCAAGTGTGTTGGATGCGGTGATTCCCTGATTTGGGCCTCAACAAAGCCAGGTAAAGCAAAAATGCGACTGGTCAAAATAGAGCTACAACCAGGAGCGAAGCCAGTTAGGGTGCATCAGTACCCTATCAAGCTAGAAGCACATAGAGGATTGGAACCCCGAGTTAATGCCTTCTTGCAATACATCCTGCTTAGAGAGTGTCAGTCTGAATTCAATACACCAGTCCTGCCGGTAAGGTTACCGCGCTCCCAAGAATATCGACTGGTCCAGGACCTAAGGGCAGTGAACCAAATAACAAAAGATATCCATCCAACCGTACCAAACCCATATACTCTTTTAGCCTCGGTGCCTGAGACTAACAATTGTTTTACAGTGCTAGATTTAAAAGATGTTTTTTTTCTGTATTCCTATAGAAGAACAAAGCCAGACAGTTGTCGCCTTTGAATGGGAAAGTCCCACTACGAGGAGGACGGAGCAGTTATGCTGGACGGTTCTTCCTCAAGGATTCAAGAACAGTCCTACCCTGTTTGGTGAGATCTTGGCCAAAGAAGTAGCCCAATGGCAGGAAGGTAACAAAAAGGTCACTCTTTTACAGTATGTGGATGACATTTTGACTGGAGCAGATTCAGAGCAAATATGTTTAGAGGCGACAGTGAGTCTGTTAAATTTTTGAGGACTTTTTTTGCTCATGGAGCAATTTGGAAAGAACGACAGCTCTTAAATTCTCAAGGAAGTAATATAAAGTATGGACAAGAGATATTAAGATTGTTATAAGCAATAATGGAACCCAAAGAAGTAGCTATAATGCATTGCAAAGCCCACCAAAAGGGAAATAGTGAAGTGGCACAAGGAAACAGGAGAGCAGATATGGCAGCCAAAAAGGCAGCACTAGCAGGACAGGTGATTGGGGCTTTATTACCCAGTAGAAAAATACAAATGAGACCTCCTGAATATTCAGACAAAGAAAAACTATTGGCAGAAAGGCTAAAATGCACAAAAAATGCTGAAGGGTGGTGGGTCACCCCAAATGGACAAGTTTTAACTACAGCCAAAATGATGGAAGTGCTCCTCAAGAGACTGCATGAAGAAACTCACATGGGAGCAGATGCTATGATAAGCGGCGTAAAAAGATATGCTGTGGGATCAAAAATGCTATCAAATGCTGACCTCGCTGTAAGGAGATGCCCCACCTGTTGTGCAAATAACCCCAAAATTCAGAAGAAACCACCTATGGGAGAACTAAGAAGAGGATTAACCCCAGGGGAACACTGGCAGAGACATTTCTCTCAATTGCCTAAATGTGGTCGGTTTAAATATTTACTTGTTTTGGTAGATACATTTTCTGGTTGGCCAGAAGCCTTCCCATGCTCCACCAATCGTGCAAAAGAAGTAATTAAAATTTTACTAAAAGAGATAATTCCTCAATTTGGGATTCCTGAAGGTATATCCTCTGATAGTGGACCTCATTTTATTTCAGAGGTGGTTCAAGGAACATCCAAATTTTTACAGATGAAATGGGAATTACACACTCCATGGAGACCCCAGTCTAGCCATAAGGTAGAAAGAATGAACCGAACACTTAAAAGACATATTTCAAAACTGTGTCAGGAAACCCATCTTAAATGAGTAGATGTATTACCAATGGCCTTGATGAGAATAAGAATAACCCCCAGAATAAAAGAGGGAGTAAGCCCTTCTGAAATACTTTACGGGAAACCTTACCCAATTAATGAAATACGGGGACGAAGTGATCAAATGCATGTAAGAGGGGAAGAAATGTTGAGAGAGTATTTATTGTCTTTGTCTCGGGTACTAACATCTTTACATAGGTACCTTAATCAACGTACCCCCCTTCCATTGGATTCCCCCTGTGCATGACTTCAAGCCTGGGGATCTAGTTTATATTCGGACATGGAAAGAAGAACCACTAAGAGAAAAGTGGAAAGGACCTTACCTGGTGCTTCTGACAACTCATACTGCAGTAAAGGTGGAGGGAATAAGTTCCTGGACTCATTATTCCTGAATAAAGAAGGCACCTTTGAATGACTCATGGACTGTCACACCCACAAGATATCTCTCAAGATAAGAATACAGAAGTTACAAAAGTGATGAATTGCACTTGGAAAACTGAACTCTTTTGTGTGGAATTAGAGTGCTCTTAGTGGTATTGGGTGTTATTTTGCATTCTGATAGTATTGTTAATTATAGATAGAGCTGATTTATAAGAATATTGATTTTAATTTTTGAATTGTTCAGTTTAATTTGTTTGCTATAGAGTTAAGATGGAAAATGAGGACACTGTTAATTTTGTTATGCATGCTCATTGGTACAACTAACCTGATTTTGTAGCTTATATGGGCCTTCAGAAAAAGTGACTCAGATTACCGCTTGCTTCTCTATTCCCCAAATCTCCCAGATTACCCATGCCATGGGAAATACTTAGAATTAACTTAACATCCGTGTAAGAATAATTGAAGTTATTTAAATGAGACTTGCTAGATAAGTGATATTAACAAGTCTCAAAGGGGGGAATTGTTAGAAAAATACTGTGAGAAAAACCTTGCAAATAGTTAACAAGACTCAAGGACAAGGGAGAGAGAAAAACAGTACTGCAAAGGATAACCAGCTCCGGCTAAATAACCTTGATGAAACCACAGCGCTTTGAAGATTGCGAGGGGTAGGTAAGACAAAAACAGCAGAATAACCCAGAAGTGACCTTAGGTTCATTAAGGCTTATTAACATATTAAACTTCACACCCCTAAATGAATAATGAGATGGAAATGACATGATAATGATGTTACCGCCCCTTCTTCGCTTCCTATGCTAATTAACAGGAATGTGAAAGCGCAAGCGCAGAGCGATTACCTGAGGTAATGAAATTGTAACCAATAGAAAGATTTGTATAAAATACTCCCTGAAAAGTGTGTATAAATCAAGAATGAGAGGGGGAGAAGGTGTGCTAGCTTTGTGGATTTACCACCTAGCACCCATCTCTGCGCAGAAATGAAAGAAACAAATGTCTCGACGCTGTGTGTCTATTGGTTGCTTGCACACCGGGTAACAGAGCCCAGATTTTGGGACAACAGTTTGGCGACCCAGATGGGACTTGCCAGAAGGCCTTGCCCGGATCATCTTGCCGTTCCTGACAGCGGACTGGATCGGATCGAGCTCCAGCGCGCACCGACCTGTTGATCGGGCAGTACTCCGACCTCCCTCCGAAGTCCGGACAACAAGAGACTCAAAGGTGCAACGCCGACCAGAGGTATTTGTGCCAGGGCGAAAGGGGGATAAATCTTTGGACTGGTGAGTATAAAATTTACTTCCTTCCGCGGAAGATTATGTTGAATTATGTTGCACGTAGACGCTCGGCAAAGGTTGCCTTAAATTGACCAGAGGGGTCAGAGCCGAGTGCGCACAAAGGTACGGGGAAAAAGGTATTTCTAGGGAATAAGGTTGGTATTTCTAGGTAATTGACATGGGATCAAGCCAATCCAGGATTCCTCCCTGTAGCCCTTTGGGTTGTATTGTGGAACACTGGGATATTTTTGGAGGAGATCGGATGACAAAAAAAGAAGGAAAAGATACTGTAATAAATGGTGGCCAATGTATAAGTTGGAATGTGATGAGCAATGGCCAAAAAATGGGACCTTGAACTCTAACACTCTATTACAGTTACTGCTGTTTTGTTGCCGGAAGGGGAAGTGGGATGAAATACCCTATGTGGAGGCTTTTGTGTCACTATACAAGGAACCAGAAATTCAAAGGGAATGTGAACTTATAAGTAAAGAGGAATCTGTAATGGTTGCAGTAGGAAAGAAGGAAAAGAGCGGGTATTGTGCTAACAGAAAAATTCTGAATGGAGAGGAGCAGGAGGATGTACAACTACTGAAAGTGCCCCCCTCTTGTGGAAACGATTCCACCTCAGTTGAAGCATCGTCCCCTCCGCTAGAAAGCAAAGAGTCCAGCCCTCTTTCTGGCCGAACTAGGAGACGGAAACAACCTGTTATACAGGCTCCTTTGAGACAAGCAGTGGGACCAGAAGGGCTGCCAGTATTTGTACCTGTTCCTTTTACAACCTCGGATTTACTAAACTGGAAGCAGTCTTTTGGATCATATAGGGAAAATCCTGAGAAGCTGCATCAGCTCTTGGAGACTATTATGGTAACTCATAATCCTAACTGGGGAGATGTGCAGGCGCTGTTGAATACTTTCCTGACGGGAGAAGAAAGGAGGCTGGTAACTGATAAGGCAAAAGAAGAGGGTGAGAGAAGGGACAGAAAGGGGGATCCTGAGGTCTATTTACGCACCAGAAAGAAGCCAGAGTGGGATCCAAATAGGAGCGGGGGTAGGGAGCTATTGAGGCAGTATCAACAGCCAATTTTATATGGGGTTCGGTACGGGGTTCCGAAACCAAAGAATGTATCAAAATTGTATGAAGTAAAGCAAAGGCCTGAAGAAAATCCCTCGGCCTTTTATGAAAGATTATGTGGAACAGCCAGAAAACGGACAGACCTGGATCCAAACGAGGAAGCGAATCAAAGACTGTTTAATACGCTATTCATTGGCCAGTCAGCTCAGGATATTAGAAAGAAGCTACAGAAGGTAGATGGAGCTGGGGGAATGTCTATTTCACAGCTGATAGAAATAGTGTATAAGGTATATAAAAACCGAGATGAAAAGAGAACAAGAGAAACACAAAATCGAATGAAACTACAGGCTGCTATCCTGGCAGCTGTCCAGAGGAATGAATTCCAAGGCAGGGGCAGGGGAAGCAGAAGAGGTAACAGAGGAGGAAGAGGTGGAAGGGGAGGGAGGCCAGGAGGAGGCCTCCCTAGACCCGCTTTGGGTCCAAATCAATGTGCAATTTGTAGACAGGAAGGGCACTGGAAAAATGAATGTCCAAATCGAAGAAGGATAACAAAGCTACAGAGCCCAGCAAACACCGACCTAATTATGTTAGAGGAGTCAAATATGGAATGAAGGGGACCGGGGGAGAAAATTAGAATTTCCTCAGCTGGCCCCCTGGTTCCAGTAAAGCTGGGGAATGAAACTATAGATTTTTTATTAGACAGTGGACCCACTCATCCAGTGATAACTAGTTGTAAAGGACCCTTAAGTAAGACTACTACCACTATTGTTGGGGCTGCGGGAAGGAAAGCTTTGAGGCTATTTTTGCAACCAATGGAGTGTACGATTGGAGGCACTAAACTGACTCATGAATTTCTCTATACGCCAGAGTGTCCCCTCCCTTTATTAGGATGGGATTTACTATGCAAACTGAATGCACAGGTGACCTCTTCTGAGAGTTCCGTGCAGCTCCACATCCCTCCAGAATCGGCATGGAGAGCACAAATCTGCCTTTTGATGGGATCAGCTCCAGACAATAACAGTGCAAGTATCCCTTCAAGTGTGTTGGATGCGGTGATTCCCTGATTTGGGCCTCAACAAAGCCAGGTAAAGCAAAAATGCGACTCTGGTCAAAATAGAGCTACAACCAGGAGCGAAGCCAGTTAGGGTGCATCAGTACCCTATCAAGCTAGAAGCACGTAGAGGATTGGAACCCCGAGTTAATGCCTTCTTGCAATACATCCTGCTTAGAGAGTGTCAGTCTGAATTCAATACACCAGTCCTGCCGGTAAGGTTACCGCGCTCCCAAGAATATCGACTGGTCCAGGACCTAAGGGCAGTGAACCAAATAACAAAAGATATCCATCCAACCGTACCAAACCCATATACTCTTTTAGCCTCGGTGCCTGAGACTAACAATTGTTTTACAGTGCTAGATTTAAAAGATGTTTTTTTTCTGTATTCCTATAGAAGAACAAAGCCAGACAGTTGTCGCCTTTGAATGGGAAAGTCCCACTACGAGGAGGACGGAGCAGTTATGCTGGACGGTTCTTCCTCAAGGATTCAAGAACAGTCCTACCCTGTTTGGTGAGATCTTGGCCAAAGAAGTAGCCCAATGGCAGGAAGGTAACAAAAATGTCACTCTTTTACAGTATGTGGATGACATTTTGACTGGAGCAGATTCAGAGCAAATATGTTTAGAGGCGACAGTGAGTCTGTTAAATTTTTGAGGACTTTTTTTGCTCATGGAGCAATTTGGAAAGAACGACAGCTCTTAAATTCTCAAGGAAGTAATATAAAGTATGGACAAGAGATATTAAGATTGTTATAAGCAATAATGGAACCCAAAGAAGTAGCTATAATGCATTGCAAAGCCCACCAAAAGGGAAATAGTGAAGTGGCACAAGGAAACAGGAGAGCAGATATGGCAGCCAAAAAGGCAGCACTAGCAGGACAGGTGATTGGGGCTTTATTACCCAGTAGAAAAATACAAATGAGACCTCCTGAATATTCAGACAAAGAAAAACTATTGGCAGAAAGGCTAAAATGCACAAAAAATGCTGAAGGGTGGTGGGTCACCCCAAATGGACAAGTTTTAACTACAGCCAAAATGATGGAAGTGCTCCTCAAGAGACTGCATGAAGAAACTCACATGGGAGCAGATGCTGTGATAAGCGGCGTAAAAAGATATGCTGTGGGATCAAAAATGCTATCAAATGCTGACCTCGCTGTAAGGAGATGCCCCACCTGTTGTGCAAATAACCCCAAAATTCAGAAGAAACCACCTATGGGAGAACTAAGAAGAGGATTAACCCCAGGGGAACACTGGCAGAGACATTTCTCTCAATTGCCTAAATGTGGTCGGTTTAAATATTTACTTGTTTTGGTAGATACATTTTCTGGTTGGCCAGAAGCCTTCCCATGCTCCACCAATCGTGCAAAAGAAGTAATTAAAATTTTACTAAAAGAGATAATTCCTCAATTTGGGATTCCTGAAGGTATATCCTCTGATAGTGGACCTCATTTTATTTCAGAGGTGGTTCAAGGAACATCCAAATTTTTACAGATGAAATGGGAATTACACACTCCATGGAGACCCCAGTCTAGCCATAAGGTAGAAAGAATGAACCGAACACTTAAAAGACATATTTCAAAACTGTGTCAGGAAACCCATCTTAAATGAGTAGATGTATTACCAATGGCCTTGATGAGAATAAGAATAACCCCCAGAATAAAAGAGGGAGTAAGCCCTTCTGAAATACTTTACGGGAAACCTTACCCAATTAATGAAATACGGGGACGAAGTGATCAAATGCATGTAAGAGGGGAAGAAATGTTGAGAGAGTATTTATTGTCTTTGTCTCGGGTACTAACATCTTTACATAGGTACCTTAATCAACGTACCCCCCTTCCATTGGATTCCCCCTGTGCATGACTTCAAGCCTGGGGATCTAGTTTATATTCGGACATGGAAAGAAGAACCACTAAGAGAAAAGTGGAAAGGACCTTACCTGGTGCTTCTGACAACTCATACTGCAGTAAAGGTGGAGGGAATAAGTTCCTGGACTCATTATTCCTGAATAAAGAAGGCACCTTTGAATGACTCATGGACTGTCACACCCACAAGATATCTCTCAAGATAAGAATACAGAAGTTACAAAAGTGATGAATTGCACTTGGAAAACTGAACTCTTTTGTGTGGAATTAGAGTGCTCTTAGTGGTATTGGGTGTTATTTTGCATTCTGATAGTATTGTTAATTATAGATAGAGCTGATTTATAAGAATATTGATTTTAATTTTTGAATTGTTCAGTTTAATTTGTTTGCTATAGAGTTAAGATGGAAAATGAGGACACTGTTAATTTTGTTATGCATGCTCATTGGTACAACTAACCTGATTTTGTAGCTTATATGGGCCTTCAGAAAAAGTGACTCAGATTACCGCTTGCTTCTCTATTCCCCAAATCTCCCAGATTACCCATGTCATGGGAAATACTTAGAATTAACTTAACATCCGTGTAAGAATAATTGAAGTTATTTAAATGAGACTTGCTAGATAAGTGATATTAACAAGTCTCAAAGGGGGGAATTGTTAGAAAAATACTGTGAGAAAAACCTTGCAAATAGTTAACAAGACTCAAGGACAAGGGAGAGAGAAAAACAGTACTGCAAAGGATAACCAGCTCCGGCTAAATAACCTTGATGAAACCACAGCGCTTTGAAGATTGCGAGGGGTAGGTAAGACAAAAACAGCAGAATAACCCAGAAGTGACCTTAGGTTCATTAAGGCTTATTAACATATTAAACTTCACACCCCTAAATGAATAATGAGATGGAAATGACATGATAATGATGTTACCGCCCCTTCTTCGCTTCCTATGCTAATTAACAGGAATGTGAAAGCGCAAGCGCAGAGCGATTACCTGAGGTAATGAAATTGTAACCAATAGAAAGATTTGTATAAAATACTCCCTGAAAAGTGTGTATAAATCAAGAATGAGAGGGGGAGAAGGTGTGCTAGCTTTGTGGATTTACCACCTAGCACCCATCTCTGCGCAGAAATGAAAGAAACAAATGTCTCGACGCTGTGTGTCTATTGGTTGCTTGCACACCGGGTAACAGAACCCAGATTTTGGGACAACAGTTTGGCGACCCAGATGGGACTTGCCAGAAGGCCTTGCCCGGATCATCTTGCCGTTCCTGACAGCGGACTGGATCGGATCGAGCTCCAGCGCGCACCGACCTGTTGATCGGGCAGTACTCCGACCTCCCTCCGAAGTCCGGACAACAAGAGACTCAAAGGTGCAACGCCGACCAGAGGTATTTGTGCCAGGGCGAAAGGGGGATAAATCTTTGGACTGGTGAGTATAAAATTTACTTCCTTCCGCGGAAGATTATGTTGAATTATGTTGCACGTAGACGCTCGGCAAAGGTTGCCTTAAATTGACCAGAGGGGTCAGAGCCGAGTGCGCACAAAGGTACGGGGAAAAAGGTATTTCTAGGGAATAAGGTTGGTATTTCTAGGTAATTGACATGGGATCAAGCCAATCCAGGATTCCTCCCTGTAGCCCTTTGGGTTGTATTGTGGAACACTGGGATATTTTTGGAGGAGATCGGATGACAAAAAAAGAAGGAAAAGATATTGTAATAAATGGTGGCCAATGTATAAGTTGGAATGTGATGAGCAATGGCCAAAAAATGGGACCTTGAACTCTAACACTCTATTACAGTTACTGCTGTTTTGTTGCCGGAAGGGGAAGTGGGATGAAATACCCTATGTGGAGGCTTTTGTGTCACTATACAAGGAACCAGAAATTCAAAGGGAATGTGAACTTATAAGTAAAGAGGAATCTGTAATGGTTGCAGTAGGAAAGAAGGAAAAGAGCGGGTATTGTGCTAACAGAAAAATTCTGAATGGAGAGGAGCAGGAGGATGTACAACTACTGAAAGTGCCCCCCTCTTGTGGAAACGATTCCACCTCAGTTGAAGCATCGTCCCCTCCGCTAGAAAGCAAAGAGTCCAGCCCTCTTTCTGGCCGAACTAGGAGACGGAAACAACCTGTTATACAGGCTCCTTTGAGACAAGCAGTGGGACCAGAAGGGCTGCCAGTATTTGTACCTGTTCCTTTTACAACCTCGGATTTACTAAACTGGAAGCAGTCTTTTGGATCATATAGGGAAAATCCTGAGAAGCTGCATCAGCTCTTGGAGACTATTATGGTAACTCATAATCCTAACTGGGGAGATGTGCAGGCGCTGTTGAATACTTTCCTGACGGGAGAAGAAAGGAGGCTGGTAACTGATAAGGCAAAAGAAGAGGGTGAGAGAAGGGACAGAAAGGGGGATCCTGAGGTCTATTTACGCACCAGAAAGAAGCCAGAGTGGGATCCAAATAGGAGCGGGGGTAGGGAGCTATTGAGGCAGTATCAACAGCCAATTTTATATGGGGTTCGGTACGGGGTTCCGAAACCAAAGAATGTATCAAAATTGTATGAAGTAAAGCAAGGGCCTGAAGAAAATCCCTCGGCCTTTTATGAAAGATTATGCGGAACAGCCAGAAAACGGACAGACCTGGATCCAAACGAGGAAGCGAATCAAAGACTGTTTAATACGCTATTCATTGGCCAGTCAGCTCAGGATATTAGAAAGAAGCTACAGAAGGTAGATGGAGCTGGGGGAATGTCTATTTCACAGCTGATAGAAATAGTGTATAAGGTATATAAAAACCGAGATGAAAAGAGAACAAGAGAAACACAAAATCGAATGAAACTACAGGCTGCTATCCTGGCAGCTGTCCAGAGGAATGAATTCCAAGGCAGGGGCAGGGGAAGCAGAAGAGGTAACAGAGGAGGAAGAGGTGGAAGGGGAGGGAGGCCAGGAGGAGGCCTCCCTAGACCCGCTTTGGGTCCAAATCAATGTGCAATTTGTAGACAGGAAGGGCACTGGAAAAATGAATGTCCAAATCGAAGAAGGATAACAAAGCTACAGAGCCCAGCAAACACCGACCTAATTATGTTAGAGGAGTCAAATATGGAATGAAGGGGACCGGGGGAGAAAATTAGAATTTCCTCAGCTGGCCCCCTGGTTCCAGTAAAGCTGGGGAATGAAACTATAGATTTTTTATTAGACAGTGGACCCACTCATCCAGTGATAACTAGTTGTAAAGGACCCTTAAGTAAGACTACTACCACTATTGTTGGGGCTGCGGGAAGGAAAGCTTTGAGGCTATTTTTGCAACCAATGGAGTGTACGATTGGAGGCACTAAATTGACTCATGAATTTCTCTATACGCCAGAGTGTCCCCTCCCTTTATTAGGATGGGATTTACTATGCAAACTGAATGCACAGGTGACCTCTTCTGAGAGTTCCGTGCAGCTCCACATCCCTCCAGAATCGGCATGGAGAGCACAAATCTGCCTTTTGATGGGATCAGCTCCAGACAATAACAGTGCAAGTATCCCTTCAAGTGTGTTGGATGCGGTGATTCCCTGATTTGGGCCTCAACAAAGCCAGGTAAAGCAAAAATGCGACTCTGGTCAAAATAGAGCTACAACCAGGAGCGAAGCCAGTTAGGGTGCATCAGTACCCTATCAAGCTAGAAGCACGTAGAGGATTGGAACCCCGAGTTAATGCCTTCTTGCAATACATCCTGCTTAGAGAGTGTCAGTCTGAATTCAATACACCAGTCCTGCCGGTAAGGTTACCGCGCTCCCAAGAATATCGACTGGTCCAGGACCTAAGGGCAGTGAACCAAATAACAAAAGATATCCATCCAACCGTACCAAACCCATATACTCTTTTAGCCTCGGTGCCTGAGACTAACAAT
The DNA here is from genome assembly GCF_028389875.1 of Rhea pennata. Classification (NCBI taxonomy): domain Eukaryota; kingdom Metazoa; phylum Chordata; class Aves; order Rheiformes; family Rheidae; genus Rhea; species Rhea pennata. The sequence continues at coordinate 40,477,955 of NC_084669.1, read as the reverse complement.
TGTTTTACAGTGCTAGATTTAAAAGATGTTTTTTTTCTGTATTCCTATAGAAGAACAAAGCCAGACAGTTGTCGCCTTTGAATGGGAAAGTCCCACTACGAGGAGGACGGAGCAGTTATGCTGGACGGTTCTTCCTCAAGGATTCAAGAACAGTCCTACCCTGTTTGGTGAGATCTTGGCCAAAGAAGTAGCCCAATGGCAGGAAGGTAACAAAAATGTCACTCTTTTACAGTATGTGGATGACATTTTGACTGGAGCAGATTCAGAGCAAATATGTTTAGAGGCGACAGTGAGTCTGTTAAATTTTTGAGGACTTTTTTTGCTCATGGAGCAATTTGGAAAGAACGACAGCTCTTAAATTCTCAAGGAAGTAATATAAAGTATGGACAAGAGATATTAAGATTGTTATAAGCAATAATGGAACCCAAAGAAGTAGCTATAATGCATTGCAAAGCCCACCAAAAGGGAAATAGTGAAGTGGCACAAGGAAACAGGAGAGCAGATATGGCAGCCAAAAAGGCAGCACTAGCAGGACAGGTGATTGGGGCTTTATTACCCAGTAGAAAAATACAAATGAGACCTCCTGAATATTCAGACAAAGAAAAACTATTGGCAGAAAGGCTAAAATGCACAAAAAATGCTGAAGGGTGGTGGGTCACCCCAAATGGACAAGTTTTAACTACAGCCAAAATGATGGAAGTGCTCCTCAAGAGACTGCATGAAGAAACTCACATGGGAGCAGATGCTGTGATAAGCGGCGTAAAAAGATATGCTGTGGGATCAAAAATGCTATCAAATGCTGACCTCGCTGTAAGGAGATGCCCCACCTGTTGTGCAAATAACCCCAAAATTCAGAAGAAACCACCTATGGGAGAACTAAGAAGAGGATTAACCCCAGGGGAACACTGGCAGAGACATTTCTCTCAATTGCCTAAATGTGGTCGGTTTAAATATTTACTTGTTTTGGTAGATACATTTTCTGGTTGGCCAGAAGCCTTCCCATGCTCCACCAATCGTGCAAAAGAAGTAATTAAAATTTTACTAAAAGAGATAATTCCTCAATTTGGGATTCCTGAAGGTATATCCTCTGATAGTGGACCTCATTTTATTTCAGAGGTGGTTCAAGGAACATCCAAATTTTTACAGATGAAATGGGAATTACACACTCCATGGAGACCCCAGTCTAGCCATAAGGTAGAAAGAATGAACCGAACACTTAAAAGACATATTTCAAAACTGTGTCAGGAAACCCATCTTAAATGAGTAGATGTATTACCAATGGCCTTGATGAGAATAAGAATAACCCCCAGAATAAAAGAGGGAGTAAGCCCTTCTGAAATACTTTACGGGAAACCTTACCCAATTAATGAAATACGGGGACGAAGTGATCAAATGCATGTAAGAGGGGAAGAAATGTTGAGAGAGTATTTATTGTCTTTGTCTCGGGTACTAACATCTTTACATAGGTACCTTAATCAACGTACCCCCCTTCCATTGGATTCCCCCTGTGCATGACTTCAAGCCTGGGGATCTAGTTTATATTCGGACATGGAAAGAAGAACCACTAAGAGAAAAGTGGAAAGGACCTTACCTGGTGCTTCTGACAACTCATACTGCAGTAAAGGTGGAGGGAATAAGTTCCTGGACTCATTATTCCTGAATAAAGAAGGCACCTTTGAATGACTCATGGACTGTCACACCCACAAGATATCTCTCAAGATAAGAATACAGAAGTTACAAAAGTGATGAATTGCACTTGGAAAACTGAACTCTTTTGTATGGAATTAGAGTGCTCTTAGTGGTATTGGGTGTTATTTTGCATTCTGATAGTATTGTTAATTATAGATAGAGCTGATTTATAAGAATATTGATTTTAATTTTTGAATTGTTCAGTTTAATTTGTTTGCTATAGAGTTAAGATGGAAAATGAGGACACTGTTAATTTTGTTATGCATGCTCATTGGTACAACTAACCTGATTTTGTAGCTTATATGGGCCTTCAGAAAAAGTGACTCAGATTACCGCTTGCTTCTCTATTCCCCAAATCTCCCAGATTACCCATGTCATGGGAAATACTTAGAATTAACTTAACATCCGTGTAAGAATAATTGAAGTTATTTAAATGAGACTTGCTAGATAAGTGATATTAACAAGTCTCAAAGGGGGGAATTGTTAGAAAAATACTGTGAGAAAAACCTTGCAAATAGTTAACAAGACTCAAGGACAAGGGAGAGAGAAAAACAGTACTGCAAAGGATAACCAGCTCCGGCTAAATAACCTTGATGAAACCACAGCGCTTTGAAGATTGCGAGGGGTAGGTAAGACAAAAACAGCAGAATAACCCAGAAGTGACCTTAGGTTCATTAAGGCTTATTAACATATTAAACTTCACACCCCTAAATGAATAATGAGATGGAAATGACATGATAATGATGTTACCGCCCCTTCTTCGCTTCCTATGCTAATTAACAGGAATGTGAAAGCGCAAGCGCAGAGCGATTACCTGAGGTAATGAAATTGTAACCAATAGAAAGATTTGTATAAAATACTCCCTGAAAAGTGTGTATAAATCAAGAATGAGAGGGGGAGAAGGTGTGCTAGCTTTGTGGATTTACCACCTAGCACCCATCTCTGCGCAGAAATGAAAGAAACAAATGTCTCGACGCTGTGTGTCTATTGGTTGCTTGCACACCGGGTAACAGAGCCCAGATTTTGGGACAACAGTTTGGCGACCCAGATGGGACTTGCCAGAAGGCCTTGCCCGGATCATCTTGCCGTTCCTGACAGCGGACTGGATCGGATCGAGCTCCAGCGCGCACCGACCTGTTGATCGGGCAGTACTCCGACCTCCCTCCGAAGTCCGGACAACAAGAGACTCAAAGGTGCAACGCCGACCAGAGGTATTTGTGCCAGGGCGAAAGGGGGATAAATCTTTGGACTGGTGAGTATAAAATTTACTTCCTTCCGCGGAAGATTATGTTGAATTATGTTGCACGTAGACGCTCGGCAAAGGTTGCCTTAAATTGACCAGAGGGGTCAGAGCCGAGTGCGCACAAAGGTACGGGGAAAAAGGTATTTCTAGGGAATAAGGTTGGTATTTCTAGGTAATTGACATGGGATCAAGCCAATCCAGGATTCCTCCCTGTAGCCCTTTGGGTTGTATTGTGGAACACTGGGATATTTTTGGAGGAGATCGGATGACAAAAAAAGAAGGAAAAGATATTGTAATAAATGGTGGCCAATGTATAAGTTGGAATGTGATGAGCAATGGCCAAAAAATGGGACCTTGAACTCTAACACTCTATTACAGTTACTGCTGTTTTGTTGCCGGAAGGGGAAGTGGGATGAAATACCCTATGTGGAGGCTTTTGTGTCACTATACAAGGAACCAGAAATTCAAAGGGAATGTGAACTTATAAGTAAAGAGGAATCTGTAATGGTTGCAGTAGGAAAGAAGGAAAAGAGCGGGTATTGTGCTAACAGAAAAATTCTGAATGGAGAGGAGCAGGAGGATGTACAACTACTGAAAGTGCCCCCCTCTTGTGGAAACGATTCCACCTCAGTTGAAGCATCGTCCCCTCCGCTAGAAAGCAAAGAGTCCAGGCCTCTTTCTGGCCGAACTAGGAGACGGAAACAACCTGTTATACAGGCTCCTTTGAGACAAGCAGTGGGACCAGAAGGGCTGCCAGTATTTGTACCTGTTCCTTTTACAACCTCGGATTTACTAAACTGGAAGCAGTCTTTTGGATCATATAGGGAAAATCCTGAGAAGCTGCATCAGCTCTTGGAGACTATTATGGTAACTCATAATCCTAACTGGGGAGATGTGCAGGCGCTGTTGAATACTTTCCTGACGGGAGAAGAAAGGAGGCTGGTAACTGATAAGGCAAAAGAAGAGGGTGAGAGAAGGGACAGAAAGGGGGATCCTGAGGTCTATTTACGCACCAGAAAGAAGCCAGAGTGGGATCCAAATAGGAGCGGGGGTAGGGAGCTATTGAGGCAGTATCAACAGCCAATTTTATATGGGGTTCGGTACGGGGTTCCGAAACCAAAGAATGTATCAAAATTGTATGAAGTAAAGCAAGGGCCTGAAGAAAATCCCTCGGCCTTTTATGAAAGATTATGCGGAACAGCCAGAAAACGGACAGACCTGGATCCAAACGAGGAAGCGAATCAAAGACTGTTTAATACGCTATTCATTGGCCAGTCAGCTCAGGATATTAGAAAGAAGCTACAGAAGGTAGATGGAGCTGGGGGAATGTCTATTTCACAGCTGATAGAAATAGTGTATAAGGTATATAAAAACCGAGATGAAAAGAGAACAAGAGAAACACAAAATCGAATGAAACTACAGGCTGCTATCCTGGCAGCTGTCCAGAGGAATGAATTCCAAGGCAGGGGCAGGGGAAGCAGAAGAGGTAACAGAGGAGGAAGAGGTGGAAGGGGAGGGAGGCCAGGAGGAGGCCTCCCTAGACCCGCTTTGGGTCCAAATCAATGTGCAATTTGTAGACAGGAAGGGCACTGGAAAAATGAATGTCCAAATCGAAGAAGGATAACAAAGCTACAGAGCCCAGCAAACACCGACCTAATTATGTTAGAGGAGTCAAATATGGAATGAAGGGGACCGGGGGAGAAAATTAGAATTTCCTCAGCTGGCCCCCTGGTTCCAGTAAAGCTGGGGAATGAAACTATAGATTTTTTATTAGACAGTGGACCCACTCATCCAGTGATAACTAGTTGTAAAGGACCCTTAAGTAAGACTACTACCACTATTGTTGGGGCTGCGGGAAGGAAAGCTTTGAGGCTATTTTTGCAACCAATGGAGTGTACGATTGGAGGCACTAAATTGACTCATGAATTTCTCTATACGCCAGAGTGTCCCCTCCCTTTATTAGGATGGGATTTACTATGCAAACTGAATGCACAGGTGACCTCTTCTGAGAGTTCCGTGCAGCTCCACATCCCTCCAGAATCGGCATGGAGAGCACAAATCTGCCTTTTGATGGGATCAGCTCCAGACAATAACAGTGCAAGTATCCCTTCAAGTGTGTTGGATGCGGTGATTCCCTGATTTGGGCCTCAACAAAGCCAGGTAAAGCAAAAATGCGACTCTGGTCAAAATAGAGCTACAACCAGGAGCGAAGCCAGTTAGGGTGCATCAGTACCCTATCAAGCTAGAAGCACGTAGAGGATTGGAACCCCGAGTTAATGCCTTCTTGCAATACATCCTGCTTAGAGAGTGTCAGTCTGAATTCAATACACCAATCCTGCCGGTAAGGTTACCGCGCTCCCAAGAATATCGACTGGTCCAGGACCTAAGGGCAGTGAACCAAATAACAAAAGATATCCATCCAACCGTACCAAACCCATATACTCTTTTAGCCTCGGTGCCTGAGACTAACAATTGTTTTACAGTGCTAGATTTAAAAGATGTTTTTTTTCTGTATTCCTATAGAAGAACAAAGCCAGACAGTTGTCGCCTTTGAAGGGGAACAAGGGGAACAAGGGGAACAAGCGGAACAAGGGGAAACCACACTTAACCAACCTGCTAGCCTTCTCTGATGGAATGACTGGCTGGGTGAATGAGGGGAGACCAGTGGACATTGTATACCTTGACTTTAGCAAGGCTTTTGACACTGCCTCCCATAACATCCTCCTAGGTAAGCTCAGGAAGTGTGGGTTAGACAAGTGGATTGTGAGGTGGATTGAGAACTGGCTGAAAGGCAGAGCTAAGAGGATTGTCATCACCGGCACGGAGTCTCGTTGGAGGCCTGTGGCTAGTGGAGCTCCCCAGGGCTCAGTGCTGTGGCCAGTCCTGTTGAAGTTATTCATCAATGACCTGGATGAAGGGACAGAGTGCCTGCTCAGCAAGTTTGCGGATGCTACCAAGCTGGGAGGAGTGGCTGACACACCTGAGGGCTGTGCTGCCATTCAGAGAGACCTGGACAGGCTGGAGAGCTGGGCGGAGAGGAACCTCTTGAGGTTCAACAAGGGCAAGTGCAGAATCCTGCACTTAGGAATAACCTCATGGAGCAGTACAGCTTGAGGGCTGACCTGTTGGAGAGCAGCTCTGCAGGGAAGGACCTGGGAGGGCTGCTGGACAGCAAGTTGACCATGAGCCAGCAATGTGCTCTTGTGGCCAGGAAAGGCCAATGGTCTCCTGGGGTGCATTAGGAAGAGTGTTTTCAGCAGACGGAAGGAGGTGATTCTGCCGCTCAACTCAGCCCTTGGAAGGCCTCATCTTGCATACTGTGTCCAGTTCTGGGCTCCCCAGTCCAAGAGAGACATGGGGCTACTGCAGAGAGTCCAGCGTAGGGCTACAAAGATGACCAGAGGACTGGAGCATCTCTCCTGAGGAAAGGCTGAGAGAACTGGGCCTGTTTAGCCTGGATAAGATAAGCTTGAGAGGGGATCTTATCAATGTCTACAAATACCTTAAGGGGGGTGTCAAGGGGATGGGGCCAAAGTCTTCTCAGTAGTGCCCAGCGACAGGACATGCTGCGAAAGGCACAAACTGAAACACAGCAGGTTCTGCCTGAATTTGAGAAAGAACGTCTTTCCTGTGAGAGTGACAGAGCACTGGAAGAGGTTGCCCAGAGAGGTTGTGAGGTCTCCTTCTCTGGAGATATTCAAAACCTACCTGGATACAATCCCACTTAATATGCTGTAGGTGATCCTGCTTGAGGAAGGGGATTGGACTAGATGATCTCCAGAGGTCCCCACCAACCTCAACAATTTTGTGATTCGGTTGCTGTCACTGCTCTTTGTGGTTAGGCCATAACTGCCAATGCTATGGCTGTTGTTGCTGGCGGGGGTTGTAAGGGCACTTGTGCCATACTGCCTGATAGACCAGTGCTTTACCTGGAATTGTGCGGTTATTTGTGCCTCCGTGTCCTACAGGGCAGTGCCATGCCCCTGGCTGCTGTTGGTGGTTGTACGGTCACTTCTACTGCAGCGCCTGATAGAGGAGGACGGGTGGTGTGCTGCTGTTAGGTGTTGTGAGGTGACTGGTGCTTCAGCGCCTGGTAGGGCAATGCTAGGCCTCCGGCTGCTCTTGGTGGTTGTGAGTTGGCTCCTGCCTGAGGCCCTAATTGCCAGTGCTGTGGGCCTTGCGGCTGTTAGTGGTTGTGAGGTCACTTGTGAGGCAGTGCCTGATAGGCCAGTGATGGTTGCATTGCTGCTCTTTGTAGTTGTTCAGCTTTTCAATCCTCCCCACAGCCCTCTCACGCTCAGCAGCTCTCTCCGAGTTGGTGAAGGGCAACAGGAGCTGGGAGGAGAAAGGCCACTGATGCCTGCTCCAGCAGAAGCCACTCTGCTAAGACCCTGGCTCGATGGATACCGCACATCAAGGCTCCCTCAGAGCTAGGGCAAACCCCGCAATGGGGTTCCTGCCCCTAGAGGCCAGGCCTGTGGCAAGCAATGTAGCCAGACCTCCAGGCCCTGCACAACCCCTGCTCCTTTCCATGCCTCCCCCTCCTCCAGAACGTTGCCCTGTGTGCCCTCTTCAGCAAGGCAGGGCTTTAGGGTAGGATCTGTCCCGGACACCTTCCGTGGGGATGCTGGGGTATGGAGTCTTGGCATGGCCAAAGAGCCAAGCTTCTCAGCTGGGCTCCCCATGCAGGATGGGCAGGTCCCAGTAGGTCTCTGCCCCATTCAGATCTGGGGAGGAAAGCACAAGGGATAGGGAGGCAGAGGAATGGCAGCAGCAGCGTCCATCTGGGCAGTACCGAGACAAGAAGGGTCCAACTCCTCCCGTGCCTTTGGTGCAAGAAAAGCTTTGGGAGCGAGTTGGCCGGGGAGTGCAGGGGGCAAGGCTTTCCCATGACCTGGCAGGACTCTGTTGAAGGGGAAGCCTGTTGACCGAGGCTGGATGCCTCGGTCAATGCTCTGTGCCCCGTGGCGTAATGGGACATTTTTTGAAAAGAGGGTCCAGTCTCTCTGCAGGAGCTTCCCACTGTGCTCTGCCCCTGTTCCCCTCAGGCTCCGTGCAGAGCACTTCAGACAAAACATGTGCAGCTTCGGGGACAGCGCAGGGTAGGCAGTGGTGATAGAAAGAGAGCTGCACGGTATGTGCCATCCCTGTCCCGAGGACAGCGGGTGCCCGCTCTTGCCCTGGGCTGACTGGAGAGGGCAGCAGAGGCTCACGCTTTTCTGCCAGGGGACCTGGACCCTCTGGAGGTGAGCTCTCTTCCTGTTCCCTGCCAGTGTAACACCCCTCAGCAAGACCCATCTCTGCACACACACAGCTGTGAACAGGAAGGTCGGTGGAAACTGCCCCGCCAGCAGCGACCCCTCTGTTGACAGCAGCCCTGGTTTGCGAGCCAGCTCCTTCCCTGAGCAATGCCAGGTCAAGGGCTGTGGGGTTACCAGAGGATTTTCTCCACTAGTTTATGGGGCCTGGAAGCAAATCCTAGGATGCTGGGCAACACAGCCCTCCAGGCATCCCAGTAAGAGGGCACCGTTGCTGGGTGGGCTCAAACCACCAACGTTCTGCTAAACAGCTGAATGCACTCTGTGCTGTGCCACAGAAACCCTCAGCTGGGGCTGTTATGGGGCAGCTCCAGCGTCAGGACGACCCCCGGTGCTCTGGGAATGGGAAGGTCCCTGGGCCCAGCCATGTCCTCAGCCCCAGGCAAGGGGATGCTGCCCTTTGCCCAGAGCCGGGAGCTGGTGGGCAGAGCGACACAGGGGGAGGCCTGGTGCTTCTCAGGGGTATTAGGTCCTGTGAGGGTCACATCATGGGATGAGAATGTGTCCCATCCCTCAGCAGGCTCTTAGAGGATGTAGCTCAGTGAAGAGCATCTGCTTTGCATGCATGAGGCCCTGGGTTCAATCCTCGGCATCTCGTTGGGGGTTTTGCCTGAATCTTCATCCCCCCTTATTCCAACAGGGGTGAGAATAGGGAACAGGCTTGCAAGGGTAAGGTAGGGGCAACTCTTGGACTCCCAGCAGGGACAGATACCCAAACCCAAGGCACAGCAGGGTTGATACAGGGGGGCATTGCTCCTCTCCAGAAAATGTAGGCTTGCCCTCCGACAGAGTGTCATGTGGGAAGTGGAGCTCCTCAGGTGGAAAGAGCATTTCCAGTGTTTTGTAACACCAGGAGTTCTTTTCAGCGTGCCCCAGATGCCAAGGCAGTTTCCTCTGAGCCTACCGTGTATTTGTAACACCATCCTGAAGATGTGTGTTGTGTGCCAATGTGTATAGTTTGGCAGTATATAAAGGGGCAAGGGCAGGGGTCATTTGGAAGGACTGGGAAAACTGGTGGAAAGCGATGACATAAAGAGCCAGACACATCGTGCATGAGAGCAGTACCTGGACTAACTCTACGCTGGGGTACGTCCCGGGTCTGTGTGGGAGCACAGCTGAATGGAGGCAGTCCAGCAGGCAGCCTGGGAGTGATTTAGCAAACATGCCATGTGGGCAGTCAGAGGCTCACGCTTTTCTACCTCTCTCCCTTGTGTTGTCTGGTCCAGCAGAGCAACTGGTGCTTTACAGCAAAACTCGAGTGTCAGTCTGCTCTGCACTGTCTTAGGATGCTGGGCATCCTAACACTGGCACTGACAGATCAACTCAGCACTGCAGCAGCCATCAGGCTGATGCCAGACCTCTGCTGTGCCAGCTAGTCTACAAACACATGGTCTCTGCCCCTGCCACACCCAGCACAATCCTGATTCTTGCAGGGAATAAGTTCTCCCCCTCGCCTTTGTCTTCCCACAGAAATGACGCTCACTCGGGAGGAAGAAAGAGGGCTGTATCTTTGGAGAAAGCACCACAAAGGGATGGAGTGATAGCACAATAATGGGACAGGACGCACCTGAGCTGTCAAGCTCTCCTGTGGCTGGGGGAGATGCCAGCAATGGCCCAGACCTTCCAGCACACTTGCATGTCTGCAGCGTGCAGCACCATGGCATTGGCACAGCTGTGCCAATGGCTCTGCTCAAATAGAGTCACCTCCTGGTGGGAGGGTGACACCTCTCCCACGCTCTCTGGAGCCAGTGACCCAGTGCTCCAAAGCTGAACCTTGACGGAGATGTTTTCCTTGAAGTTGTCAGGTTCAGGATGGTCTGTGTCACCAGGCAATGCACTGAGGGTTCCGTGTCATTTTCCAGGAGCTGCAGGGCTGAGAGAGAAAGGAACGGAGCAGATAGAAGGCTCCCATATTTACAGAGATCCCAGGAAGCCCCCACAAGCAGGGCCAGGCCCACCTAGCTCTTTCCAGGGTGGGGAGTGAGCACAGGGCACAAATGAATCAGCTGCAAGTTGCTGGTCAGCAATGCCCCACATGACCCCCAGATATCCTCACCTCGCCCCCCCACACAGGGAGACAGGGCCTTCCTTGCCTGGGGCAGGGCAGGGAGCTAGAGCTCACTTCTTCCCCCCTGCCAGGGCCTCCTGACACAGCCCTGCTCTCACTCACCGTTGCAGATCTCCTGCACCTTCTCCTTCTTCTGTGCCACTTGCTGCCCAATGAGCCCTAGGCAAACACCTCCTGTCACTCCTCATACTCCCCACCAAGCCCCCAGCAGCAGAGCTCCCACCTGGCCTTTCCAGTGTAGCCACACAGCCTCCTCCCCTTGGGCAAGGCCAGTCCCAGCACAGTCCCCAGGGTGCAGGATCCAGGAATGGTGGGAGGGACTGAAGAACCTCCTGTCAGCCCATCTGCATGGGCAGGGAGGGGACCTCTGGCTCACCAATGAACCTCACGGCTGTCTCCCGCAACGACGCCTCAGGGTTCTCCAAGTATGGCCGGCTCTGCTGCAGATACTGCTCCACTCTGCTCCTGTCCCTCAGCAGCTGGAGATAGCACAAAGCCAGGGGGTTGGCACGGAGACTCCCTGGGGAGCCAGGCCTGCCCCTCCTCCCAGCATCGGCCTCCTCTTCCCACCTCCCAGCTAGAGGCTGTGTGGTACCAAGGTTCAGAGGGAGAAGAGGGCAGAGTGTGGCCTGCAGGCGTGAAGATCCGCCCCCCTCCCCCCCTCCCCCGACAAGCCTCCTGCCAAGAAGCAGCCAGACCAGGGGCCCCTTCAGCATCCTGGGCTGGAGCCATGGGTGAGGGGCACAGCTGTGTGCCCTGCACACAGGGTGTGTGGTGGTGGTGGTGAGGGGGCAGCCACCGTCTGGCCAAGGCCCCAGGGACTTTGGCATTGTCCTTACCAGGCACTCCCCGATCTCCCACGGCTCCACTCTTTGGGCCCGTTGCTTGAGCTCCTCCCACTTCAGGAGCTGTGCAGCACTGACAAGCGCTTCCTGAGAGGCCTGCAAAGCAACGGAGACCGGGAGATGCCATCACAGCCAGGGAAGGACACCCCGCATACCCCGCATCTTGGAAGGCTTGGAGCCTTTCCCAGCCCGGAATGGGAAGATGCAGCCTGGGACCAGGTCTGTGCCTCACTGAGGGCAGGGGCAGCTCTGCCCTGTCCTTTGAGACACAGGAAGTTGGACCTCACGCTGACACGCATTCAAAGCGACACTTGGCAGCATTCCTGGCCATGGTGCTCACGCCCACCCAAAGGAAGTCAGCATTGCTTCCCAACGTCACTGCTCCATACCTGGGCCACTCTCTGCAACTGCTCACTCATATGGAGGAAGAGTGGGACCAGGCTCCTCTGCACGTGCTGCTTCATCCACCTTTTGTTCTTCCCCACCACAATCTCCATCAGGTCTTTGAAGAGGAGGATGGAGAGCTCTCGCACTGTGCTGTCTTTCTGTGGGGGGGACGGAGAGGAGGGGAAGCCTCAGCAGTGACTCCCGGGATCGGGCGTGAGGACAGGGTTTTCCATTGCGAGCCCTCATCCCCTCCAGGCACAACTTTCCCCCTCTGTGGCCGTAGGTCAGAACTGGGGACAAGCCTCTGCGGAGGCAGCCTGGAGAATGAGGGTTGTCGGCACCAGCAGGACAAGATTCCCTGGGCTCTGTGTCCCTCTGCCCAGGGACTTTCTGGGGTTCTGTCAGGGCCCCCACGCAGATGAGGATGACAGTAAGGGACAGCCCTGGGACATGGCTCCACCCTTACCCGCTAACCTGCTCCTGCCTCTTTGCTCATCTCTGCCCTGGGCCGTGACAAGCTGCACAAGCAGTCAAGCAGGAGATGGAGCAGCTGAGGGCACAGATGGGGCTCATTTGCTCTAGTCCCACAGCCCAGGACACCAAGGCCAGCACAGGGAATGAGTTGATTGAGAAACACAGGGCAAAAGGCTTCCTGACAGGCAGCAGGGCCTGTGGCCCTCGGTGCAACTACATGTGCCAATAGGCACATGTGCAGAGGGACACCCAGCACCCAGAGCCACGCATAGCATGCAGAGCCACAGACACACCGGGAGAGGCCCAGGCTCTCCCATGAGCCTTACATCGTCAAAGCGTGGCAGAAGCTTCTCCGCCAGCTGCAGGGCAATCGGGTTGGAGCCCTTCTGCTCCAGGTAGCTGAGGATGTTTCTCAGCAACAGCAGGCTTCCCACACGCAGGTCCCTGCGAACATCCTGCAGCCAGTCCATGATGTCTGGGAGCAGGCTCTGCATTTTCCTTGCCTATGGGAAAGACACAATGTCCTTGTTGTAAAGCAAGGCCAGAATCCCCTGGCCGGAAGGGCTCTGGGTGCTGATTTCTCATGAGGGCTCAGTAGCCAGAGCCAGGGCTCAACACACATGCACGGCTTGGGCACAGAGGCTGCAGCGCAGGGCAGAGATCTCCAAGGGGACCCTCAGCACGCTAAGGCCTCTATATGGAGGAAGGCTGCTGCCTGGAGGCCCAGCAGCAGCTGGCTGCGTTAGCCTGGCCCTGAGCCTTCGCGTCCCTTTCCCAGCAGGTCTCTGGGCACAGCGCTCCCACAACTGAGGCTGTTTGGAGCTGGCTTGCTTGGTGCTTGGCCTGGACTTCTGCCTGGCCCAGCTGAGCGGCACCAGCAGCGGGAGCTCCTGCCTGTGGGCATTGGTGCCTTTCTCCTTGTGCCACCCAACCCAGGGCCCGACAAGAAAGACTCGGGGCACGTGAATGGGGCAGTGGGGACCTGGGAGCAGCTACGGCACCTCCTGATTGCCAGCAAAGTCCAACTCAGTGTGTGACCCAGCATCTCCTGTCAAGCCCCAGGCTGCCAGCGTGGCTTCACCCTTCAGCAGCGGCAATCCCCTGCTCACCATCTCGGGTCTCTTCAACAGGCTCAGGAGGCCTCTGAACGCCAGTCTGCGCAGCTCCAGGCCCTCAGTCTGCACATAACTCTGGAGCAGCGGCAGGATGGCATCATCCGTATCGGCAAGGTCAGGGCACTCCAGCAGCTGAAATGCACACAGCACTGAAAGACTGGCAGCGTCGGCAGCACCGCCTACATCGTGCAGCCCTGCATCCCACCGCCCACTCAGGCCAAGGGCACCAGGCCCTGACAGAGCTCAGCCCACAAGTAGCAGGGTTTCTGTACGGACTCCCAGGCCCTGCTCCCACCCTGGGCCTCACAAAACACTGCACACACCACTCGCCTCGTCCTCACGGCCTCTAAACCCTCTGCAGCCTCTTGTTCCCATCCCTTGGAGGAGAACTTGAACACAGAGAGCTGCCATAAAGGAGGCATGAAATACAAGTGCTTGCAAGTGGTCGCTCAGCAGAAAAGAGCCAAGGCCAGGGCTACTGAGAGGAGTGCATGCATCGCCCCAGCTCCACTGACCAACATCACCCCCTAGGCATGTGCACCAGAGAGCACAGCATTTAGAGGCACCGCCAGAGAGGCACTGCTTGCCGTCAGGCCCACCTCAACAAAGAAAGCCATGGCAGGCAGCTGACGAAACTCGTCCTTCCACCTCAGCAGCCTTGCCAGCTGCTGGAAGATCCAACGACTCAGGTGTCTGGGAGCTCCCCTCACCAGTCTGGCAGAAGCAAGAAGGCCCCGTTGGTCCTCAGCCAAGCAGGGAAACCCCCTCTGCATTGCTCAGCCCACTCTAGCCATTTCCCCCCAGCACAGGCCAAAGCAGGCCAAGGCAGTGCCTGGCACGCAGCTACTGCAGCCAGCGGCATTTGCTCATGGAGGGCTGCTCTTTCCCTACCGCACCTTGCCCTCAGAGAGCCAGGGTCAGTCATCATTATGTTGCTTTTGGTGGGGAACACTCTTCCTACCTGCAAGTCATGGCCTTCCCACACATCCCACTTCCTTACTCCTTGGCATTCCCGTCCCCCTGGGCCCTTCCCATGTCCTTCAGCTCATCTTGCACCTTTGCTGGGGCTCTGCCCTCGCTGGCACTGCAGCCAGACCATCCCTAATACTCTCTGTGATGGGAGTCACCATGGGAGGGCACTCCAGGGCTTTGGGAGGGGACCACTCCTGCAAGGGACCCTCTCGCACAACTCCTGACACCAACTGCTCCCCCAGCAACTCTCCAGGCTGGGCAACAACGGGGCACGGAGCTCCCATAGCCATTTTGCTGTGCCGCCCCTTGCCACAAGTGCTGAGCTGCAGCCCCTTTCTTGGAGAATCGGGCTCCTCCTTCACCCACCAGGAAGGACATAGTGCGGGGCACCCCACATCCGGGGAAGAGGTCCTGGGGGAGAGCACCATGTAAAGGGCTCTACCTTGCCAGCACAGCCACTCCCTTCTGAGACGTCTCAGCACACAGAAACAGGTCCCAGCCGCCCTTCCTCTCCACAGCCAGGGCTACGTGCTGATAGCCAGCGCAGTGGAGGAGACCTTTCATGGCCTCCACGGCGCACCTGCATGCAGAGCAAAGCCCAGGTCACGCTGGCAGCCTGGCCCTGCCTCCAGCTCCAATGCACAGACAAGGCAACTGGGATTGAGCACCTGACATGGCTGATGGCATGGCACTCATCCCGTTGGCATTCCCTCAGGAAGATATTTGCTTCCTGGCAGGTGAACTCTGCTGTGAAGACCATCTGAAAGAGCAGCGCCAGGAACAGCTGAGGGAAAAAGGCCTTCAGCGCCTGTGGGCAGATGGGCTCCTGGACGATTGCATGCAGTGCTCTCGTTGCCTGTGGAAAACACCCAGGGACACCTCTCACTCCTGAGCACTCTCTGTCACGCTGCCCCAGCCCCCAAGGTGAGAGGCTCAGGCACAGCCTTGCACCACAGGAAACGCAACTGGGGGCCCAGCCTGACTGCCTGGCCAGGCTCAATGCCCCCACGTTCTTTGGCCTCAGCTCCTGTCAGTACACAATGAGCCTGCCTGCGTCAGCATGACCGTCACCTGGGTGGGCTTCACACATTGTGCAGGCTCTGCCAGGGCCCCTGTCCCAGGCCTTGCCATCATCTCAGCTGTTGCAAGAGCCCTACTCCATCCCCTAGCCTTGCCCTGAACCCTACTCTGGGTTTCCAGCCTGCTGAGTGAGGTCAGGGGATGCAGGGACAAAGTAGGATGGAGATTTACGGGGCATAGCCAGCCTGGATGTTTGTGTGCGGACGCCCCAGCACCCAGCACTCGGCAGCCCTGTGCGCTGGCAGTTGGAGGCCTGGTGCTGGGCGTGTTGTACCCCGGGGCTCCTCAGGGGAGGTCCCTGCTTGCGGGCACACGGTGGAGGGGGGCACAGAGACAGGTGCCAGCCTCGGGACAAGCGAAGCCTCGTCCCGTAACTCACAGCCAGGGGTAGGATGCAGGTGTTGTCCCAGTCAAAGCTGGACTGCTTGTGCAGTGGCCGTTGCTCCAACAAGCTCAGCAGCTCCCGCAGCACGTCTGTCCCAACCGTGCACTTATCCAGCAACACCTTCCACATGGTCTTGGCAGCGCTGCAGGCCGAGAGTGCTCTGTCACTGGCACCTCCTTGGCCACAGCATTGTAGCCTGGTCAAGCCCTGGAGGTCCCTGGCTCTGTAGCAACCCTGCCCCTTCCCACCTCCTCCTCACTGAGAGCCCCAAAGGGGTCCTGACAACACAGGCAGGGCATGACCAGCCTCAGGTCCCTTGTGGGGCAGGCAGGCAGCACAGCCGCTGGGCTCTGGAGCTGAAGGCAAGGACACTTGCCCAGTTCTGGCTTCTGCAGGACTACGTGATGCACCAGGGCTGGGCAGTGGTGCTAGAAACAGAGGGCCCTGCCCTTCAAGGGTATCCTGGGAGTCTCCAAGGGTATCCTGGGAGTCTCCTTGGTTCTGGCCCTTTTTGGGCCCTTCTCTCCCCTGTCTGGGATGAGCCCTTGAGGCTGACGGCCCCCATACCTGTTGCAGAGTGGGGAGCAGTAAAGCAGGCTCACGATCACCTCATCAGGATTCCAGTAGACCAGCTGGCAAAGGGTCCTGTTCAGGGTGACCCGGGCCGACAACTCCCTGACATACCTCAGGTTCCGGTAGAGGCACCTTACAATCCGCGGCACCTGGCAGACCCATAGGTGAGAGCAGGGCTGCTACCAGAGAGCAGCCATTACCCCAGCTCCCACTGAGATCTCCTTCCCTCTCCACCACTCCCAACACTCTCTGCTGCCTTCAAAGGCTGTTGAGTGCCCAAGAACCCCAGGTGTGGCGATGGGAAACAATATCCCAGAGGGCTCAAGTCCCAAGTACGCCACTCCCAGGCTGCTTACATCTTCCAGTGGAGAGACAGCACTCAGCAGGAAAGTTTTTAGCATGTGCGTAGCCACCACTGTGCTGTAGGTGCTGCAGGTCCTCATGCCCTCAATGGCTGTGACAACGGTATCTGTCCTCTCAGAAGGATGGAGGTTTTTCTCAAACAACTATGGGAGGAAGAAGGTGAAGGAGGGAATGTCACATTGTGTGCCACCTCAGTGGTGCTTAGCTGAGCAGTGGACATGGCTCTGGAGAGAGGTGCGGGGCAATGCTGGCACCACGGCCTAGCAGAGCCAAGAGCGGGTGCTGCGCTGGGCAGCGGCACCATGGGCCGTGTGGCCAGAGAGGGTGGGCCGTCAGGGCAAGGGAGGATGGCTGGTATCAGGTCACTGTGCACTGGCTCTGCAGGCAGCCACAGCTTGCTGGTGGCCAGCAAGGCTGCACTGCTGCTGGGAATCTTGGAGTGAAGCCTCTGCCTAGTCCTCACTCAGGCACAGTGGCAGACACATTTGTGAGAGTGGGGCTGCTCCCAGAGTGCCTCCCCCTCCCATTACGCAAGGGGCCACTGAGAGCTGCTTGCCTCTCCACCACTCTCTCTACCCACTCTGGATGAACCGCAAGGCCCCCTCAGCCCTGTTCATTAGGGATCCCTTTGCTCATCCAAATCTCCCCATGGCTCCATGGCCAAGAAAGAGTCCCAGCAAAGGAGGCGCTCCTCACCCTCATGATCACACTGATCTTGCTGGTCCATTGAAGGCAGAGCGCATCATCAGCTTCCAACTCCTTTTGGGACTCTACATGCTCTGGATTATCCTGCAAGAGCTCCCTGCCTGAACAGGAGCGGAAAGACAAAGCAGTCAGGAGTGATGGAGATTCGGAGGTGGCAGACTGACGACTTCAGGGAGAAACCAGCCTGGCAGAGAAAAACGGCGTGCCAATAATGTATAGGGAGCAGGGTTGCCAGTGAGGGACGGGGCCTCTTCCAGGTCAGGGAAGGGCAACTGCTTCAAAGGGTAACAAAAGCTTGCTGGGTTTGACTGGCCTGTCTGGTGTGAAGCACCACAGAAGCCCTAGGGTGAGCAGGGGCTGCTCGGCATTTTCCACACCAGGGCTGTCCAGGACAGGTGCTAACATACTGCTCCTCTACTCCTACATCAGCCGTGTTTCCTGCTCCTTTGACTCACGGAGCAGAGTGGCCGAGGCCATGTGATGCCTTCCCCGGCCTTGCCAGGGTGTCTCTGTCCAGAAGGACGCAGCCCATTACAGCTTCCCTTACGTTTTCGTTGCACAATGAATCTGAACAGGCAATGAAGAGCATCCAAAGCCCCACACTTGGTCTCCGCATCCTCATAAGCACAGCAAAGGATGAGACGCCCCACCAGCTGTCCCAGCATGGGAACAGAGATCTCCTCAACTCCTCCAAAGGGATGCCACACCTGGGGAAGGAGGCGGTACAGGTAGAAGGGCTGACAGGAGGCAGTTGCCACCAAAGCCCTGAAGCCAAGAGTTGCCCAAGCATGCATCCATCCCAGGTAAGTCAAAGCTTTGGCGTGCCTGGCAGGCCTGGGCTCCCAAAGTAGCTGGGCAGCAGACTAGGCAAGGCTGCACTGCCACACGTAGCCTCACATCATGATCCCTGCGCACTCCTGCCCTGTACAAGGTGAGGGGCACAGCTGGCTCCTCAGAAAAAAGGACTGGAGAGAGAAGCTCATGGCAAGCGGGGCAAAGACCTTTTTGCTTCCAGGAAGAGCCTAGCTGAGCGCTTTGACCTCTGTCCAGGCTTCCCTTATAAGCACCCCTGAGAGGAAGGGCGCTCTAGTCTGCAGGGAAGGGGCAAAGGGGTGGCTGTGAGGTGCCTGGCTCCTTACCTCTAGCGAGGAATAGCTGGCCAGCAACTTGCTCAGCCTTCCAATCCTCCACAGGGCCCTCTCACGCACAGCAGCTCTCTCCGAGTTGGTGAAGGGCAACAGGAGCTGGGAGGAGAAAGGCTACTGCTCTGCCTGGGGAGCTGACGCCCGCTCCAGCAGAAGCCACTCTGCTAAGACCCTGGCTCGATGGATACCGCACATCAAGGCTCCCTCAGAGCTAGGGCAAACCCTGCAATGGGGTTCCTGCCCCTAGAGGCCAGGCCTGTGGCAAGCAATGTAGCCAGACCTCCAGGCCCTGCACAACCCCTGCTCCTTTCCATGCCTCCCCCTCCTCCAGAACGTTGCCCTGTGTGCCCTCTTCAGCAAGGCAGGGCTTTAGGGCAGGATCTGTCCCGGACACCTTCCGTGGGGATGCTGGGGTATGGAGTCTTGGCATGGCCAAAGAGCCAAGCTTCTCAGCTGGGCTCCCCATGCAGGATGGGCAGGTCCCAGTAGGTCTCTGCCCCATTCAGATCTGGGGAGGAAAGCACAAGGGATAGGGAGGCAGAGAAATGGCAGCAGCAGCGTCCATCTGGGCAGTACCGAGACAAGAAGGGTCCAATTCCTCCCATGCCTTTGGTGCAAGAAAAGCTTTGGGAGCGAGTTGGCCGGGGAGTGCAGGGGGCAAGGCTTTCCCATGACCTGGGAGGACTCTGTTGAAGGGGAAGGGACCTGGGCTAAAGTCAGGGGACACTGGGTTTGCCCCAGAGCACAGGAGGGAACACCTGGTCACCCAAAGCTGGTGGGTCCCCTCCCTGCAGCATGCTGCCTGCACATGGCACTGAGGTGGAGAATATCCACTTGAGGGTGTCACTTTCCTCTGAAGTGAAGAACAGTCCCTGTGAAGCCCGCTCTGCAAATGCCACACCTGCAAGATATTCTGCAGCTCCAGGAGGCTGGAAGTGGCAGAGTTGAGCACCAGCACCTCCAACATGCTATCCATGGTGTCCAGCATCTGCAAGGAGAACAGAGCATCGTGGCACTCCTTCACCCCTCCCTCTGACCTTAGTTGAACTCCTGCTGCCAGCAGAGGACACTCATAGCCTTATAGTGCCCAGGCAGAGGCCTCAGTGTAGCAGAGTTGCTGTGCACACACCAGCTCATGAGCACTGCCCATGGCCCAGCCCAGAGGAAGAGAACCAAGGGAGGAGGGTGGGAAAGCAAAGCAGAGATCCTGCCCTGCCTGCGATCTTACAGTCTCCTCTCAGCATGGCCTAGCCAGGGGCAAGGCCAAAGGGGCTGACAGGCTCCCTGTAGCTCACCCAGTGCATACTTTGGAATAGAGGGACATGTCCAGGTTTTCCATGTCTTCTCTGGGAGGAAGCAAGAAGACACTCCTGAAGCAGGCCTGGAGGAGACTGCTCTTTTTCCCCTCCAGAACCGGCTCCACTGCACTGAAAAGAGAGAGAGAGAGAGGTGCCTGCTCAACACTGGTGCTGGAAGTGCTGCCTTAATGCCCTGGCAAGCTAGACGTGAACCCTTGGGGCAGGAGTCCCCGGGCTGGTACAGAGAGCAGGTAGGGAGCCCAGCAGGGAGCTGCCCCCTCCTTCCAAGACACTAGTCCAAGGAAAGAGGACAGTCCTGGCTGGTAAGCTGCATGCCTTCTCAGCCATCTGCCCCCTCTTCTGGGGGCCTAAAAGCCAAGGCGCCCTGGGGAGCTGCAGGCACCCCTCTGTCCTCCCATCTGCCCTACTGGCAAGATCGGGGCAGGGGAGAGCAGAGGCCCAGCAGGCAGCACCGCCCACCTCTCCCCACGATGGGGCATAGCACCCAGACATGGACAGTGCCATTAGGGCCGGGCTGTGGAGAGCTCTGGGCCAAACCAGGGGCTAGGGTAGCTACCTCACTGCCGTGATAGCAAGCATGGCTTGCTGACGCACTGCTATGCCCAGGTGGTCCATGGGTTCCTCTTCCAGCAGTACCTGCAGAGCACAACCAGGATTCAGGCATGGCAACTGCCACCACCCAGCACTAGCATAGCAGTTGCAGTCTGCAAGGCTGGCAGAGCCCTGATGCCGCATGCCTGCACTGGAGCCCAGAACGACCCCCACATTGCCAAGGTTTCAGCTCACAGGGCTCCTCAGGGCCACCTGGACTCCTGTTGGCAGCAGCTCTTTGCCAATGCCTACTTGCCGCAGCCCTGTCAAAGCTCAAGGTCTGTTCTCACAGCTGTGCTTGTGCCCAGCTGGCCTTGACTCCTTCCTCAGAGCTGCTGCATCTCCCCTCACCTTGATATTCTCGACCAGCTCGTATCTGCAGCAGAAAACATCCAGACCCCAGGACAAGGCCTTGGAGCTGCTGCCACTGCAGAGGGTGCAGACAGACTCTAGAAACTTCAGCTTCTGCACCTCTTCCTGACATACGGGGAAGAGAGACAAAGCGAGTGTGAGAGAGGACAGCAAAGGGCAGCAGGACCAGAGCAGCAAGGGGTGCTCTGTGGGGGACCCCTGGACAGGAGCAACTCTGCACAGCCAGCAGCCCCCCAGCAGACTGGCAGCAGGAGGGAGACACAAGCACAGCTCAGATGGACACAGCCACAGCTACCTTTTGTCTGCCATCCACAAAAGCCTGGATGAACTTCAGGGCTTCCTCATCCTCTTGGGACAGCTCTGACCAGCTGCAGATGGAAAACCTTGCACCTGATAAAGGATGAGAGCCAGGACGACTGCAGACACTGACTGCAGGCAGCAGAGTAGTGCACTGAGCTCTGCCCTCTGTCCAGCCATGGCCTGCTCCCATGGACACTGTCTCTCCCACGCTTGTCAGGGCTGGAGGTGCCCAGCCCATGAGCTGCAATGTCAGAGCCGGCAAGGCAGTGGAACGCCTCAGCTGCACCTGGGTTGGGAACTTGTTCGCAGGCAGGCAGGAGAGGTCCCCATCCTGCAACAAAGCGCCTCCTGCCATGGAGCTGCCGCTCACTTCCTGTACCAGGGAGCAGGAACTGGCTCCATCTGTGCTCTCCCTCCAAGGCACGTGCTGTGCTGGGGTTGGCTCCCAAGACCTGAGTGGACCCAGGCATCTGGGCACCACCGTGCCACCACCCCTAGGGACCCAAATGCCAGCCTGCCAGGAGACGGGAGCCCAGTGCCAAGCAGGCCGTGCTTGCCGGACCCAGCCCCGGCCCAGCCCAGCCCAGCCCCCAAGGGCTGCTCACTCACCACTCCATGGCCTCTGCAGCGACTGGAGCTCACACCCCTCGGAGGGTGCCAGGGGAGAGCTGCTCCCCTGGGGAGCCCTGTCCTGCTCCCAGGCTTCTGGGGTACTGTGGGAGTGGCCATCCTCCTTCTCCCAGGCCACCCGGGGATGGCTGGGAGGTCTCTCCTCCATCCTGCAGGACAGAGCAGAAGCATGAGGGACAGGAGTTTTAACGTGGAGCTGAGGAGGGTCCCCGCAGGGGTGGTGGTGGCACTGTGGCTTCCCCCCCCCCGTGCCTCTCCTGTGCCCCTGCAGCCCCACATTGCTGCCCAGCCACAGCCACAGCCACAGCCACTCTCACCCAGGCCAGGAGGTGGAAGGGCCTCAGGAAACGTGTCCGCTCCCTGGGACTGCCGGGGCAGCAGGGAAAGACACAGCTACGCTCAGCGGCTCCTCCACAAGCCCTGCGCGCTCCTGACCTCTCCCGTCACTGTCCTCCTGGACACTGTGGGGCCGCAGCCACAGCTGGCAACACCGTGGTGGTCACAAGGGGGGGGGGAAGGGTCACAATGGCCCTGTCTGGTGGTGCCTCTGAGGTCACTGCTGCTGCCAAGAGCTGGGCCAGCAGCACTAGCTGGTGCTGCGAGGGGCTCTAGGGCCTGAGAAGCGAAGGAGAGAGTTGGGAGAGGGCAGGGGCAGGCAGCTTAAGGGGCAGTGCAGGGCTGTGCATGGCCACATCCCTCCTGATTCATCCCCGACTACCCAAGCACTGGAGGCAATAACCTACTCATCACTAACCACTAACCTTATGCCCTCCTCCTAAACGTAACCCTAGCCCTACCTCTTACCCCAATCCCCTACTCTGATCCTTCACCCCAAACCCTAACTGCTAAGCCAAAACCCACACTTGTAACCTCTTTCCCTAACTCTTACCTGCTGAACCCTCACCCTAATCCCTAAGCCTCAGCCCTAGCCTTATAATGATAACCTAGCCCTCACCTCCAAGTGTTAGAGAAATACTGTGAGAAAAACCTTGCAAATAGTTACCCAGACTCAAGGACAAGGGAGAGAGAAAAACAGTACTGCAAAGGATAACCAGCTCCGGCTAAATAACCTTGATGAAACCACAGCGCTTTGAAGATTGCGAGGGGTAGGTAAGACAAAAACAGCAGAATAACCCAGAAGTGACCTTAGGTTCATTAAGGCTTATTAACATATTAAACTTCACACCCCTAAATGAATAATGAGATGGAAATGACATGATAATGATGTTACCGCCCCTTCTTCGCTTCCTATGCTAATTAACAGGAATGTGAAAGCGCAAGCGCAGAGCGATTACCTGAGGTAATGAAATTGTAACCAATAGAAAGATTTGTATAAAATACTCCCTGAAAAGTGTGTATAAATCAAGAATGAGAGGGGGAGAAGGTGTGCTAGCTTTGTGGATTTACCACCTAGCACCCATCTCTGCGCAGAAATGAAAGAAACAAATGTCTCGACGCTGTGTGTCTATTGGTTGCTTGCACACCGGGTAACAGAGCCCAGATTTTGGGACAACAGTTTGGCGACCCAGATGGGACTTGCCAGAAGGCCTTGCCCGGATCATCTTGCCGTTCCTGACAGCGGACTGGATCGGATCGAGCTCCAGCGCGCACCGACCTGTTGATCGGGGAGTACTCCGACCTCCCTCCGAAGTCCGGACAACAAGAGACTCAAAGGTGCAACGCCGACCAGAGGTATTTGTGCCAGGGCGAAAGGGGGATAAATCTTTGGATTGGTGAGTATAAAACTTACTTCCTTCCGCGGAAGATTATGTTGAATTATGTTGCACGTAGACGCTCGGCAAAGGTTGCCTTAAATTGACCAGAGGGGTCAGAGCCGAGTGCGCACAAAGGAATAAAGTCGCACGTAGACGCTTGACAAGGGTTGCCTTAAATTGACCAGAGGGGTCAGAGCGGATTGCGCACAAAGGTACGGGGAAAAAGGTATTTCTAGGGAATAAGGTTGGTATTTCTAGGTAATTGACATGGGATCAAGCCAATCCAGGATTCCTCCCTGTAGCCCTTTGGGTTGTATTGTGGAACACTGGGATATTTTTGGAGGAGATCGGATGACAAAAAAAGAAGGAAAAGATATTGTAATAAATGGTGGCCAATGTATAAGTTGGAATGTGATGAGCAATGGCCAAAAAATGGGACCTTGAGCTCTAACACTCTATTACAGTTACTGCTGTTTTGTTGCCGGAAGGGGAAGTGGGATGAAATACCCTATGTGGAGGCTTTTGTGTCACTATACAAGGAACCAGAAATTCAAAGGGAATGTGAACTTATAAGTAAAGAGGAATCTGTAATGGTTGCAGTAGGAAAGAAGGAAAAGAGCGGGTATTGTGCTAACAGAAAAATTCTGAATGGAGAGGAGCAGGAGGATGTACAACTACTGAAAGTGCCCCCCTCTTGTGGAAACGATTCCACCTCAGTTGAAGCATCGTCCCCTCCGCTAGAAAGCAAAGAGTCCAGCCCTCTTTCTGGCCGAACTAGGAGACGGAAACAACCTGTTATACAGGCTCCTTTGAGACAAGCAGTGGGACCAGAAGGGCTGCCAGTATTTGTACCTGTTCCTTTTACAACCTCGGATTTACTAAACTGGAAGCAGTCTTTTGGATCATATAGGGAAAATCCTGAGAAGCTGCATCAGCTCTTGGAGACTATTATGGTAACTCATAATCCTAACTGGGGAGATGTGCAGGCGCTGTTGAATACTTTCCTGACGGGAGAAGAAAGGAGGCTGGTAACTGATAAGGCAAAAGAAGAGGGTGAGAGAAGGGACAGAAAGGGGGATCCTGAGGTCTATTTACGCACCAGAAAGGATCCAGAGTGGGATCCAAATAGGAGCGGGGGTAGGGAGCTATTGAGGCAGTATCAACAGCCAATTTTATATGGGGTTCGGTACGGGGTTCCGAAACCAAAGAATGTATCAAAATTGTATGAAGTAAAGCAAGGGCCTGAAGAAAATCCCTCGGCCTTTTATGAAAGATTATGCGGAACAGCCAGAAAACGGACAGACCTGGATCCAAACGAGGAAGCGAATCAAAGACTGTTTAATACGCTATTCATTGGCCAGTCAGCTCAGGATATTAGAAAGAAGCTACAGAAGGTAGATGGAGCTGGGGGAATGTCTATTTCACAGCTGACAGAAATAGTGTATAAGGTATATAAAAACCGAGATGAAAAGAGAACAAGAGAAACACAAAATCGAATGAAACTACAGGCTGCTATCCTGGCAGCTGTCCAGAGGAATGAATTCCAAGGCAGGGGCAGGGGAAGCAGAAGAGGTAACAGAGGAGGAAGAGGTGGAAGGGGAGGGAGGCCAGGAGGAGGCCTCCCTAGACCCGCTTTGGGTCCAAATCAATGTGCAATTTGTAGACAGGAAGGGCACTGGAAAAATGAATGTCCAAATCGAAGAAGGATAACAAAGCTACAGAGCCCAGCAAACACCGACCTAATTATGTTAGAGGAGTCAAATATGGAATGAAGGGGACCGGGGGAGAAAATTAGAATTTCCTCAGCTGGCCCCCTGGTTCCAGTAAAGCTGGGGAATGAAACTATAGATTTTTTATTAGACAGTGGACCCACTCATCCAGTGATAACTAGTTGTAAAGGACCCTTAAGTAAGACTACTACCACTATTGTTGGGGCTGCGGGAAGGAAAGCTTTGAGGCTATTTTTGCAACCAATGGAGTGTACGATTGGAGGCACTAAATTGACTCATGAATTTCTCTATACGCCAGAGTGTCCCCTCCCTTTATTAGGATGGGATTTACTATGCAAACTGAATGCACAGGTGACCTCTTCTGAGAGTTCCGTGCAGCTCCACATCCCTCCAGAATCGGCATGGAGAGCACAAATCTGCCTTTTGATGGGATCAGCTCCAGACAATAACAGTGCAAGTATCCCTTCAAGTGTGTTGGATGCGGTGATTCCCTGATTTGGGCCTCAACAAAGCCAGGTAAAGCAAAAATGCGACTCTGGTCAAAATAGAGCTACAACCAGGAGCGAAGCCAGTTAGGGTGCATCAGTACCCTATCAAGCTAGAAGCACGTAGAGGATTGGAACCCCGAGTTAATGCCTTCTTGCAATACATCCTGCTTAGAGAGTGTCAGTCTGAATTCAATACACCAGTCCTGCCGGTAAGGTTACCGCGCTCCCAAGAATATCGACTGGTCCAGGACCTAAGGGCAGTGAACCAAATAACAAAAGATATCCATCCAACCGTACCAAACCCATATACTCTTTTAGCCTCGGTGCCTGAGACTAACAATTGTTTTACAGTGCTAGATTTAAAAGATGTTTTTTTTCTGTATTCCTATAGAAGAACAAAGCCAGACAGTTGTCGCCTTTGAATGGGAAAGTCCCACTACGAGGAGGACGGAGCAGTTATGCTGGACGGTTCTTCCTCAAGGATTCAAGAACAGTCCTACCCTGTTTGGTGAGATCTTGGCCAAAGAAGTAGCCCAATGGCAGGAAGGTAACAAAAAGGTCACTCTTTTACAGTATGTGGATGACATTTTGACTGGAGCAGATTCAGAGCAAATATGTTTAGAGGCGACAGTGAGTCTGTTAAATTTTTGAGGACTTTTTTTGCTCATGGAGCAATTTGGAAAGAACGACAGCTCTTAAATTCTCAAGGAAGTAATATAAAGTATGGACAAGAGATATTAAGATTGTTATAAGCAATAATGGAACCCAAAGAAGTAGCTATAATGCATTGCAAAGCCCACCAAAAGGGAAATAGTGAAGTGGCACAAGGAAACAGGAGAGCAGATATGGCAGCCAAAAAGGCAGCACTAGCAGGACAGGTGATTGGGGCTTTATTACCCAGTAGAAAAATACAAATGAGACCTCCTGAATATTCAGACAAAGAAAAACTATTGGCAGAAAGGCTAAAATGCACAAAAAATGCTGAAGGGTGGTGGGTCACCCCAAATGGACAAGTTTTAACTACAGCCAAAATGATGGAAGTGCTCCTCAAGAGACTGCATGAAGAAACTCACATGGGAGCAGATGCTATGATAAGCGGCGTAAAAAGATATGCTGTGGGATCAAAAATGCTATCAAATGCTGACCTCGCTGTAAGGAGATGCCCCACCTGTTGTGCAAATAACCCCAAAATTCAGAAGAAACCACCTATGGGAGAACTAAGAAGAGGATTAACCCCAGGGGAACACTGGCAGAGACATTTCTCTCAATTGCCTAAATGTGGTCGGTTTAAATATTTACTTGTTTTGGTAGATACATTTTCTGGTTGGCCAGAAGCCTTCCCATGCTCCACCAATCGTGCAAAAGAAGTAATTAAAATTTTACTAAAAGAGATAATTCCTCAATTTGGGATTCCTGAAGGTATATCCTCTGATAGTGGACCTCATTTTATTTCAGAGGTGGTTCAAGGAACATCCAAATTTTTACAGATGAAATGGGAATTACACACTCCATGGAGACCCCAGTCTAGCCATAAGGTAGAAAGAATGAACCGAACACTTAAAAGACATATTTCAAAACTGTGTCAGGAAACCCATCTTAAATGAGTAGATGTATTACCAATGGCCTTGATGAGAATAAGAATAACCCCCAGAATAAAAGAGGGAGTAAGCCCTTCTGAAATACTTTACGGGAAACCTTACCCAATTAATGAAATACGGGGACGAAGTGATCAAATGCATGTAAGAGGGGAAGAAATGTTGAGAGAGTATTTATTGTCTTTGTCTCGGGTACTAACATCTTTACATAGGTACCTTAATCAACGTACCCCCCTTCCATTGGATTCCCCCTGTGCATGACTTCAAGCCTGGGGATCTAGTTTATATTCGGACATGGAAAGAAGAACCACTAAGAGAAAAGTGGAAAGGACCTTACCTGGTGCTTCTGACAACTCATACTGCAGTAAAGGTGGAGGGAATAAGTTCCTGGACTCATTATTCCTGAATAAAGAAGGCACCTTTGAATGACTCATGGACTGTCACACCCACAAGATATCTCTCAAGATAAGAATACAGAAGTTACAAAAGTGATGAATTGCACTTGGAAAACTGAACTCTTTTGTATGGAATTAGAGTGCTCTTAGTGGTATTGGGTGTTATTTTGCATTCTGATAGTATTGTTAATTATAGATAGAGCTGATTTATAAGAATATTGATTTTGATTTTTGATTTGTTCAGTTTAATTTGTTTGCTATAGAGTTAAGATGGAAAATGAGGACACTGTTAATTTTGTTATGCATGCTCATTGGTACAACTAACCTGATTTTGTAGCTTATATGGGCCTTCAGAAAAAGTGACTCAGATTACCGCTTGCTTCTCTATTCCCCAAATCTCCCAGATTACCCATGTCATGGGAAATACTTAGAATTAACTTAACATCCGTGTAAGAATAATTGAAGTTATTTAAATGAGACTTGCTAGATAAGTGATATTAACAAGTCTCAAAGGGGGGAATTGTTAGAAAAATACTGTGAGAAAAACCTTGCAAATAGTTAACAAGACTCAAGGACAAGGGAGAGAGAAAAACAGTACTGCAAAGGATAACCAGCTCCGGCTAAATAACCTTGATGAAACCACAGCGCTTTGAAGATTGCGAGGGGTAGGTAAGACAAAAACAGCAGAATAACCCAGAAGTGACCTTAGGTTCATTAAGGCTTATTAACATATTAAACTTCACACCCCTAAATGAATAATGAGATGGAAATGACATGATAATGATGTTACTGCCCCTTCTTCGCTTCCTATGCTAATTAACAGGAATGTGAAAGCGCAAGCGCAGAGCGATTACCTGAGGTAATGAAATTGTAACCAATAGAAAGATTTGTATAAAATACTCCCTGAAAAGTGTGTATAAATCAAGAATGAGAGGGGGAGAAGGTGTGCTAGCTTTGTGGATTTACCACCTAGCACCCATCTCTGCGCAGAAATGAAAGAAACAAATGTCTGGACGCTGTGTGTCTATTGGTTGCTTGCACACCGGGTAACAGAGCCCAGATTTTGGGACAACAGTTTGGCGACCCAGATGGGACTTGCCAGAAGGCCTTGCCCGGATCATCTTGCCGTTCCTGACAGCGGACTGGATCGGATCGAGCTCCAGCGCGCACCGACCTGTTGATCGGGCAGTACTCCGACCTCCCTCCGAAGTCCGGACAACAAGAGACTCAAAGGTGCAACGCCGACCAGAGGTATTTGTGCCAGGGCGAAAGGGGGATAAATCTTTGGACTGGTGAGTATAAAATTTACTTCCTTCCGCGGAAGATTATGTTGAATTATGTTGCACGTAGACGCTCGGCAAAGGTTGCCTTAAATTGACCAGAGGGGTCAGAGCGGAGTGCGCACAAAGGTACGGGGAAAAAGGTATTTCTAGGGAATAAGGTTGGTATTTCTAGGTAATTGACATGGGATCAAGCCAATCCAGGATTCCTCCCTGTAGCCCTTTGGGTTGTATTGTGGAACACTGGGATATTTTTGGAGGAGATCGGATGACAAAAAAAGAAGGAAAAGATATTGTAATAAATGGTGGCCAATGTATAAGTTGGAATGTGATGAGCAATGGCCAAAAAATGGGACCTTGAGCTCTAACACTCTATTACAGTTACTGCTGTTTTGTTGCCGGAAGGGGAAGTGGGATGAAATACCCTATGTGGAGGCTTTTGTGTCACTATACAAGGAACCAGAAATTCAAAGGGAATGTGAACTTATAAGTAAAGAGGAATCTGTAATGGTTGCAGTAGGAAAGAAGGAAAAGAGCGGGTATTGTGCTAACAGAAAAATTCTGAATGGAGAGGAGCAGGAGGATGTACAACTACTGAAAGTGCCCCCCTCTTGTGGAAACAATTCCACCTCAGTTGAAGCATCGTCCCCTCCGCTAGAAAGCAAAGAGTCCAGGCCTCTTTCTGGCCGAACTAGGAGACGGAAACAACCTGTTATACAGGCTCCTTTGAGACAAGCAGTGGGACCAGAAGGGCTGCCAGTATTTGTACCTGTTCCTTTTACAACCTCGGATTTACTAAACTGGAAGCAGTCTTTTGGATCATATAGGGAAAATCCTGAGAAGCTGCATCAGCTCTTGGAGACTATTATGATAACTCATAATCCTAACTGGGGAGATGTGCAGGCGCTGTTGAATACTTTCCTGACGGGAGAAGAAAGGAGGCTGGTAACTGATAAGGCAAAAGAAGAGGGTGAGAGAAGGGACAGAAAGGGGGATCCTGAGGTCTATTTACGCACCAGAAAGGATCCAGAGTGGGATCTAAATAGGAGCGGGGGTAGGGAGCTATTGAGGCAGTATCAACAGCCAATTTTATATGGGGTTCGGTACGGGGTTCCGAAACCAAAGAATGTATCAAAATTGTATGAAGTAAAGCAAGGGCCTGAAGAAAATCCCTCGGCCTTTTATGAAAGATTATGCGGAACAGCCAGAAAACGGACAGACCTGGATCCAAACGAGGAAGCGAATCAAAGACTGTTTAATACGCTATTCATTGGCCAGTCAGCTCAGGATATTAGAAAGAAGCTACAGAAGGTAGATGGAGCTGGGGGAATGTCTATTTCACAGCTGATAGAAATAGTGTATAAGGTATATAAAAACCGAGATGAAAAGAGAACAAGAGAAACACAAAATCGAATGAAACTACAGGCTGCTATCCTGGCAGCTGTCCAGAGGAATGAATTCCAAGGCAGGGGCAGGGGAAGCAGAAGAGGTAACAGAGGAGGAAGAGGTGGAAGGGGAGGGAGGCCAGGAGGAGGCCTCCCTAGACCCGCTTTGGGTCCAAATCAATGTGCAATTTGTAGACAGGAAGGGCACTGGAAAAATGAATGTCCAAATCGAAGAAGGATAACAAAGCTACAGAGCCCAGCAAACACCGACCTAATTATGTTAGAGGAGTCAAATATGGAATGAAGGGGACCGGGGGAGAAAATTAGAATTTCCTCAGCTGGCCCCCTGGTTCCAGTAAAGCTGGGGAATGAAACTATAGATTTTTTATTAGACAGTGGACCCACTCATCCAGTGATAACTAGTTGTAAAGGACCCTTAAGTAAGACTACTACCACTATTGTTGGGGCTGCGGGAAGGAAAGCTTTGAGGCTATTTTTGCAACCAATGGAGTGTACGATTGGAGGCACTAAATTGACTCATGAATTTCTCTATACGCCAGAGTGTCCCCTCCCTTTATTAGGATGGGATTTACTATGCAAACTGAATGCACAGGTGACCTCTTCTGAGAGTTCCGTGCAGCTCCACATCCCTCCAGAATCGGCATGGAGAGCACAAATCTGCCTTTTGATGGGATCAGCTCCAGACAATAACAGTGCAAGTATCCCTTCAAGTGTGTTGGATGCGGTGATTCCCTGATTTGGGCCTCAACAAAGCCAGGTAAAGCAAAAATGCGACTCTGGTCAAAATAGAGCTACAACCAGGAGCGAAGCCAGTTAGGGTGCATCAGTACCCTATCAAGCTAGAAGCACGTAGAGGATTGGAACCCCGAGTTAATGCCTTCTTGCAATACATCCTGCTTAGAGAGTGTCAGTCTGAATTCAATACACCAGTCCTGCCGGTAAGGTTACCGCGCTCCCAAGAATATCGACTGGTCCAGGACCTAAGGGCAGTGAACCAAATAACAGAAGATATCAATCCAACCGTACCAAACCCATATACTCTTTTAGCCTCGGTGCCTGAGACTAACAATTGTTTTACAGTGCTAGATTTAAAAGATGTTTTTTTTCTGTATTCCTATAGAAGAACAAAGCCAGACAGTTGTCGCCTTTGAATGGGAAAGTCCCACTACGAGGAGGACGGAGCAGTTATGCTGGACGGTTCTTCCTCAAGGATTCAAGAACAGTCCTACCCTGTTTGGTGAGATCTTGGCCAAAGAAGTAGCCCAATGGCAGGAAGGTAACAAAAATGTCACTCTTTTACAGTATGTGGATGACATTTTGACTGGAGCAGATTCAGAGCAAATATGTTTAGAGGCGACAGTGAGTCTGTTAAATTTTTGAGGACTTTTTTTGCTCATGGAGCAATTTGGAAAGAACGACAGCTCTTAAATTCTCAAGGAAGTAATATAAAGTATGGACAAGAGATATTAAGATTGTTATAAGCAATAATGGAACCCAAAGAAGTAGCTATAATGCATTGCAAAGCCCACCAAAAGGGAAATAGTGAAGTGGCACAAGGAAACAGGAGAGCAGATATGGCAGCCAAAAAGGCAGCACTAGCAGGACAGGTGATTGGGGCTTTATTACCCAGTAGAAAAATACAAATGAGACCTCCTGAATATTCAGACAAAGAAAAACTATTGGCAGAAAGGCTAAAATGCACAAAAAATGCTGAAGGGTGGTGGGTCACCCCAAATGGACAAGTTTTAACTACAGCCAAAATGATGGAAGTGCTCCTCAAGAGACTGCATGAAGAAACTCACATGGGAGCAGATGCTGTGATAAGCGGCGTAAAAAGATATGCTGTGGGATCAAAAATGCTATCAAATGCTGACCTCGCTGTAAGGAGACGCCCCACCTGTTGTGCAAATAACCCCAAAATTCAGAAGAAACCACCTATGGGAGAACTAAGAAGAGGATTAACGCCAGGGGAACACTGGCAGAGACATTTCTCTCAATTGCCTAAATGTGGTCGGTTTAAATATTTACTTGTTTTGGTAGATACATTTTCTGGTTGGCCAGAAGCCTTCCCATGCTCCACCAATCGTGCAAAAGAAGTAATAAAAATTTTACTAAAAGAGATAATTCCTCAATTTGGGATTCCTGAAGGTATATCCTCTGATAGTGGACCTCATTTTATTTCAGAGGTGGTTCAAGGAACATCCAAATTTTTACAGATGAAATGGGAATTACACACTCCATGGAGACCCCAGTCTAGCCATAAGGTAGAAAGAATGAACCGAACACTTAAAAGACATATTTCAAAACTGTGTCAGGAAACCCATCTTAAATGAGTAGATGTATTACCAATGGCCTTGATGAGAATAAGAATAACCCCCAGAATAAAAGAGGGAGTAAGCCCTTTTGAAATACTTTACGGGAAACCTTACCCAATTAATGAAATACGGGGACGAAGTGATCACATGCATGTAAGAGGGGAAGAAATGTTGAGAGAGTATTTATTGTCTTTGTCTCAGGTACTAACATCTTTACATAGGTACCTTAATCAACGTACCCCCCTTCCATTGGATTCCCCCTGTGCATGACTTCAAGCCTGGGGATCTAGTTTATATTCGGACATGGAAAGAAGAACCACTAAGAGAAAAGTGGAAAGGACCTTACCTGGTGCTTCTGACAACTCATACTGCAGTAAAGGTGGAGGGAATAAGTTCCTGGACTCATTATTCCTGAATAAAGAAGGCACCTTTGAATGACTCATGGACTGTCACACCCACAAGATATCTCTCAAGATAAGAATACAGAAGTTACAAAAGTGATGAATTGCACTTGGAAAACTGAACTCTTTTGTATGGAATTAGAGTGCTCTTAGCGGTATTGGGTGTTATTTTGCATTCTGATAGTATTGTTAATTATAGATAGAGCTGATTTATAAGAATATTGATTTTGATTTTTGATTTGTTCAGTTTAATTTGTTTGCTATAGAGTTAAGATGGAAAACGAGGACACTGTTAATTTTGTTATGCATGCTCATTGGTACAACTAACCTGATTTTGTAGCTTATATGGGCCTTCAGAGAAAGTGACTCAGATTACCGCTTGCTTCTCTATTCCCCAAATCTCCCAGATTACCCATGCCATGGGAAATACTTAGAATTAACTTAACATCCGTGTAAGATTAATTGAAGTTATTTAAATGAGACTTGCTAGATAAGTGATATTAACAAGTCTCAAAGGGGGGAATTGTTAGAAAAATACTGTGAGAAAAACCTTGCAAATAGTTAACAAGACTCAAGGACAAGGGAGAGAGAAAAACAGTACTGCAAAGGATAACCAGCTCCGGCTAAATAACCTTGATGAAACCACAGCGCTTTGAAGATTGCGAGGGGTAGGTAAGACAAAAACAGCAGAATAACCCAGAAGTGACCTTAGGTTCATTAAGGCTTATTAACATATTAAACTTCACACCCCTAAATGAATAATGAGATGGAAATGACATGATAATGATGTTACCCCCCTTTCTTCGCTTCCTATGCTAATTAACAGGAATGTGAAAGCGCAAGCACAGAGCGATTACCTGAGGTAATGAAATTGTAACCAATAGAAAGATTTGTATAAAATACTCCCTGAAAAGTGTGTATAAATCAAGAATGAGAGGGGGAGAAGGTGTGTTAGCTTTGTGGATTTACCACCTAGCACCCATCTCTGTGCAGAAATGAAAGAAACAAATGTCTCGACGCTGTGTGTCTATTGGTTGCTTGCACACCGGGTAACAGAACCCAGATTTTGGGACAACAGTTTGGCGACCCAGATGGGACTTGCCAGAAGGCCTTGCCCGGATCATCTTGCCGTTCCTGACAGCGGACTGGATCGGATCGAGCTCCAGCGCGCACCAACCTGTTGATCGGGGAGTACTCCGACCTCCCTCCGAAGTCCGGACAACAAGAGACTCAAAGGTGCAACGCCAACCAGAGGTATTTGTGCCAGGGCGAAAGGGGGATAAATCTTTGGATTGGTGAGTATAAAATTTACTTCCTTCCGCGGAAGATTATGTTGAATTATGTTGCACGTAGACGCTCGGCAAAGGTTGCCTTAAATTGACCAGAGGGGTCAGAGCCGAGTGCTCACAAAGGAATAAAGTCGCACGTAGACGCTTGGCAAGGGTTGCCTTAAATTGACCAGAGGGGTCAGAGCGGAGTGCGCACAAAGGTACGGGGAAAAAGGTATTTCTAGGGAATAAGGTTGGTATTTCTAGGTAATTGACATGGGATCAAGCCAATCCAGGATTCCTCCCTGTAGCCCTTTGGGTTGTATTGTGGAACACTGGGATATTTTTGGAGGAGATCGGATGACAAAAAAAGAAGGAAAAGATATTGTAATAAATGGTGGCCAGTGTATAAGTTGGAATGTGATGAGCAATGGCCAAAAAATGGGACCTTGAACTCTAACACTCTATTACAGTTACTGCTGTTTTGTTGCCGGAAGGGGAAGTGGGATGAAATACCCTATGTGGAGGCTTTTGTGTCACTATACAAGGAACCAGAAATTCAAAGGGAATGTGAACTTATAAGTAAAGAGGAATCTGTAATGGTTGCAGTAGGAAAGAAGGAAAAGAGCGGGTATTGTGCTAACAGAAAAATTCTGAATGGAGAGGAGCAGGAGGATGTACAACTACTGAAAGTGCCCCCCTCTTGTGGAAACGATTCCACCTCAGTTGAAGCATCGTCCCCTCCGCTAGAAAGCAAAGAGTCCAGCCCTCTTTCTGGCCGAACTAGGAGACGGAAACAACCTGTTATACAGGCTCCTTTGAGACAAGCAGTGGGACCAGAAGGGCTGCCAGTATTTGTACCTGTTCCTTTTACAACCTCGGATTTACTAAACTGGAAGCAGTCTTTTGGATCATATAGGGAAAATCCTGAGAAGCTGCATCAGCTCTTGGAGACTATTATGGTAACTCATAATCCTAACTGGGGAGATGTGCAGGCGCTGTTGAATACTTTCCTGACGGGAGAAGAAAGGAGGCTGGTAACTGATAAGGCAAAAGAAGAGGGTGAGAGAAGGGACAGAAAGGGGGATCCTGAGGTCTATTTACGCACCAGAAAGGATCCAGAGTGGGATCTAAATAGGAGCGGGGGTAGGGAGCTATTGAGGCAGTATCAACAGCCAATTTTATATGGGGTTCGGTACGGGGTTCCGAAACCAAAGAATGTATCAAAATTGTATGAAGTAAAGCAAGGGCCTGAAGAAAATCCCTCGGCCTTTTATGAAAGATTATGCGGAACAGCCAGAAAACGGACAGACCTGGATCCAAACGAGGAAGCGAATCAAAGACTGTTTAATACGCTATTCATTGGCCAGTCAGCTCAGGATATTAGAAAGAAGCTACAGAAGGTAGATGGAGCTGGGGGAATGTCTATTTCACAGCTGACAGAAATAGTGTATAAGGTATATAAAAACCGAGATGAAAAGAGAACAAGAGAAACACAAAATCGAATGAAACTACAGGCTGCTATCCTGGCAGCTGTCCAGAGGAATGAATTCCAAGGCAGGGGCAGGGGAAGCAGAAGAGGTAACAGAGGAGGAAGAGGTGGAAGGGGAGGGAGGCCAGGAGGAGGCCTCCCTAGACCCGCTTTGGGTCCAAATCAATGTGCAATTTGTAGACAGGAAGGGCACTGGAAAAATGAATGTCCAAATCGAAGAAGGATAACAAAGCTACAGAGCCCAGCAAACACCGACCTAATTATGTTAGAGGAGTCAAATATGGAATGAAGGGGACCGGGGGAGAAAATTAGAATTTCCTCAGCTGGCCCCCTGGTTCCAGTAAAGCTGGGGAATGAAACTATAGATTTTTTATTAGACAGTGGACCCACTCATCCAGTGATAACTAGTTGTAAAGGACCCTTAAGTAAGACTACTACCACTATTGTTGGGGCTGCGGGAAGGAAAGCTTTGAGGCTATTTTTGCAACCAATGGAGTGTACGATTGGAGGCACTAAATTGACTCATGAATTTCTCTATACGCCAGAGTGTCCCCTCCCTTTATTAGGATGGGATTTACTATGCAAACTGAATGCACAGGTGACCTCTTCTGAGAGTTCCGTGCAGCTCCACATCCCTCCAGAATCGGCATGGAGAGCACAAATCTGCCTTTTGATGGGATCAGCTCCAGACAATAACAGTGCAAGTATCCCTTCAAGTGTGTTGGATGCGGTGATTCCCTGATTTGGGCCTCAACAAAGCCAGGTAAAGCAAAAATGCGACTCTGGTCAAAATAGAGCTACAACCAGGAGCGAAGCCAGTTAGGGTGCATCAGTACCCTATCAAGCTAGAAGCACGTAGAGGATTGGAACCCCGAGTTAATGCCTTCTTGCAATACATCCTGCTTAGAGAGTGTCAGTCTGAATTCAATACACCAGTCCTGCCGGTAAGGTTACCGCGCTCCCAAGAATATCGACTGGTCCAGGACCTAAGGGCAGTGAACCAAATAACAAAAGATATCCATCCAACCGTACCAAACCCATATACTCTTTTAGCCTCGGTGCCTGAGACTAACAATTGTTTTACAGTGCTAGATTTAAAAGATGTTTTTTTTCTGTATTCCTATAGAAGAACAAAGCCAGACAGTTGTCGCCTTTGAATGGGAAAGTCCCACTACGAGGAGGACGGAGCAGTTATGCTGGACGGTTCTTCCTCAAGGATTCAAGAACAGTCCTACCCTGTTTGGTGAGATCTTGGCCAAAGAAGTAGCCCAATGGCAGGAAGGTAACAAAAAGGTCACTCTTTTACAGTATGTGGATGACATTTTGACTGGAGCAGATTCAGAGCAAATATGTTTAGAGGCGACAGTGAGTCTGTTAAATTTTTGAGGACTTTTTTTGCTCATGGAGCAATTTGGAAAGAACGACAGCTCTTAAATTCTCAAGGAAGTAATATAAAGTATGGACAAGAGATATTAAGATTGTTATAAGCAATAATGGAACCCAAAGAAGTAGCTATAATGCATTGCAAAGCCCACCAAAAGGGAAATAGTGAAGTGGCACAAGGAAACAGGAGAGCAGATATGGCAGCCAAAAAGGCAGCACTAGCAGGACAGGTGATTGGGGCTTTATTACCCAGTAGAAAAATACAAATGAGACCTCCTGAATATTCAGACAAAGAAAAACTATTGGCAGAAAGGCTAAAATGCACAAAAAATGCTGAAGGGTGGTGGGTCACCCCAAATGGACAAGTTTTAACTACAGCCAAAATGATGGAAGTGCTCCTCAAGAGACTGCATGAAGAAACTCACATGGGAGCAGATGCTATGATAAGCGGCGTAAAAAGATATGCTGTGGGATCAAAAATGCTATCAAATGCTGACCTCGCTGTAAGGAGATGCCCCACCTGTTGTGCAAATAACCCCAAAATTCAGAAGAAACCACCTATGGGAGAACTAAGAAGAGGATTAACCCCAGGGGAACACTGGCAGAGACATTTCTCTCAATTGCCTAAATGTGGTCGGTTTAAATATTTACTTGTTTTGGTAGATACATTTTCTGGTTGGCCAGAAGCCTTCCCATGCTCCACCAATCGTGCAAAAGAAGTAATTAAAATTTTACTAAAAGAGATAATTCCTCAATTTGGGATTCCTGAAGGTATATCCTCTGATAGTGGACCTCATTTTATTTCAGAGGTGGTTCAAGGAACATCCAAATTTTTACAGATGAAATGGGAATTACACACTCCATGGAGACCCCAGTCTAGCCATAAGGTAGAAAGAATGAACCGAACACTTAAAAGACATATTTCAAAACTGTGTCAGGAAACCCATCTTAAATGAGTAGATGTATTACCAATGGCCTTGATGAGAATAAGAATAACCCCCAGAATAAAAGAGGGAGTAAGCCCTTCTGAAATACTTTACGGGAAACCTTACCCAATTAATGAAATACGGGGACGAAGTGATCAAATGCATGTAAGAGGGGAAGAAATGTTGAGAGAGTATTTATTGTCTTTGTCTCGGGTACTAACATCTTTACATAGGTACCTTAATCAACGTACCCCCCTTCCATTGGATTCCCCCTGTGCATGACTTCAAGCCTGGGGATCTAGTTTATATTCGGACATGGAAAGAAGAACCACTAAGAGAAAAGTGGAAAGGACCTTACCTGGTGCTTCTGACAACTCATACTGCAGTAAAGGTGGAGGGAATAAGTTCCTGGACTCATTATTCCTGAATAAAGAAGGCACCTTTGAATGACTCATGGACTGTCACACCCACAAGATATCTCTCAAGATAAGAATACAGAAGTTACAAAAGTGATGAATTGCACTTGGAAAACTGAACTCTTTTGTATGGAATTAGAGTGCTCTTAGTGGTATTGGGTGTTATTTTGCATTCTGATAGTATTGTTAATTATAGATAGAGCTGATTTATAAGAATATTGATTTTGATTTTTGATTTGTTCAGTTTAATTTGTTTGCTATAGAGTTAAGATGGAAAATGAGGACACTGTTAATTTTGTTATGCATGCTCATTGGTACAACTAACCTGATTTTGTAGCTTATATGGGCCTTCAGAAAAAGTGACTCAGATTACCGCTTGCTTCTCTATTCCCCAAATCTCCCAGATTACCCATGTCATGGGAAATACTTAGAATTAACTTAACATCCGTGTAAGAATAATTGAAGTTATTTAAATGAGACTTGCTAGATAAGTGATATTAACAAGTCTCAAAGGGGGGAATTGTTAGAAAAATACTGTGAGAAAAACCTTGCAAATAGTTAACAAGACTCAAGGACAAGGGAGAGAGAAAAACAGTACTGCAAAGGATAACCAGCTCCGGCTAAATAACCTTGATGAAACCACAGCGCTTTGAAGATTGCGAGGGGTAGGTAAGACAAAAACAGCAGAATAACCCAGAAGTGACCTTAGGTTCATTAAGGCTTATTAACATATTAAACTTCACACCCCTAAATGAATAATGAGATGGAAATGACATGATAATGATGTTACTGCCCCTTCTTCGCTTCCTATGCTAATTAACAGGAATGTGAAAGCGCAAGCGCAGAGCGATTACCTGAGGTAATGAAATTGTAACCAATAGAAAGATTTGTATAAAATACTCCCTGAAAAGTGTGTATAAATCAAGAATGAGAGGGGGAGAAGGTGTGCTAGCTTTGTGGATTTACCACCTAGCACCCATCTCTGCGCAGAAATGAAAGAAACAAATGTCTGGACGCTGTGTGTCTATTGGTTGCTTGCACACCGGGTAACAGAGCCCAGATTTTGGGACAACAGTTTGGCGACCCAGATGGGACTTGCCAGAAGGCCTTGCCCGGATCATCTTGCCGTTCCTGACAGCGGACTGGATCGGATCGAGCTCCAGCGCGCACCGACCTGTTGATCGGGCAGTACTCCGACCTCCCTCCGAAGTCCGGACAACAAGAGACTCAAAGGTGCAACGCCGACCAGAGGTATTTGTGCCAGGGCGAAAGGGGGATAAATCTTTGGACTGGTGAGTATAAAATTTACTTCCTTCCGCGGAAGATTATGTTGAATTATGTTGCACGTAGACGCTCGGCAAAGGTTGCCTTAAATTGACCAGAGGGGTCAGAGCGGAGTGCGCACAAAGGTACGGGGAAAAAGGTATTTCTAGGGAATAAGGTTGGTATTTCTAGGTAATTGACATGGGATCAAGCCAATCCAGGATTCCTCCCTGTAGCCCTTTGGGTTGTATTGTGGAACACTGG
This sequence comes from Rhea pennata, assembly GCF_028389875.1. Lineage (NCBI taxonomy): Eukaryota > Metazoa > Chordata > Aves > Rheiformes > Rheidae > Rhea > Rhea pennata. The sequence continues at coordinate 40,438,044 of NC_084669.1, read as the reverse complement.
GATATTTTTGGAGGAGATCGGATGACAAAAAAAGAAGGAAAAGATATTGTAATAAATGGTGGCCAATGTATAAGTTGGAATGTGATGAGCAATGGCCAAAAAATGGGACCTTGAGCTCTAACACTCTATTACAGTTACTGCTGTTTTGTTGCCGGAAGGGGAAGTGGGATGAAATACCCTATGTGGAGGCTTTTGTGTCACTATACAAGGAACCAGAAATTCAAAGGGAATGTGAACTTATAAGTAAAGCGGAATCTGTAATGGTTGCAGTAGGAAAGAAGGAAAAGAGCGGGTATTGTGCTAACAGAAAAATTCTGAATGGAGAGGAGCAGGAGGATGTACAACTACTGAAAGTGCCCCCCTCTTGTGGAAACAATTCCACCTCAGTTGAAGCATCGTCCCCTCCGCTAGAAAGCAAAGAGTCCAGGCCTCTTTCTGGCCGAACTAGGAGACGGAAACAACCTGTTATACAGGCTCCTTTGAGACAAGCAGTGGGACCAGAAGGGCTGCCAGTATTTGTACCTGTTCCTTTTACAACCTCGGATTTACTAAACTGGAAGCAGTCTTTTGGATCATATAGGGAAAATCCTGAGAAGCTGCATCAGCTCTTGGAGACTATTATGATAACTCATAATCCTAACTGGGGAGATGTGCAGGCGCTGTTGAATACTTTCCTGACGGGAGAAGAAAGGAGGCTGGTAACTGATAAGGCAAAAGAAGAGGGTGAGAGAAGGGACAGAAAGGGGGATCCTGAGGTCTATTTACGCACCAGAAAGGATCCAGAGTGGGATCTAAATAGGAGCGGGGGTAGGGAGCTATTGAGGCAGTATCAACAGCCAATTTTATATGGGGTTCGGTACGGGGTTCCGAAACCAAAGAATGTATCAAAATTGTATGAAGTAAAGCAAGGGCCTGAAGAAAATCCCTCGGCCTTTTATGAAAGATTATGCGGAACAGCCAGAAAACGGACAGACCTGGATCCAAACGAGGAAGCGAATCAAAGACTGTTTAATACGCTATTCATTGGCCAGTCAGCTCAGGATATTAGAAAGAAGCTACAGAAGGTAGATGGAGCTGGGGGAATGTCTATTTCACAGCTGATAGAAATAGTGTATAAGGTATATAAAAACCGAGATGAAAAGAGAACAAGAGAAACACAAAATCGAATGAAACTACAGGCTGCTATCCTGGCAGCTGTCCAGAGGAATGAATTCCAAGGCAGGGGCAGGGGAAGCAGAAGAGGTAACAGAGGAGGAAGAGGTGGAAGGGGAGGGAGGCCAGGAGGAGGCCTCCCTAGACCCGCTTTGGGTCCAAATCAATGTGCAATTTGTAGACAGGAAGGGCACTGGAAAAATGAATGTCCAAATCGAAGAAGGATAACAAAGCTACAGAGCCCAGCAAACACCGACCTAATTATGTTAGAGGAGTCAAATATGGAATGAAGGGGACCGGGGGAGAAAATTAGAATTTCCTCAGCTGGCCCCCTGGTTCCAGTAAAGCTGGGGAATGAAACTATAGATTTTTTATTAGACAGTGGACCCACTCATCCAGTGATAACTAGTTGTAAAGGACCCTTAAGTAAGACTACTACCACTATTGTTGGGGCTGCGGGAAGGAAAGCTTTGAGGCTATTTTTGCAACCAATGGAGTGTACGATTGGAGGCACTAAATTGACTCATGAATTTCTCTATACGCCAGAGTGTCCCCTCCCTTTATTAGGATGGGATTTACTATGCAAACTGAATGCACAGGTGACCTCTTCTGAGAGTTCCGTGCAGCTCCACATCCCTCCAGAATCGGCATGGAGAGCACAAATCTGCCTTTTGATGGGATCAGCTCCAGACAATAACAGTGCAAGTATCCCTTCAAGTGTGTTGGATGCGGTGATTCCCTGATTTGGGCCTCAACAAAGCCAGGTAAAGCAAAAATGCGACTCTGGTCAAAATAGAGCTACAACCAGGAGCGAAGCCAGTTAGGGTGCATCAGTACCCTATCAAGCTAGAAGCACGTAGAGGATTGGAACCCCGAGTTAATGCCTTCTTGCAATACATCCTGCTTAGAGAGTGTCAGTCTGAATTCAATACACCAGTCCTGCCGGTAAGGTTACCGCGCTCCCAAGAATATCGACTGGTCCAGGACCTAAGGGCAGTGAACCAAATAACAGAAGATATCAATCCAACCGTACCAAACCCATATACTCTTTTAGCCTCGGTGCCTGAGACTAACAATTGTTTTACAGTGCTAGATTTAAAAGATGTTTTTTTTCTGTATTCCTATAGAAGAACAAAGCCAGACAGTTGTCGCCTTTGAATGGGAAAGTCCCACTACGAGGAGGACGGAGCAGTTATGCTGGACGGTTCTTCCTCAAGGATTCAAGAACAGTCCTACCCTGTTTGGTGAGATCTTGGCCAAAGAAGTAGCCCAATGGCAGGAAGGTAACAAAAATGTCACTCTTTTACAGTATGTGGATGACATTTTGACTGGAGCAGATTCAGAGCAAATATGTTTAGAGGCGACAGTGAGTCTGTTAAATTTTTGAGGACTTTTTTTGCTCATGGAGCAATTTGGAAAGAACGACAGCTCTTAAATTCTCAAGGAAGTAATATAAAGTATGGACAAGAGATATTAAGATTGTTATAAGCAATAATGGAACCCAAAGAAGTAGCTATAATGCATTGCAAAGCCCACCAAAAGGGAAATAGTGAAGTGGCACAAGGAAACAGGAGAGCAGATATGGCAGCCAAAAAGGCAGCACTAGCAGGACAGGTGATTGGGGCTTTATTACCCAGTAGAAAAATACAAATGAGACCTCCTGAATATTCAGACAAAGAAAAACTATTGGCAGAAAGGCTAAAATGCACAAAAAATGCTGAAGGGTGGTGGGTCACCCCAAATGGACAAGTTTTAACTACAGCCAAAATGATGGAAGTGCTCCTCAAGAGACTGCATGAAGAAACTCACATGGGAGCAGATGCTGTGATAAGCGGCGTAAAAAGATATGCTGTGGGATCAAAAATGCTATCAAATGCTGACCTCGCTGTAAGGAGACGCCCCACCTGTTGTGCAAATAACCCCAAAATTCAGAAGAAACCACCTATGGGAGAACTAAGAAGAGGATTAACGCCAGGGGAACACTGGCAGAGACATTTCTCTCAATTGCCTAAATGTGGTCGGTTTAAATATTTACTTGTTTTGGTAGATACATTTTCTGGTTGGCCAGAAGCCTTCCCATGCTCCACCAATCGTGCAAAAGAAGTAATAAAAATTTTACTAAAAGAGATAATTCCTCAATTTGGGATTCCTGAAGGTATATCCTCTGATAGTGGACCTCATTTTATTTCAGAGGTGGTTCAAGGAACATCCAAATTTTTACAGATGAAATGGGAATTACACACTCCATGGAGACCCCAGTCTAGCCATAAGGTAGAAAGAATGAACCGAACACTTAAAAGACATATTTCAAAACTGTGTCAGGAAACCCATCTTAAATGAGTAGATGTATTACCAATGGCCTTGATGAGAATAAGAATAACCCCCAGAATAAAAGAGGGAGTAAGCCCTTTTGAAATACTTTACGGGAAACCTTACCCAATTAATGAAATACGGGGACGAAGTGATCACATGCATGTAAGAGGGGAAGAAATGTTGAGAGAGTATTTATTGTCTTTGTCTCAGGTACTAACATCTTTACATAGGTACCTTAATCAACGTACCCCCCTTCCATTGGATTCCCCCTGTGCATGACTTCAAGCCTGGGGATCTAGTTTATATTCGGACATGGAAAGAAGAACCACTAAGAGAAAAGTGGAAAGGACCTTACCTGGTGCTTCTGACAACTCATACTGCAGTAAAGGTGGAGGGAATAAGTTCCTGGACTCATTATTCCTGAATAAAGAAGGCACCTTTGAATGACTCATGGACTGTCACACCCACAAGATATCTCTCAAGATAAGAATACAGAAGTTACAAAAGTGATGAATTGCACTTGGAAAACTGAACTCTTTTGTATGGAATTAGAGTGCTCTTAGCGGTATTGGGTGTTATTTTGCATTCTGATAGTATTGTTAATTATAGATAGAGCTGATTTATAAGAATATTGATTTTGATTTTTGATTTGTTCAGTTTAATTTGTTTGCTATAGAGTTAAGATGGAAAACGAGGACACTGTTAATTTTGTTATGCATGCTCATTGGTACAACTAACCTGATTTTGTAGCTTATATGGGCCTTCAGAAAAAGTGACTCAGATTACCGCTTGCTTCTCTATTCCCCAAATCTCCCAGATTACCCATGCCATGGGAAATACTTAGAATTAACTTAACATCCGTGTAAGATTAATTGAAGTTATTTAAATGAGACTTGCTAGATAAGTGATATTAACAAGTCTCAAAGGGGGGAATTGTTAGAAAAATACTGTGAGAAAAACCTTGCAAATAGTTAACAAGACTCAAGGACAAGGGAGAGAGAAAAACAGTACTGCAAAGGATAACCAGCTCCGGCTAAATAACCTTGATGAAACCACAGCGCTTTGAAGATTGCGAGGGGTAGGTAAGACAAAAACAGCAGAATAACCCAGAAGTGACCTTAGGTTCATTAAGGCTTATTAACATATTAAACTTCACACCCCTAAATGAATAATGAGATGGAAATGACATGATAATGATGTTACCCCCCTTTCTTCGCTTCCTATGCTAATTAACAGGAATGTGAAAGCGCAAGCACAGAGCGATTACCTGAGGTAATGAAATTGTAACCAATAGAAAGATTTGTATAAAATACTCCCTGAAAAGTGTGTATAAATCAAGAATGAGAGGGGGAGAAGGTGTGTTAGCTTTGTGGATTTACCACCTAGCACCCATCTCTGCGCAGAAATGAAAGAAACAAATGTCTCGACGCTGTGTGTCTATTGGTTGCTTGCACACCGGGTAACAGAACCCAGATTTTGGGACAACAGTTTGGCGACCCAGATGGGACTTGCCAGAAGGCCTTGCCCGGATCATCTTGCCGTTCCTGACAGCGGACTGGATCGGATCGAGCTCCAGCGCGCACCAACCTGTTGATCGGGGAGTACTCCGACCTCCCTCCGAAGTCCGGACAACAAGAGACTCAAAGGTGCAACGCCAACCAGAGGTATTTGTGCCAGGGCGAAAGGGGGATAAATCTTTGGATTGGTGAGTATAAAATTTACTTCCTTCCGCGGAAGATTATGTTGAATTATGTTGCACGTAGACGCTCGGCAAAGGTTGCCTTAAATTGACCAGAGGGGTCAGAGCCGAGTGCTCACAAAGGAATAAAGTCGCACGTAGACGCTTGGCAAGGGTTGCCTTAAATTGACCAGAGGGGTCAGAGCGGAGTGCGCACAAAGGTACGGGGAAAAAGGTATTTCTAGGGAATAAGGTTGGTATTTCTAGGTAATTGACATGGGATCAAGCCAATCCAGGATTCCTCCCTGTAGCCCTTTGGGTTGTATTGTGGAACACTGGGATATTTTTGGAGGAGATCGGATGACAAAAAAAGAAGGAAAAGATATTGTAATAAATGGTGGCCAGTGTATAAGTTGGAATGTGATGAGCAATGGCCAAAAAATGGGACCTTGAACTCTAACACTCTATTACAGTTACTGCTGTTTTGTTGCCGGAAGGGGAAGTGGGATGAAATACCCTATGTGGAGGCTTTTGTGTCACTATACAAGGAACCAGAAATTCAAAGGGAATGTGAACTTATAAGTAAAGAGGAATCTGTAATGGTTGCAGTAGGAAAGAAGGAAAAGAGCGGGTATTGTGCTAACAGAAAAATTCTGAATGGAGAGGAGCAGGAGGATGTACAACTACTGAAAGTGCCCCCCTCTTGTGGAAACGATTCCACCTCAGTTGAAGCATCGTCCCCTCCGCTAGAAAGCAAAGAGTCCAGCCCTCTTTCTGGCCGAACTAGGAGACGGAAACAACCTGTTATACAGGCTCCTTTGAGACAAGCAGTGGGACCAGAAGGGCTGCCAGTATTTGTACCTGTTCCTTTTACAACCTCGGATTTACTAAACTGGAAGCAGTCTTTTGGATCATATAGGGAAAATCCTGAGAAGCTGCATCAGCTCTTGGAGACTATTATGGTAACTCATAATCCTAACTGGGGAGATGTGCAGGCGCTGTTGAATACTTTCCTGACGGGAGAAGAAAGGAGGCTGGTAACTGATAAGGCAAAAGAAGAGGGTGAGAGAAGGGACAGAAAGGGGGATCCTGAGGTCTATTTACGCACCAGAAAGGATCCAGAGTGGGATCTAAATAGGAGCGGGGGTAGGGAGCTATTGAGGCAGTATCAACAGCCAATTTTATATGGGGTTCGGTACGGGGTTCCGAAACCAAAGAATGTATCAAAATTGTATGAAGTAAAGCAAGGGCCTGAAGAAAATCCCTCGGCCTTTTATGAAAGATTATGCGGAACAGCCAGAAAACGGACAGACCTGGATCCAAACGAGGAAGCGAATCAAAGACTGTTTAATACGCTATTCATTGGCCAGTCAGCTCAGGATATTAGAAAGAAGCTACAGAAGGTAGATGGAGCTGGGGGAATGTCTATTTCACAGCTGATAGAAATAGTGTATAAGGTATATAAAAACCGAGATGAAAAGAGAACAAGAGAAACACAAAATCGAATGAAACTACAGGCTGCTATCCTGGCAGCTGTCCAGAGGAATGAATTCCAAGGCAGGGGCAGGGGAAGCAGAAGAGGTAACAGAGGAGGAAGAGGTGGAAGGGGAGGGAGGCCAGGAGGAGGCCTCCCTAGACCCGCTTTGGGTCCAAATCAATGTGCAATTTGTAGACAGGAAGGGCACTGGAAAAATGAATGTCCAAATCGAAGAAGGATAACAAAGCTACAGAGCCCAGCAAACACCGACCTAATTATGTTAGAGGAGTCAAATATGGAATGAAGGGGACCGGGGGAGAAAATTAGAATTTCCTCAGCTGGCCCCCTGGTTCCAGTAAAGCTGGGGAATGAAACTATAGATTTTTTATTAGACAGTGGACCCACTCATCCAGTGATAACTAGTTGTAAAGGACCCTTAAGTAAGACTACTACCACTATTGTTGGGGCTGCGGGAAGGAAAGCTTTGAGGCTATTTTTGCAACCAATGGAGTGTATGATTGGAGGCACTAAATTGACTCATGAATTTCTCTATACGCCAGAGTGTCCCCTCCCTTTATTAGGATGGGATTTACTATGCAAACTGAATGCACAGGTGACCTCTTCTGAGAGTTCCGTGCAGCTCCACATCCCTCCAGAATCGGCATGGAGAGCACAAATCTGCCTTTTGATGGGATCAGCTCCAGACAATAACAGTGCAAGTATCCCTTCAAGTGTGTTGGATGCGGTGATTCCCTGATTTGGGCCTCAACAAAGCCAGGTAAAGCAAAAATGCGACTCTGGTCAAAATAGAGCTACAACCAGGAGCGAAGCCAGTTAGGGTGCATCAGTACCCTATCAAGCTAGAAGCACGTAGAGGATTGGAACCCCGAGTTAATGCCTTCTTGCAATACATCCTGCTTAGAGAGTGTCAGTCTGAATTCAATACACCAGTCCTGCCGGTAAGGTTACCGCGCTCCCAAGAATATCGACTGGGACTGGGTCCAGGACCTAAGGGCAGTGAACCAAATAACAAAAGATATCAATCCAACCGTACCAAACCCATATACTCTTTTAGCCTCGGTGCCTGAGACTAACAATTGTTTTACAGTGCTAGATTTAAAAGATGTTTTTTTTCTGTATTCCTATAGAAGAACAAAGCCAGACAGTTGTCGCCTTTGAATGGGAAAGTCCCACTACGAGGAGGACGGAGCAGTTATGCTGGACGGTTCTTCCTCAAGGATTCAAGAACAGTCCTACCCTGTTTGGTGAGATCTTGGCCAAAGAAGTAGCCCAATGGCAGGAAGGTAACAAAAATGTCACTCTTTTACAGTATGTGGATGACATTTTGACTGGAGCAGATTCAGAGCAAATATGTTTAGAGGCGACAGTGAGTCTGTTAAATTTTTGAGGACTTTTTTTGCTCATGGAGCAATTTGGAAAGAACGACAGCTCTTAAATTCTCAAGGAAGTAATATAAAGTATGGACAAGAGATATTAAGATTGTTATAAGCAATAATGGAACCCAAAGAAGTAGCTATAATGCATTGCAAAGCCCACCAAAAGGGAAATAGTGAAGTGGCACAAGGAAACAGGAGAGCAGATATGGCAGCCAAAAAGGCAGCACTAGCAGGACAGGTGATTGGGGCTTTATTACCCAGTAGAAAAATACAAATGAGACCTCCTGAATATTCAGACAAAGAAAAACTATTGGCAGAAAGGCTAAAATGCACAAAAAATGCTGAAGGGTGGTGGGTCACCCCAAATGGACAAGTTTTAACTACAGCCAAAATGATGGAAGTGCTCCTCAAGAGACTGCATGAAGAAACTCACATGGGAGCAGATGCTGTGATAAGCGGCGTAAAAAGATATGCTGTGGGATCAAAAATGCTATCAAATGCTGACCTCGCTGTAAGGAGACGCCCCACCTGTTGTGCAAATAACCCCAAAATTCAGAAGAAACCACCTATGGGAGAACTAAGAAGAGGATTAACGCCAGGGGAACACTGGCAGAGACATTTCTCTCAATTGCCTAAATGTGGTCGGTTTAAATATTTACTTGTTTTGGTAGATACATTTTCTGGTTGGCCAGAAGCCTTCCCATGCTCCACCAATCGTGCAAAAGAAGTAATAAAAATTTTACTAAAAGAGATAATTCCTCAATTTGGGATTCCTGAAGGTATATCCTCTGATAGTGGACCTCATTTTATTTCAGAGGTGGTTCAAGGAACATCCAAATTTTTACAGATGAAATGGGAATTACACACTCCATGGAGACCCCAGTCTAGCCATAAGGTAGAAAGAATGAACCGAACACTTAAAAGACATATTTCAAAACTGTGTCAGGAAACCCATCTTAAATGAGTAGATGTATTACCAATGGCCTTGATGAGAATAAGAATAACCCCCAGAATAAAAGAGGGAGTAAGCCCTTTTGAAATACTTTACGGGAAACCTTACCCAATTAATGAAATACGGGGACGAAGTGATCAAATGCATGTAAGAGGGGAAGAAATGTTGAGAGAGTATTTATTGTCTTTGTCTCAGGTACTAACATCTTTACATAGGTACCTTAATCAACGTACCCCCCTTCCATTGGATTCCCCCTGTGCATGACTTCAAGCCTGGGGATCTAGTTTATATTCGGACATGGAAAGAAGAACCACTAAGAGAAAAGTGGAAAGGACCTTACCTGGTGCTTCTGACAACTCATACTGCAGTAAAGGTGGAGGGAATAAGTTCCTGGACTCATTATTCCTGAATAAAGAAGGCACCTTTGAATGACTCATGGACTGTCACACCCACAAGATATCTCTCAAGATAAGAATCCAGAAGTTACAAAAGTGATGAATTGCACTTGGAAAACTGAACTCTTTTGTATGGAATTAGAGTGCTCTTAGCGGTATTGGGTGTTATTTTGCATTCTGATAGTATTGTTAATTATAGATAGAGCTGATTTATAAGAATATTGATTTTGATTTTTGATTTGTTCAGTTTAATTTGTTTGCTATAGAGTTAAGATGGAAAACGAGGACACTGTTAATTTTGTTATGCATGCTCATTGGTACAACTAACCTGATTTTGTAGCTTATATGGGCCTTCAGAAAAAGTGACTCAGATTACCGCTTGCTTCTCTATTCCCCAAATCTCCCAGATTACCCATGCCATGGGAAATACTTAGAATTAACTTAACATCCGTGTAAGAATAATTGAAGTTATTTAAATGAGACTTGCTAGATAAGTGATATTAACAAGTCTCAAAGGGGGGAATTGTTAGAAAAATACTGTGAGAAAAACCTTGCAAATAGTTAACAAGACTCAAGGACAAGGGAGAGAGAAAAACAGTACTGCAAAGGATAACCAGCTCCGGCTAAATAACCTTGATGAAACCACAGCGCTTTGAAGATTGCGAGGGGTAGGTAAGACAAAAACAGCAGAATAACCCAGAAGTGACCTTAGGTTCATTAAGGCTTATTAACATATTAAACTTCACACCCCTAAATGAATAATGAGATGGAAATGACATGATAATGATGTTACCCCCCTTTCTTCGCTTCCTATGCTAATTAACAGGAATGTGAAAGCGCAAGCACAGAGCGATTACCTGAGGTAATGAAATTGTAACCAATAGAAAGATTTGTATAAAATACTCCCTGAAAAGTGTGTATAAATCAAGAATGAGAGGGGGAGAAGGTGTGTTAGCTTTGTGGATTTACCACCTAGCACCCATCTCTGCGCAGAAATGAAAGAAACAAATGTCTCGACGCTGTGTGTCTATTGGTTGCTTGCACACCGGGTAACAGAGCCCAGATTTTGGGACAACAGTTTGGCGACCCAGATGGGACTTGCCAGAAGGCCTTGCCCGGATCATCTTGCCGTTCCTGACAGCGGACTGGATCGGATCGAGCTCCAGCGCGCACCAACCTGTTGATCGGGGAGTACTCCGACCTCCCTCCGAAGTCCGGACAACAAGAGACTCAAAGGTGCAACGCCGACCAGAGGTATTTGTGCCAGGGCGAAAGGGGGATAAATCTTTGGATTGGTGAGTATAAAATTTACTTCCTTCCCCGGAAGATTATGTTGAATTATGTTGCACGTAGACGCTCGGCAAAGGTTGCCTTAAATTGACCAGAGGGGTCAGAGCCGAGTGCTCACAAAGGAATAAAGTCGCACGTAGACGCTTGGCAAGGGTTGCCTTAAATTGACCAGAGGGGTCAGAGCGGAGTGCGCACAAAGGTACGGGGAAAAAGGTATTTCTAGGGAATAAGGTTGGTATTTCTAGGTAATTGACATGGGATCAAGCCAATCCAGGATTCCTCCCTGTAGCCCTTTGGGTTGTATTGTGGAACACTGGGATATTTTTGGAGGAGATCGGATGACAAAAAAAGAAGGAAAAGATATTGTAATAAATGGTGGCCAGTGTATAAGTTGGAATGTGATGAGCAATGGCCAAAAAATGGGACCTTGAACTCTAACACTCTATTACAGTTACTGCTGTTTTGTTGCCGGAAGGGGAAGTGGGATGAAATACCCTATGTGGAGGCTTTTGTGTCACTATACAAGGAACCAGAAATTCAAAGGGAATGTGAACTTATAAGTAAAGAGGAATCTGTAATGGTTGCAGTAGGAAAGAAGGAAAAGAGCGGGTATTGTGCTAACAGAAAAATTCTGAATGGAGAGGAGCAGGAGGATGTACAACTACTGAAAGTGCCCCCCTCTTGTGGAAACGATTCCACCTCAGTTGAAGCATCGTCCCCTCCGCTAGAAAGCAAAGAGTCCAGCCCTCTTTCTGGCCGAACTAGGAGACGGAAACAACCTGTTATACAGGCTCCTTTGAGACAAGCAGTGGGACCAGAAGGGCTGCCAGTATTTGTACCTGTTCCTTTTACAACCTCGGATTTACTAAACTGGAAGCAGTCTTTTGGATCATATAGGGAAAATCCTGAGAAGCTGCATCAGCTCTTGGAGACTATTATGATAACTCATAATCCTAACTGGGGAGATGTGCAGGCGCTGTTGAATACTTTCCTGACGGGAGAAGAAAGGAGGCTGGTAACTGATAAGGCAAAAGAAGAGGGTGAGAGAAGGGACAGAAAGGGGGATCCTGAGGTCTATTTACGCACCAGAAAGGATCCAGAGTGGGATCTAAATAGGAGCGGGGGTAGGGAGCTATTGAGGCAGTATCAACAGCCAATTTTATATGGGGTTCGGTACGGGGTTCCGAAACCAAAGAATGTATCAAAATTGTATGAAGTAAAGCAAGGGCCTGAAGAAAATCCCTCGGCCTTTTATGAAAGATTATGCGGAACAGCCAGAAAACGGACAGACCTGGATCCAAACGAGGAAGCGAATCAAAGACTGTTTAATACGCTATTCATTGGCCAGTCAGCTCAGGATATTAGAAAGAAGCTACAGAAGGTAGATGGAGCTGGGGGAATGTCTATTTCACAGCTGACAGAAATAGTGTATAAGGTATATAAAAACCGAGATGAAAAGAGAACAAGAGAAACACAAAATCGAATGAAACTACAGGCTGCTATCCTGGCAGCTGTCCAGAGGAATGAATTCCAAGGCAGGGGCAGGGGAAGCAGAAGAGGTAACAGAGGAGGAAGAGGTGGAAGGGGAGGGAGGCCAGGAGGAGGCCTCCCTAGACCCGCTTTGGGTCCAAATCAATGTGCAATTTGTAGACAGGAAGGGCACTGGAAAAATGAATGTCCAAATCGAAGAAGGATAACAAAGCTACAGAGCCCAGCAAACACTGACCTAATTATGTTAGAGGAGTCAAATATGGAATGAAGGGGACCGGGGGAGAAAATTAGAATTTCCTCAGCTGGCCCCCTGGTTCCAGTAAAGCTGGGGAATGAAACTATAGATTTTTTATTAGACAGTGGACCCACTCATCCAGTGATAACTAGTTGTAAAGGACCCTTAAGTAAGACTACTACCACTATTGTTGGGGCTGCGGGAAGGAAAGCTTTGAGGCTATTTTTGCAACCAATGGAGTGTACGATTGGAGGCACTAAATTGACTCATGAATTTCTCTATACGCCAGAGTGTCCCCTCCCTTTATTAGGATGGGATTTACTATGCAAACTGAATGCACAGGTGACCTCTTCTGAGAGTTCCGTGCAGCTCCACATCCCTCCAGAATCGGCATGGAGAGCACAAATCTGCCTTTTGATGGGATCAGCTCCAGACAATAACAGTGCAAGTATCCCTTCAAGTGTGTTGGATGCGGTGATTCCCTGATTTGGGCCTCAACAAAGCCAGGTAAAGCAAAAATGCGACTCTGGTCAAAATAGAGCTACAACCAGGAGCGAAGCCAGTTAGGGTGCATCAGTACCCTATCAAGCTAGAAGCACGTAGAGGATTGGAACCCCGAGTTAATGCCTTCTTGCAATACATCCTGCTTAGAGAGTGTCAGTCTGAATTCAATACACCAGTCCTGCCGGTAAGGTTACCGCGCTCCCAAGAATATCGACTGGTCCAGGACCTAAGGGCAGTGAACCAAATAACAGAAGATATCAATCCAACCGTACCAAACCCATATACTCTTTTAGCCTCGGTGCCTGAGACTAACAATTGTTTTACAGTGCTAGATTTAAAAGATGTTTTTTTTCTGTATTCCTATAGAAGAACAAAGCCAGACAGTTGTCGCCTTTGAATGGGAAAGTCCCACTACGAGGAGGACGGAGCAGTTATGCTGGACGGTTCTTCCTCAAGGATTCAAGAACAGTCCTACCCTGTTTGGTGAGATCTTGGCCAAAGAAGTAGCCCAATGGCAGGAAGGTAACAAAAATGTCACTCTTTTACAGTATGTGGATGACATTTTGACTGGAGCAGATTCAGAGCAAATATGTTTAGAGGCGACAGTGAGTCTGTTAAATTTTTGAGGACTTTTTTTGCTCATGGAGCAATTTGGAAAGAACGACAGCTCTTAAATTCTCAAGGAAGTAATATAAAGTATGGACAAGAGATATTAAGATTGTTATAAGCAATAATGGAACCCAAAGAAGTAGCTATAATGCATTGCAAAGCCCACCAAAAGGGAAATAGTGAAGTGGCACAAGGAAACAGGAGAGCAGATATGGCAGCCAAAAAGGCAGCACTAGCAGGACAGGTGATTGGGGCTTTATTACCCAGTAGAAAAATACAAATGAGACCTCCTGAATATTCAGACAAAGAAAAACTATTGGCAGAAAGGCTAAAATGCACAAAAAATGCTGAAGGGTGGTGGGTCACCCCAAATGGACAAGTTTTAACTACAGCCAAAATGATGGAAGTGCTCCTCAAGAGACTGCATGAAGAAACTCACATGGGAGCAGATGCTGTGATAAGCGGCGTAAAAAGATATGCTGTGGGATCAAAAATGCTATCAAATGCTGACCTCGCTGTAAGGAGACGCCCCACCTGTTGTGCAAATAACCCCAAAATTCAGAAGAAACCACCTATGGGAGAACTAAGAAGAGGATTAACGCCAGGGGAACACTGGCAGAGACATTTCTCTCAATTGCCTAAATGTGGTCGGTTTAAATATTTACTTGTTTTGGTAGATACATTTTCTGGTTGGCCAGAAGCCTTCCCATGCTCCACCAATCGTGCAAAAGAAGTAATAAAAATTTTACTAAAAGAGATAATTCCTCAATTTGGGATTCCTGAAGGTATATCCTCTGATAGTGGACCTCATTTTATTTCAGAGGTGGTTCAAGGAACATCCAAATTTTTACAGATGAAATGGGAATTACACACTCCATGGAGACCCCAGTCTAGCCATAAGGTAGAAAGAATGAACCGAACACTTAAAAGACATATTTCAAAACTGTGTCAGGAAACCCATCTTAAATGAGTAGATGTATTACCAATGGCCTTGATGAGAATAAGAATAACCCCCAGAATAAAAGAGGGAGTAAGCCCTTTTGAAATACTTTACGGGAAACCTTACCCAATTAATGAAATACGGGGACGAAGTGATCACATGCATGTAAGAGGGGAAGAAATGTTGAGAGAGTATTTATTGTCTTTGTCTCAGGTACTAACATCTTTACATAGGTACCTTAATCAACGTACCCCCCTTCCATTGGATTCCCCCTGTGCATGACTTCAAGCCTGGGGATCTAGTTTATATTCGGACATGGAAAGAAGAACCACTAAGAGAAAAGTGGAAAGGACCTTACCTGGTGCTTCTGACAACTCATACTGCAGTAAAGGTGGAGGGAATAAGTTCCTGGACTCATTATTCCTGAATAAAGAAGGCACCTTTGAATGACTCATGGACTGTCACACCCACAAGATATCTCTCAAGATAAGAATCCAGAAGTTACAAAAGTGATGAATTGCACTTGGAAAACTGAACTCTTTTGTATGGAATTAGAGTGCTCTTAGCGGTATTGGGTGTTATTTTGCATTCTGATAGTATTGTTAATTATAGATAGAGCTGATTTATAAGAATATTGATTTTGATTTTTGATTTGTTCAGTTTAATTTGTTTGCTATAGAGTTAAGATGGAAAACGAGGACACTGTTAATTTTGTTATGCATGCTCATTGGTACAACTAACCTGATTTTGTAGCTTATATGGGCCTTCAGAAAAAGTGACTCAGATTACCGCTTGCTTCTCTATTCCCCAAATCTCCCAGATTACCCATGCCATGGGAAATACTTAGAATTAACTTAACATCCGTGTAAGAATAATTGAAGTTATTTAAATGAGACTTGCTAGATAAGTGATATTAACAAGTCTCAAAGGGGGGAATTGTTAGAAAAATACTGTGAGAAAAACCTTGCAAATAGTTAACAAGACTCAAGGACAAGGGAGAGAGAAAAACAGTACTGCAAAGGATAACCAGCTCCGGCTAAATAACCTTGATGAAACCACAGCGCTTTGAAGATTGCGAGGGGTAGGTAAGACAAAAACAGCAGAATAACCCAGAAGTGACCTTAGGTTCATTAAGGCTTATTAACATATTAAACTTCACACCCCTAAATGAATAATGAGATGGAAATGACATGATAATGATGTTACCCCCCTTTCTTCGCTTCCTATGCTAATTAACAGGAATGTGAAAGCGCAAGCACAGAGCGATTACCTGAGGTAATGAAATTGTAACCAATAGAAAATACTCCCTGAAAAGTGTGTATAAATCAAGAATGAGAGGGGGAGAAGGTGTGTTAGCTTTGTGGATTTACCACCTAGCACCCATCTCTGCGCAGAAATGAAAGAAACAAATGTCTCGACGCTGTGTGTCTATTGGTTGCTTGCACACCGGGTAACAGAACCCAGATTTTGGGACAACAGTTTGGCGACCCAGATGGGACTTGCCAGAAGGCCTTGCCCGGATCATCTTGCCGTTCCTGACAGCGGACTGGATCGGATCGAGCTCCAGCGCGCACCAACCTGTTGATCGGGGAGTACTCCGACCTCCCTCCGAAGTCCGGACAACAAGAGACTCAAAGGTGCAACGCCGACCAGAGGTATTTGTGCCAGGGCGAAAGGGGGATAAATCTTTGGATTGGTGAGTATAAAATTTACTTCCTTCCGCGGAAGATTATGTTGAATTATGTTGCACGTAGACGCTCGGCAAAGGTTGCCTTAAATTGACCAGAGGGGTCAGAGCCGAGTGCTCACAAAGGAATAAAGTCGCACGTAGACGCTTGGCAAGGGTTGCCTTAAATTGACCAGAGGGGTCAGAGCGGAGTGCGCACAAAGGTACGGGGAAAAAGGTATTTCTAGGGAATAAGGTTGGTATTTCTAGGTAATTGACATGGGATCAAGCCAATCCAGGATTCCTCCCTGTAGCCCTTTGGGTTGTATTGTGGAACACTGGGATATTTTTGGAGGAGATCGGATGACAAAAAAAGAAGGAAAAGATATTGTAATAAATGGTGGCCAGTGTATAAGTTGGAATGTGATGAGCAATGGCCAAAAAATGGGACCTTGAACTCTAACACTCTATTACAGTTACTGCTGTTTTGTTGCCGGAAGGGGAAGTGGGATGAAATACCCTATGTGGAGGCTTTTGTGTCACTATACAAGGAACCAGAAATTCAAAGGGAATGTGAACTTTATAAGTAAAGAGGAATCTGTAATGGTTGCAGTAGGAAAGAAGGAAAAGAGCGGGTATTGTGCTAACAGAAAAATTCTGAATGGAGAGGAGCAGGAGGATGTACAACTACTGAAAGTGCCCCCCTCTTGTGGAAACGATTCCACCTCAGTTGAAGCATCGTCCCCTCCGCTAGAAAGCAAAGAGTCCAGGCCTCTTTCTGGCCGAACTAGGAGACGGAAACAACCTGTTATACAGGCTCCTTTGAGACAAGCAGTGGGACCAGAAGGGCTGCCAGTATTTGTACCTGTTCCTTTTACAACCTCGGATTTACTAAACTGGAAGCAGTCTTTTGGATCATATAGGGAAAATCCTGAGAAGCTGCATCAGCTCTTGGAGACTATTATGATAACTCATAATCCTAACTGGGGAGATGTGCAGGCGCTGTTGAATACTTTCCTGACGGGAGAAGAAAGGAGGCTGGTAACTGATAAGGCAAAAGAAGAGGGTGAGAGAAGGGACAGAAAGGGGGATCCTGAGGTCTATTTACGCACCAGAAAGGATCCAGAGTGGGATCCAAATAGGAGCGGGGGTAGGGAGCTATTGAGGCAGTATCAACAGCCAATTTTATATGGGGTTCGGTACGGGGTTCCGAAACCAAAGAATGTATCAAAATTGTATGAAGTAAAGCAAGGGCCTGAAGAAAATCCCTCGGCCTTTTATGAAAGATTATGCGGAACAGCCAGAAAACGGACAGACCTGGATCCAAACGAGGAAGCGAATCAAAGACTGTTTAATACGCTATTCATTGGCCAGTCAGCTCAGGATATTAGAAAGAAGCTACAGAAGGTAGATGGAGCTGGGGGAATGTCTATTTCACAGCTGATAGAAATAGTGTATAAGGTATATAAAAACCGAGATGAAAAGAGAACAAGAGAAACACAAAATCGAATGAAACTACAGGCTGCTATCCTGGCAGCTGTCCAGAGGAATGAATTCCAAGGCAGGGGCAGGGGAAGCAGAAGAGGTAACAGAGGAGGAAGAGGTGGAAGGGGAGGGAGGCCAGGAGGAGGCCTCCCTAGACCCGCTTTGGGTCCAAATCAATGTGCAATTTGTAGACAGGAAGGGCACTGGAAAAATGAATGTCCAAATCGAAGAAGGATAACAAAGCTACAGAGCCCAGCAAACACCGACCTAATTATGTTAGAGGAGTCAAATATGGAATGAAGGGGACCGGGGGAGAAAATTAGAATTTCCTCAGCTGGCCCCCTGGTTCCAGTAAAGCTGGGGAATGAAACTATAGATTTTTTATTAGACAGTGGACCCACTCATCCAGTGATAACTAGTTGTAAAGGACCCTTAAGTAAGACTACTACCACTATTGTTGGGGCTGCGGGAAGGAAAGCTTTGAGGCTATTTTTGCAACCAATGGAGTGTACGATTGGAGGCACTAAATTGACTCATGAATTTCTCTATACGCCAGAGTGTCCCCTCCCTTTATTAGGATGGGATTTACTATGCAAACTGAATGCACAGGTGACCTCTTCTGAGAGTTCCGTGCAGCTCCACATCCCTCCAGAATCGGCATGGAGAGCACAAATCTGCCTTTTGATGGGATCAGCTCCAGACAATAACAGTGCAAGTATCCCTTCAAGTGTGTTGGATGCGGTGATTCCCTGATTTGGGCCTCAACAAAGCCAGGTAAAGCAAAAATGCGACTCTGGTCAAAATAGAGCTACAACCAGGAGCGAAGCCAGTTAGGGTGCATCAGTACCCTATCAAGCTAGAAGCACGTAGAGGATTGGAACCCCGAGTTAATGCCTTCTTGCAATACATCCTGCTTAGAGAGTGTCAGTCTGAATTCAAGACACCAGTCCTGCCGGTAAGGTTACCGCGCTCCCAAGAATATCGACTGGTCCAGGACCTAAGGGCAGTGAACCAAATAACAGAAGATATCAATCCAACCGTACCAAACCCATATACTCTTTTAGCCTCGGTGCCTGAGACTAACAATTGTTTTACAGTGCTAGATTTAAAAGATGTTTTTTTTCTGTATTCCTATAGAAGAACAAAGCCAGACAGTTGTCGCCTTTGAATGGGAAAGTCCCACTACGAGGAGGACGGAGCAGTTATGCTGGACGGTTCTTCCTCAAGGATTCAAGAACAGTCCTACCCTGTTTGGTGAGATCTTGGCCAAAGAAGTAGCCCAATGGCAGGAAGGTAACAAAAAGGTCACTCTTTTACAGTATGTGGATGACATTTTGACTGGAGCAGATTCAGAGCAAATATGTTTAGAGGCGACAGTGAGTCTGTTAAATTTTTGAGGACTTTTTTTGCTCATGGAGCAATTTGGAAAGAACGACAGCTCTTAAATTCTCAAGGAAGTAATATAAAGTATGGACAAGAGATATTAAGATTGTTATAAGCAATAATGGAACCCAAAGAAGTAGCTATAATGCATTGCAAAGCCCACCAAAAGGGAAATAGTGAAGTGGCACAAGGAAACAGGAGAGCAGATATGGCAGCCAAAAAGGCAGCACTAGCAGGACAGGTGATTGGGGCTTTATTACCCAGTAGAAAAATACAAATGAGACCTCCTGAATATTCAGACAAAGAAAAACTATTGGCAGAAAGGCTAAAATGCACAAAAAATGCTGAAGGGTGGTGGGTCACCCCAAATGGACAAGTTTTAACTACAGCCAAAATGATGGAAGTGCTCCTCAAGAGACTGCATGAAGAAACTCACATGGGAGCAGATGCTGTGATAAGCGGCGTAAAAAGATATGCTGTGGGATCAAAAATGCTATCAAATGCTGACCTCGCTGTAAGGAGATGCCCCACCTGTTGTGCAAATAACCCCAAAATTCAGAAGAAACCACCTATGGGAGAACTAAGAAGAGGATTAACCCCAGGGGAACACTGGCAGAGACATTTCTCTCAATTGCCTAAATGTGGTCGGTTTAAATATTTACTTGTTTTGGTAGATACATTTTCTGGTTGGCCAGAAGCCTTCCCATGCTCCACCAATCGTGCAAAAGAAGTAATTAAAATTTTACTAAAAGAGATAATTCCTCAATTTGGGATTCCTGAAGGTATATCCTCTGATAGTGGACCTCATTTTATTTCAGAGGTGGTTCAAGGAACATCCAAATTTTTACAGATGAAATGGGAATTACACACTCCATGGAGACCCCAGTCTAGCCATAAGGTAGAAAGAATGAACCGAACACTTAAAAGACATATTTCAAAACTGTGTCAGGAAACCCATCTTAAATGAGTAGATGTATTACCAATGGCCTTGATGAGAATAAGAATAACCCCCAGAATAAAAGAGGGAGTAAGCCCTTCTGAAATACTTTACGGGAAACCTTACCCAATTAATGAAATACGGGGACGAAGTGATCAAATGCATGTAAGAGGGGAAGAAATGTTGAGAGAGTATTTATTGTCTTTGTCTCGGGTACTAACATCTTTACATAGGTACCTTAATCAACGTACCCCCCTTCCATTGGATTCCCCCTGTGCATGACTTCAAGCCTGGGGATCTAGTTTATATTCGGACATGGAAAGAAGAACCACTAAGAGAAAAGTGGAAAGGACCTTACCTGGTGCTTCTGACAACTCATACTGCAGTAAAGGTGGAGGGAATAAGTTCCTGGACTCATTATTCCTGAATAAAGAAGGCACCTTTGAATGACTCATGGACTGTCACACCCACAAGATATCTCTCAAGATAAGAATACAGAAGTTACAAAAGTGATGAATTGCACTTGGAAAACTGAACTCTTTTGTATGGAATTAGAGTGCTCTTAGTGGTATTGGGTGTTATTTTGCATTCTGATAGTATTGTTAATTATAGATAGAGCTGATTTATAAGAATATTGATTTTGATTTTTGATTTGTTCAGTTTAATTTGTTTGCTATAGAGTTAAGATGGAAAATGAGGACACTGTTAATTTTGTTATGCATGCTCATTGGTACAACTAACCTGATTTTGTAGCTTATATGGGCCTTCAGAAAAAGTGACTCAGATTACCGCTTGCTTCTCTATTCCCCAAATCTCCCAGATTACCCATGCCATGGGAAATACTTAGAATTAACTTAACATCCGTGTAAGAATAATTGAAGTTATTTAAATGAGACTTGCTAGATAAGTGATATTAACAAGTCTCAAAGGGGGGAATTGTTAGAAAAATACTGTGAGAAAAACCTTGCAAATAGTTAACAAGACTCAAGGACAAGGGAGAGAGAAAAACAGTACTGCAAAGGATAACCAGCTCCGGCTAAATAACCTTGATGAAACCACAGCGCTTTGAAGATTGCGAGGGGTAGGTAAGACAAAAACAGCAGAATAACCCAGAAGTGACCTTAGGTTCATTAAGGCTTATTAACATATTAAACTTCACACCCCTAAATGAATAATGAGATGGAAATGACATGATAATGATGTTACCGCCCCTTCTTCGCTTCCTATGCTAATTAACAGGAATGTGAAAGCGCAAGCGCAGAGCGATTACCTGAGGTAATGAAATTGTAACCAATAGAAAGATTTGTATAAAATACTCCCTGAAAAGTGTGTATAAATCAAGAATGAGAGGGGGAGAAGGTGTGCTAGCTTTGTGGATTTACCACCTAGCACCCATCTCTGCGCAGAAATGAAAGAAACAAATGTCTCGACGCTGTGTGTCTATTGGTTGCTTGCACACCGGGTAACAGAGCCCAGATTTTGGGACAACAGTTTGGCGACCCAGATGGGACTTGCCAGAAGGCCTTGCCCGGATCATCTTGCCGTTCCTGACAGCGGACTGGATCGGATCGAGCTCCAGCGCGCACCGACCTGTTGATCGGGCAGTACTCCGACCTCCCTCCGAAGTCCGGACAACAAGAGACTCAAAGGTGCAACGCCGACCAGAGGTATTTGTGCCAGGGCGAAAGGGGGATAAATCTTTGGATTGGTGAGTATAAAATTTACTTCCTTCCGCGGAAGATTATGTTGAATTATGTTGCACGTAGACGCTCGGCAAAGGTTGCCTTAAATTGACCAGAGGGGTCAGAGCCGAATGCGCACAAAGGAATAAAGTCGCACGTAGACGCTTGACAAGGGTTGCCTTAAATTGACCAGAGGGGTCAGAGCGGAGTGCGCACAAAGGTACGGGGAAAAAGGTATTTCTAGGGAATAAGGTTGGTATTTCTAGGTAATTGACATGGGATCAAGCCAATCCAGGATTCCTCCCTGTAGCCCTTTGGGTTGTATTGTGGAACACTGGGATATTTTTGGAGGAGATCGGATGACAAAAAAAGAAGGAAAAGATATTGTAATAAATGGTGGCCAATGTATAAGTTGGAATGTGATGAGCAATGGCCAAAAAATGGGACCTTGAACTCTAACACTCTATTACAGTTACTGCTGTTTTGTTGCCGGAAGGGGAAGTGGGATGAAATACCCTATGTGGAGGCTTTTGTGTCACTATACAAGGAACCAGAAATTCAAAGGGAATGTGAACTTATAAGTAAAGAGGAATCTGTAATGGTTGCAGTAGGAAAGAAGGAAAAGAGCGGGTATTGTGCTAACAGAAAAATTCTGAATGGAGAGGAGCAGGAGGATGTACAACTACTGAAAGTGCCCCCCTCTTGTGGAAACGATTCCACCTCAGTTGAAGCATCGTCCCCTCCGCTAGAAAGCAAAGAGTCCAGCCCTCTTTCTGGCCGAACTAGGAGACGGAAACAACCTGTTATACAGGCTCCTTTGAGACAAGCAGTGGGACCAGAAGGGCTGCCAGTATTTGTACCTGTTCCTTTTACAACCTCGGATTTACTAAACTGGAAGCAGTCTTTTGGATCATATAGGGAAAATCCTGAGAAGCTGCATCAGCTCTTGGAGACTATTATGGTAACTCATAATCCTAACTGGGGAGATGTGCAGGCGCTGTTGAATACTTTCCTGACGGGAGAAGAAAGGAGGCTGGTAACTGATAAGGCAAAAGAAGAGGGTGAGAGAAGGGACAGAAAGGGGGATCCTGAGGTCTATTTACGCACCAGAAAGGATCCAGAGTGGGATCCAAATAGGAGCGGGGGTAGGGAGCTATTGAGGCAGTATCAACAGCCAATTTTATATGGGGTTCGGTACGGGGTTCCGAAACCAAAGAATGTATCAAAATTGTATGAAGTAAAGCAAGGGCCTGAAGAAAATCCCTCGGCCTTTTATGAAAGATTATGCGGAACAGCCAGAAAACGGACAGACCTGGATCCAAACGAGGAAGCGAATCAAAGACTGTTTAATACGCTATTCATTGGCCAGTCAGCTCAGGATATTAGAAAGAAGCTACAGAAGGTAGATGGAGCTGGGGGAATGTCTATTTCACAGCTGATAGAAATAGTGTATAAGGTATATAAAAACCGAGATGAAAAGAGAACAAGAGAAACACAAAATCGAATGAAACTACAGGCTGCTATCCTGGCAGCTGTCCAGAGGAATGAATTCCAAGGCAGGGGCAGGGGAAGCAGAAGAGGTAACAGAGGAGGAAGAGGTGGAAGGGGAGGGAGGCCAGGAGGAGGCCTCCCTAGACCCGCTTTGGGTCCAAATCAATGTGCAATTTGTAGACAGGAAGGGCACTGGAAAAATGAATGTCCAAATCGAAGAAGGATAACAAAGCTACAGAGCCCAGCAAACACCGACCTAATTATGTTAGAGGAGTCAAATATGGAATGAAGGGGACCGGGGGAGAAAATTAGAATTTCCTCAGCTGGCCCCCTGGTTCCAGTAAAGCTGGGGAATGAAACTATAGATTTTTTATTAGACAGTGGACCCACTCATCCAGTGATAACTAGTTGTAAAGGACCCTTAAGTAAGACTACTACCACTATTGTTGGGGCTGCGGGAAGGAAAGCTTTGAGGCTATTTTTGCAACCAATGGAGTATACGATTGGAGGCACTAAATTGACTCATGAATTTCTCTATACGCCAGAGTGTCCCCTCCCGTTATTAGGATGGGATTTACTATGCAAACTGAATGCACAGGTGACCTCTTCTGAGAGTTCCGTGCAGCTCCACATCCCTCCAGAATCGGCATGGAGAGCACAAATCTGCCTTTTGATGGGATCAGCTCCAGACAATAACAGTGCAAGTATCCCTTCAAGTGTGTTGGATGCGGTGATTCCCTGGTTTGGGCCTCAACAAAGCCAGGTAAAGCAAAAATGCGACTCTGGTCAAAATAGAGCTACAACCAGGAGCGAAGCCAGTTAGGGTGCATCAGTACCCTAT
Source organism: Rhea pennata (assembly GCF_028389875.1). Classification (NCBI taxonomy): domain Eukaryota; kingdom Metazoa; phylum Chordata; class Aves; order Rheiformes; family Rheidae; genus Rhea; species Rhea pennata. The sequence goes on along the minus strand of NC_084669.1, from coordinate 40,414,126 downwards.
CAAGCTAGAAGCACGTAGAGGATTGGAACCCCGAGTTAATGCCTTCTTGCAATACATCCTGCTTAGAGAGTGTCAGTCTGAATTCAATACACCAATCCTGCCGGTAAGGTTACCGCGCTCCCAAGAATATCGACTGGTCCAGGACCTAAGGGCAGTGAACCAAATAACAAAAGATATCCATCCAACCGTACCAAACCCATATACTCTTTTAGCCTCGGTGCCTGAGACTAACAATTGTTTTACAGTGCTAGATTTAAAAGATGTTTTTTTTCTGTATTCCTATAGAAGAACAAAGCCAGACAGTTGTCGCCTTTGAATGGGAAAGTCCCACTACGAGGAGGACGGAGCAGTTATGCTGGACGGTTCTTCCTCAAGGATTCAAGAACAGTCCTACCCTGTTTGGTGAGATCTTGGCCAAAGAAGTAGCCCAATGGCAGGAAGGTAACAAAAATGTCACTCTTTTACAGTATGTGGATGACATTTTGACTGGAGCAGATTCAGAGCAAATATGTTTAGAGGCGACAGTGAGTCTGTTAAATTTTTGAGGACTTTTTTTGCTCATGGAGCAATTTGGAAAGAACGACAGCTCTTAAATTCTCAAGGAAGTAATATAAAGTATGGACAAGAGATATTAAGATTGTTATAAGCAATAATGGAACCCAAAGAAGTAGCTATAATGCATTGCAAAGCCCACCAAAAGGGAAATAGTGAAGTGGCACAAGGAAACAGGAGAGCAGATATGGCAGCCAAAAAGGCAGCACTAGCAGGACAGGTGATTGGGGCTTTATTACCCAGTAGAAAAATACAAATGAGACCTCCTGAATATTCAGACAAAGAAAAACTATTGGCAGAAAGGCTAAAATGCACAAAAAATGCTGAAGGGTGGTGGGTCACCCCAAATGGACAAGTTTTAACTACAGCCAAAATGATGGAAGTGCTCCTCAAGAGACTGCATGAAGAAACTCACATGGGAGCAGATGCTGTGATAAGCGGCGTAAAAAGATATGCTGTGGGATCAAAAATGCTATCAAATGCTGACCTCGCTGTAAGGAGATGCCCCACCTGTTGTGCAAATAACCCCAAAATTCAGAAGAAACCACCTATGGGAGAACTAAGAAGAGGATTAACCCCAGGGGAACACTGGCAGAGACATTTCTCTCAATTGCCTAAATGTGGTCGGTTTAAATATTTACTTGTTTTGGTAGATACATTTTCTGGTTGGCCAGAAGCCTTCCCATGCTCCACCAATCGTGCAAAAGAAGTAATTAAAATTTTACTAAAAGAGATAATTCCTCAATTTGGGATTCCTGAAGGTATATCCTCTGATAGTGGACCTCATTTTATTTCAGAGGTGGTTCAAGGAACATCCAAATTTTTACAGATGAAATGGGAATTACACACTCCATGGAGACCCCAGTCTAGCCATAAGGTAGAAAGAATGAACCGAACACTTAAAAGACATATTTCAAAACTGTGTCAGGAAACCCATCTTAAATGAGTAGATGTATTACCAATGGCCTTGATGAGAATAAGAATAACCCCCAGAATAAAAGAGGGAGTAAGCCCTTCTGAAATACTTTACGGGAAACCTTACCCAATTAATGAAATACGGGGACGAAGTGATCAAATGCATGTAAGAGGGGAAGAAATGTTGAGAGAGTATTTATTGTCTTTGTCTCGGGTACTAACATCTTTACATAGGTACCTTAATCAACGTACCCCCCTTCCATTGGATTCCCCCTGTGCATGACTTCAAGCCTGGGGATCTAGTTTATATTCGGACATGGAAAGAAGAACCACTAAGAGAAAAGTGGAAAGGACCTTACCTGGTGCTTCTGACAACTCATACTGCAGTAAAGGTGGAGGGAATAAGTTCCTGGACTCATTATTCCTGAATAAAGAAGGCACCTTTGAATGACTCATGGACTGTCACACCCACAAGATATCTCTCAAGATAAGAATACAGAAGTTACAAAAGTGATGAATTGCACTTGGAAAACTGAACTCTTTTGTATGGAATTAGAGTGCTCTTAGCGGATTTGGGTGTTATTTTGCATTCTGATAGTATTGTTAATTATAGATAGAGCTGATTTATAAGAATATTGATTTTGATTTTTGATTTGTTCAGTTTAATTTGTTTGCTATAGAGTTAAGATGGAAAACGAGGACACTGTTAATTTTGTTATGCATGCTCATTGGTACAACTAACCTGATTTTGTAGCTTATATGGGCCTTCAGAAAAAGTGACTCAGATTACCGCTTGCTTCTCTATTCCCCAAATCTCCCAGATTACCCATGCCATGGGAAATACTTAGAATTAACTTAACATCCGTGTAAGAATAATTGAAGTTATTTAAATGAGACTTGCTAGATAAGTGATATTAACAAGTCTCAAAGGGGGGAATTGTTAGAAAAGTACTGTGAGAAAAACCTTGCAAATAGTTAACAAGACTCAAGGACAAGGGAGAGAGAAAAACAGTACTGCAAAGGATAACCAGCTCCGGCTAAATAACCTTAATGAAACCACAGCGCTTTGAAGATTGCGAGGGGTAGGTAAGACAAAAACAGCAGAATAACCCAGAAGTGACCTTAGGTTCATTAAGGCTTATTAACATATTAAACTTCACACCCCTAAATGAATAATGAGATGGAAATGACATGATAATGATGTTACCCCCCTTTCTTCGCTTCCTATGCTAATTAACAGGAATGTGAAAGCGCAAGCGCAGAGCGATTACCTGAGGTAATGAAATTGTAACCAATAGAAAGATTTGTATAAAATACTCCCTGAAAAGTGTGTATAAATCAAGAATGAGAGGGGGAGAAGGTGTGTTAGCTTTGTGGATTTACCACCTAGCACCCATCTCTGCGCAGAAATGAAAGAAACAAATGTCTCGACGCTGTGTGTCTATTGGTTGCTTGCACACCGGGTAACAGAACCCAGATTTTGGGACAACAGTTTGGCGACCCAGATGGGACTTGCCAGAAGGCCTTGCCCGGATCATCTTGCCGTTCCTGACAGCGGACTGGATCGGATCGAGCTCCAGCGCGCACCAACCTGTTGATCGGGGAGTACTCCGACCTCCCTCCGAAGTCCGGACAACAAGAGACTCAAAGGTGCAACGCCGACCAGAGGTATTTGTGCCAGGGCGAAAGGGGGATAAATCTTTGGATTGGTGAGTATAAAATTTACTTCCTTCCGCGGAAGATTATGTTGAATTATGTTGCACGTAGACGCTTGGCAAAGGTTGCCTTAAATTGACCAGAGGGGTCAGAGCCGAGTGCGCACAAAGGAATAAAGTCGCACGTAGACGCTTGGCAAGGGTTGCCTTAAATTGACCAGAGGGGTCAGAGCCGAGTGCTCACAAAGGAATAAAGTCGCACGTAGACGCTTGGCAAGGGTTGCCTTAAATTGACCAGAGGGGTCAGAGCGGAGTGCGCACAAAGGTACGGGGAAAAAGGTATTTCTAGGGAATAAGGTTGGTATTTCTAGGTAATTGACATGGGATCAAGCCAATCCAGGATTCCTCCCTGTAGCCCTTTGGGTTGTATTGTGGAACACTGGGATATTTTTGGAGGAGATCGGATGACAAAAAAAGAAGGAAAAGATATTGTAATAAATGGTGGCCAGTGTATAAGTTGGAATGTGATGAGCAATGGCCAAAAAATGGGACCTTGAACTCTAACACTCTATTACAGTTACTGCTGTTTTGTTGCCGGAAGGGGAAGTGGGATGAAATACCCTATGTGGAGGCTTTTGTGTCACTATACAAGGAACCAGAAATTCAAAGGGAATGTGAACTTATAAGTAAAGAGGAATCTGTAATGGTTGCAGTAGGAAAGAAGGAAAAGAGCGGGTATTGTGCTAACAGAAAAATTCTGAATGGAGAGGAGCAGGAGGATGTACAACTACTGAAAGTGCCCCCCTCTTGTGGAAACGATTCCACCTCAGTTGAAGCATCGTCCCCTCCGCTAGAAAGCAAAGAGTCCAGCCCTCTTTCTGGCCGAACTAGGAGACGGAAACAACCTGTTATACAGGCTCCTTTGAGACAAGCAGTGGGACCAGAAGGGCTGCCAGTATTTGTACCTGTTCCTTTTACAACCTCGGATTTACTAAACTGGAAGCAGTCTTTTGGATCATATAGGGAAAATCCTGAGAAGCTGCATCAGCTCTTGGAGACTATTATGATAACTCATAATCCTAACTGGGGAGATGTGCAGGCGCTGTTGAATACTTTCCTGACGGGAGAAGAAAGGAGGCTGGTAACTGATAAGGCAAAAGAAGAGGGTGAGAGAAGGGACAGAAAGGGGGATCCTGAGGTCTATTTACGCACCAGAAAGGATCCAGAGTGGGATCCAAATAGGAGCGGGGGTAGGGAGCTATTGAGGCAGTATCAACAGCCAATTTTATATGGGGTTCGGTACGGGGTTCCGAAACCAAAGAATGTATCAAAATTGTATGAAGTAAAGCAAGGGCCTGAAGAAAATCCCTCGGCCTTTTATGAAAGATTATGCGGAACAGCCAGAAAACGGACAGACCTGGATCCAAACGAGGAAGCGAATCAAAGACTGTTTAATACGCTATTCATTGGCCAGTCAGCTCAGGATATTAGAAAGAAGCTACAGAAGGTAGATGGAGCTGGGGGAATGTCTATTTCACAGCTGATAGAAATAGTGTATAAGGTATATAAAAACCGAGATGAAAAGAGAACAAGAGAAACACAAAATCGAATGAAACTACAGGCTGCTATCCTGGCAGCTGTCCAGAGGAATGAATTCCAAGGCAGGGGCAGGGGAAGCAGAAGAGGTAACAGAGGAGGAAGAGGTGGAAGGGGAGGGAGGCCAGGAGGAGGCCTCCCTAGACCCGCTTTGGGTCCAAATCAATGTGCAATTTGTAGACAGGAAGGGCACTGGAAAAATGAATGTCCAAATCGAAGAAGGATAACAAAGCTACAGAGCCCAGCAAACACCGACCTAATTATGTTAGAGGAGTCAAATATGGAATGAAGGGGACCGGGGGAGAAAATTAGAATTTCCTCAGCTGGCCCCCTGGTTCCAGTAAAGCTGGGGAATGAAACTATAGATTTTTTATTAGACAGTGGACCCACTCATCCAGTGATAACTAGTTGTAAAGGACCCTTAAGTAAGACTACTACCACTATTGTTGGGGCTGCGGGAAGGAAAGCTTTGAGGCTATTTTTGCAACCAATGGAGTGTACGATTGGAGGCACTAAATTGACTCATGAATTTCTCTATACGCCAGAGTGTCCCCTCCCTTTATTAGGATGGGATTTACTATGCAAACTGAATGCACAGGTGACCTCTTCTGAGAGTTCCGTGCAGCTCCACATCCCTCCAGAATCGGCATGGAGAGCACAAATCTGCCTTTTGATGGGATCAGCTCCAGACAATAACAGTGCAAGTATCCCTTCAAGTGTGTTGGATGCGGTGATTCCCTGGTTTGGGCCTCAACAAAGCCAGGTAAAGCAAAAATGCGACTCTGGTCAAAATAGAGCTACAACCAGGAGCGAAGCCAGTTAGGGTGCATCAGTACCCTATCAAGCTAGAAGCACGTAGAGGATTGGAACCCCGAGTTAATGCCTTCTTGCAATACATCCTGCTTAGAGAGTGTCAGTCTGAATTCAATACACCAGTCCTGCCGGTAAGGTTACCGCGCTCCCAAGAATATCGACTGGTCCAGGACCTAAGGGCAGTGAACCAAATAACAGAAGATATCAATCCAACCGTACCAAACCCATATACTCTTTTAGCCTCGGTGCCTGAGACTAACAATTGTTTTACAGTGCTAGATTTAAAAGATGTTTTTTTTCTGTATTCCTATAGAAGAACAAAGCCAGACAGTTGTCGCCTTTGAATGGGAAAGTCCCACTACGAGGAGGACGGAGCAGTTATGCTGGACGGTTCTTCCTCAAGGATTCAAGAACAGTCCTACCCTGTTTGGTGAGATCTTGGCCAAAGAAGTAGCCCAATGGCAGGAAGGTAACAAAAAGGTCACTCTTTTACAGTATGTGGATGACATTTTGACTGGAGCAGATTCAGAGCAAATATGTTTAGAGGCGACAGTGAGTCTGTTAAATTTTTGAGGACTTTTTTTGCTCATGGAGCAATTTGGAAAGAACGACAGCTCTTAAATTCTCAAGGAAGTAATATAAAGTATGGACAAGAGATATTAAGATTGTTATAAGCAATAATGGAACCCAAAGAAGTAGCTATAATGCATTGCAAAGCCCACCAAAAGGGAAATAGTGAAGTGGCACAAGGAAACAGGAGAGCAGATATGGCAGCCAAAAAGGCAGCACTAGCAGGACAGGTGATTGGGGCTTTATTACCCAGTAGAAAAATACAAATGAGACCTCCTGAATATTCAGACAAAGAAAAACTATTGGCAGAAAGGCTAAAATGCACAAAAAATGCTGAAGGGTGGTGGGTCACCCCAAATGGACAAGTTTTAACTACAGCCAAAATGATGGAAGTGCTCCTCAAGAGACTGCATGAAGAAACTCACATGGGAGCAGATGCTGTGATAAGCGGCGTAAAAAGATATGCTGTGGGATCAAAAATGCTATCAAATGCTGACCTCGCTGTAAGGAGACGCCCCACCTGTTGTGCAAATAACCCCAAAATTCAGAAGAAACCACCTATGGGAGAACTAAGAAGAGGATTAACGCCAGGGGAACACTGGCAGAGACATTTCTCTCAATTGCCTAAATGTGGTCGGTTTAAATATTTACTTGTTTTGGTAGATACATTTTCTGGTTGGCCAGAAGCCTTCCCATGCTCCACCAATTGTGCAAAAGAAGTAATTAAAATTTTACTAAAAGAGATAATTCCCCAATTTGGGATTCCTGAAGGTATATCCTCTGATAGTGGACCTCATTTTATTTCAGAGGTGGTTCAAGGAACATCCAAATTTTTACAGATGAAATGGGAATTACACACTCCATGGAGACCCCAGTCTAGCCATAAGGTAGAAAGAATGAACCGAACACTTAAAAGACATATTTCAAAACTGTGTCAGGAAACCCATCTTAAATGAGTAGATGTATTACCAATGGCCTTGATGAGAATAAGAATAACCCCCAGAATAAAAGAGGGAGTAAGCCCTTCTGAAATACTTTACGGGAAACCTTACCCAATTAATGAAATACGGGGACGAAGTGATCACATGCATGTAAGAGGGGAAGAAATGTTGAGAGAGTATTTATTGTCTTTGTCTCAGGTACTAACATCTTTACATAGGTACCTTAATCAACGTACCCCCCTTCCATTGGATTCCCCCTGTGCATGACTTCAAGCCTGGGGATCTAGTTTATATTCGGACATGGAAAGAAGAACCACTAAGAGAAAAGTGGAAAGGACCTTACCTGGTGCTTCTGACAACTCATACTGCAGTAAAGGTGGAGGGAATAAGTTCCTGGACTCATTATTCCTGAATAAAGAAGGCACCTTTGAATGACTCATGGACTGTCACACCCACAAGATATCTCTCAAGATAAGAATACAGAAGTTACAAAAGTGATGAATTGCACTTGGAAAACTGAACTCTTTTGTATGGAATTAGAGTGCTCTTAGTGGTATTGGGTGTTATTTTGCATTCTGATAGTATTGTTAATTATAGATAGAGCTGATTTATAAGAATATTGATTTTGATTTTTGATTTGTTCAGTTTAATTTGTTTGCTATAGAGTTAAGATGGAAAATGAGGACATTGTTAATTTTGTTATGCATGCTCATTGGTACAACTAACCTGATTTTGTAGCTTATATGGGCCTTCAGAAAAAGTGACTCAGATTACCGCTTGCTTCTCTATTCCCCAAATCTCCCAGATTACCCATGCCATGGGAAATACTTAGAATTAACTTAACATCCGTGTAAGAATAATTGAAGTTATTTAAATGAGACTTGCTAGATAAGTGATATTAACAAGTCTCAAAGGGGGGAATTGTTAGAAAAATACTGTGAGAAAAACCTTGCAAATAGTTAACAAGACTCAAGGACAAGGGAGAGAGAAAAACAGTACTGCAAAGGATAACCAGCTCCGGCTAAATAACCTTGATGAAACCACAGCGCTTTGAAGATTGCGAGGGGTAGGTAAGACAAAAACAGCAGAATAACCCAGAAGTGACCTTAGGTTCATTAAGGCTTATTAACATATTAAACTTCACACCCCTAAATGAATAATGAGATGGAAATGACATGATAATGATGTTACCGCCCCTTCTTCGCTTCCTATGCTAATTAACAGGAATGTGAAAGCGCAAGCGCAGAGCGATTACCTGAGGTAATGAAATTGTAACCAATAGAAAGATTTGTATAAAATACTCCCTGAAAAGTGTGTATAAATCAAGAATGAGAGGGGGAGAAGGTGTGCTAGCTTTGTGGATTTACCACCTAGCACCCATCTCTGCGCAGAAATGAAAGAAACAAATGTCTCGACGCTGTGTGTCTATTGGTTGCTTGCACACCGGGTAACAGAACCCAGATTTTGGGACAACAGTTTGGCGACCCAGATGGGACTTGCCAGAAGGCCTTGCCCGGATCATCTTGCCGTTCCTGACAGCGGACTGGATCGGATCGAGCTCCAGCGCGCACCGACCTGTTGATCGGGCAGTACTCCGACCTCCCTCCGAAGTCCGGACAACAAGAGACTCAAAGGTGCAACGCCGACCAGAGGTATTTGTGCCAGGGCGAAAGGGGGATAAATCTTTGGATTGGTGAGTATAAAATTTACTTCCTTCCGCGGAAGATTATGTTGAATTATGTTGCACGTAGACGCTCGGCAAAGGTTGCCTTAAATTGACCAGAGGGGTCAGAGCGGAGTGCGCACAAAGGTACGGGGAAAAAGGTATTTCTAGGGAATAAGGTTGGTATTTCTAGGTAATTGACATGGGATCAAGCCAATCCAGGATTCCTCCCTGTAGCCCTTTGGGTTGTATTGTGGAACACTGGGATATTTTTGGAGGAGATCGGATGACAAAAAAAGAAGGAAAAGATATTGTAATAAATGGTGGCCAATGTATAAGTTGGAATGTGATGAGCAATGGCCAAAAAATGGGACCTTGAACTCTAACACTCTATTACAGTTACTGCTGTTTTGTTGCCGGAAGGGGAAGTGGGATGAAATACCCTATGTGGAGGCTTTTGTGTCACTATACAAGGAACCAGAAATTCAAAGGGAATGTGAACTTATAAGTAAAGAGGAATCTGTAATGGTTGCAGTAGGAAAGAAGGAAAAGAGCGGGTATTGTGCTAACAGAAAAATTCTGAATGGAGAGGAGCAGGAGGATGTACAACTACTGAAAGTGCCCCCCTCTTGTGGAAACGATTCCACCTCAGTTGAAGCATCGTCCCCTCCGCTAGAAAGCAAAGAGTCCAGCCCTCTTTCTGGCCGAACTAGGAGACGGAAACAACCTGTTATACAGGCTCCTTTGAGACAAGCAGTGGGACCAGAAGGGCTGCCAGTATTTGTACCTGTTCCTTTTACAACCTCGGATTTACTAAACTGGAAGCAGTCTTTTGGATCATATAGGGAAAATCCTGAGAAGCTGCATCAGCTCTTGGAGACTATTATGGTAACTCATAATCCTAACTGGGGAGATGTGCAGGCGCTGTTGAATACTTTCCTGACGGGAGAAGAAAGGAGGCTGGTAACTGATAAGGCAAAAGAAGAGGGTGAGAGAAGGGACAGAAAGGGGGATCCTGAGGTCTATTTACGCACCAGAAAGGATCCAGAGTGGGATCTAAATAGGAGCGGGGGTAGGGAGCTATTGAGGCAGTATCAACAGCCAATTTTATATGGGGTTCGGTACGGGGTTCCGAAACCAAAGAATGTATCAAAATTGTATGAAGTAAAGCAAGGGCCTGAAGAAAATCCCTCGGCCTTTTATGAAAGATTATGCGGAACAGCCAGAAAACGGACAGACCTGGATCCAAACGAGGAAGCGAATCAAAGACTGTTTAATACGCTATTCATTGGCCAGTCAGCTCAGGATATTAGAAAGAAGCTACAGAAGGTAGATGGAGCTGGGGGAATGTCTATTTCACAGCTGATAGAAATAGTGTATAAGGTATATAAAAACCGAGATGAAAAGAGAACAAGAGAAACACAAAATCGAATGAAACTACAGGCTGCTATCCTGGCAGCTGTCCAGAGGAATGAATTCCAAGGCAGGGGCAGGGGAAGCAGAAGAGGTAACAGAGGAGGAAGAGGTGGAAGGGGAGGGAGGCCAGGAGGAGGCCTCCCTAGACCCGCTTTGGGTCCAAATCAATGTGCAATTTGTAGACAGGAAGGGCACTGGAAAAATGAATGTCCAAATCGAAGAAGGATAACAAAGCTACAGAGCCCAGCAAACACCGACCTAATTATGTTAGAGGAGTCAAATATGGAATGAAGGGGACCGGGGGAGAAAATTAGAATTTCCTCAGCTGGCCCCCTGGTTTCAGTAAAGCTGGGGAATGAAACTATAGATTTTTTATTAGACAGTGGACCCACTCATCCAGTGATAACTAGTTGTAAAGGACCCTTAAGTAAGACTACTACCACTATTGTTGGGGCTGCGGGAAGGAAAGCTTTGAGGCTATTTTTGCAACCAATGGAGTGTACGATTGGAGGCACTAAATTGACTCATGAATTTCTCTATACGCCAGAGTGTCCCCTCCCTTTATTAGGATGGGATTTACTATGCAAACTGAATGCACAGGTGACCTCTTCTGAGAGTTCCGTGCAGCTCCACATCCCTCCAGAATCGGCATGGAGAGCACAAATCTGCCTTTTGATGGGATCAGCTCCAGACAATAACAGTGCAAGTATCCCTTCAAGTGTGTTGGATGCGGTGATTCCCTGATTTGGGCCTCAACAAAGCCAGGTAAAGCAAAAATGCGACTCTGGTCAAAACAGAGCTACAACCAGGAGCGAAGCCAGTTAGGGTGCATCAGTACCCTATCAAGCTAGAAGCACGTAGAGGATTGGAACCCCGAGTTAATGCCTTCTTGCAATACATCCTGCTTAGAGAGTGTCAGTCTGAATTCAATACACCAGTCCTGCCGGTAAGGTTACCGCGCTCCCAAGAATATCGACTGGTCCAGGACCTAAGGGCAGTGAACCAAATAACAAAAGATATCCATCCAACCGTACCAAACCCATATACTCTTTTAGCCTCGGTGCCTGAGACTAACAATTGTTTTACAGTGCTAGATTTAAAAGATGTTTTTTTTCTGTATTCCTATAGAAGAACAAAGCCAGACAGTTGTCGCCTTTGAATGGGAAAGTCCCACTACGAGGAGGACGGAGCAGTTATGCTGGACGGTTCTTCCTCAAGGATTCAAGAACAGTCCTACCCTGTTTGGTGAGATCTTGGCCAAAGAAGTAGCCCAATGGCAGGAAGGTAACAAAAAGGTCACTCTTTTACAGTATGTGGATGACATTTTGACTGGAGCAGATTCAGAGCAAATATGTTTAGAGGCGACAGTGAGTCTGTTAAATTTTTGAGGACTTTTTTTGCTCATGGAGCAATTTGGAAAGAACGACAGCTCTTAAATTCTCAAGGAAGTAATATAAAGTATGGACAAGAGATATTAAGATTGTTATAAGCAATAATGGAACCCAAAGAAGTAGCTATAATGCATTGCAAAGCCCACCAAAAGGGAAATAGTGAAGTGGCACAAGGAAACAGGAGAGCAGATATGGCAGCCAAAAAGGCAGCACTAGCAGGACAGGTGATTGGGGCTTTATTACCCAGTAGAAAAATACAAATGAGACCTCCTGAATATTCAGACAAAGAAAAACTATTGGCAGAAAGGCTAAAATGCACAAAAAATGCTGAAGGGTGGTGGGTCACCCCAAATGGACAAGTTTTAACTACAGCCAAAATGATGGAAGTGCTCCTCAAGAGACTGCATGAAGAAACTCACATGGGAGCAGATGCTGTGATAAGCGGCGTAAAAAGATATGCTGTGGGATCAAAAATGCTATCAAATGCTGACCTCGCTGTAAGGAGACGCCCCACCTGTTGTGCAAATAACCCCAAAATTCAGAAGAAACCACCTATGGGAGAACTAAGAAGAGGATTAACCCCAGGGGAACACTGGCAGAGACATTTCTCTCAATTGCCTAAATGTGGTCGGTTTAAATATTTACTTGTTTTGGTAGATACATTTTCTGGTTGGCCAGAAGCCTTCCCATGCTCCACCAATTGTGCAAAAGAAGTAATTAAAATTTTACTAAAAGAGATAATTCCCCAATTTGGGATTCCTGAAGGTATATCCTCTGATAGTGGACCTCATTTTATTTCAGAGGTGGTTCAAGGAACATCCAAATTTTTACAGATGAAATGGGAATTACACACTCCATGGAGACCCCAGTCTAGCCATAAGGTAGAAAGAATGAACCGAACACTTAAAAGACATATTTCAAAACTGTGTCAGGAAACCCATCTTAAATGAGTAGATGTATTACCAATGGCCTTGATGAGAATAAGAATAACCCCCAGAATAAAAGAGGGAGTAAGCCCTTCTGAAATACTTTACGGGAAACCTTACCCAATTAATGAAATACGGGGACGAAGTGATCACATGCATGTAAGAGGGGAAGAAATGTTGAGAGAGTATTTATTGTCTTTGTCTCAGGTACTAACATCTTTACATAGGTACCTTAATCAACGTACCCCCCTTCCATTGGATTCCCCCTGTGCATGACTTCAAGCCTGGGGATCTAGTTTATATTCGGACATGGAAAGAAGAACCACTAAGAGAAAAGTGGAAAGGACCTTACCTGGTGCTTCTGACAACTCATACTGCAGTAAAGGTGGAGGGAATAAGTTCCTGGACTCATTATTCCTGAATAAAGAAGGCACCTTTGAATGACTCATGGACTGTCACACCCACAAGATATCTCTCAAGATAAGAATACAGAAGTTACAAAAGTGATGAATTGCACTTGGAAAACTGAACTCTTTTGTATGGAATTAGAGTGCTCTTAGTGGTATTGGGTGTTATTTTGCATTCTGATAGTATTGTTAATTATAGATAGAGCTGATTTATAAGAATATTGATTTTGATTTTTGATTTGTTCAGTTTAATTTGTTTGCTATAGAGTTAAGATGGAAAATGAGGACATTGTTAATTTTGTTATGCATGCTCATTGGTACAACTAACCTGATTTTGTAGCTTATATGGGCCTTCAGAAAAAGTGACTCAGATTACCGCTTGCTTCTCTATTCCCCAAATCTCCCAGATTACCCATGCCATGGGAAATACTTAGAATTAACTTAACATCCGTGTAAGAATAATTGAAGTTATTTAAATGAGACTTGCTAGATAAGTGATATTAACAAGTCTCAAAGGGGGGAATTGTTAGAAAAATACTGTGAGAAAAACCTTGCAAATAGTTAACAAGACTCAAGGACAAGGGAGAGAGAAAAACAGTACTGCAAAGGATAACCAGCTCCGGCTAAATAACCTTGATGAAACCACAGCGCTTTGAAGATTGCGAGGGGTAGGTAAGACAAAAACAGCAGAATAACCCAGAAGTGACCTTAGGTTCATTAAGGCTTATTAACATATTAAACTTCACACCCCTAAATGAATAATGAGATGGAAATGACATGATAATGATGTTACCGCCCCTTCTTCGCTTCCTATGCTAATTAACAGGAATGTGAAAGCGCAAGCGCAGAGCGATTACCTGAGGTAATGAAATTGTAACCAATAGAAAGATTTGTATAAAATACTCCCTGAAAAGTGTGTATAAATCAAGAATGAGAGGGGGAGAAGGTGTGCTAGCTTTGTGGATTTACCACCTAGCACCCATCTCTGCGCAGAAATGAAAGAAACAAATGTCTCGACGCTGTGTGTCTATTGGTTGCTTGCACACCGGGTAACAGAGCCCAGATTTTGGGACAACAGTTTGGCGACCCAGATGGGACTTGCCAGAAGGCCTTGCCCGGATCATCTTGCCGTTCCTGACAGCGGACTGGATCGGATCGAGCTCCAGCGCGCACCGACCTGTTGATCGGGCAGTACTCCGACCTCCCTCCGAAGTCCGGACAACAAGAGACTCAAAGGTGCAACGCCGACCAGAGGTATTTGTGCCAGGGCGAAAGGGGGATAAATCTTTGGATTGGTGAGTATAAAATTTACTTCCTTCCCCGGAAGATTATGTTGAATTATGTTGCACGTAGACGCTCGGCAAAGGTTGCCTTAAATTGACCAGAGGGGTCAGAGCGGAGTGCGCACAAAGGTACGGGGAAAAAGGTATTTCTAGGGAATAAGGTTGGTATTTCTAGGTAATTGACATGGGATCAAGCCAATCCAGGATTCCTCCCTGTAGCCCTTTGGGTTGTATTGTGGAACACTGGGATATTTTTGGAGGAGATCGGATGACAAAAAAAGAAGGAAAAGATATTGTAATAAATGGTGGCCAATGTATAAGTTGGAATGTGATGAGCAATGGCCAAAAAATGGGACCTTGAACTCTAACACTCTATTACAGTTACTGCTGTTTTGTTGCCGGAAGGGGAAGTGGGATGAAATACCCTATGTGGAGGCTTTTGTGTCACTATACAAGGAACCAGAAATTCAAAGGGAATGTGAACTTATAAGTAAAGAGGAATCTGTAATGGTTGCAGTAGGAAAGAAGGAAAAGAGCGGGTATTGTGCTAACAGAAAAATTCTGAATGGAGAGGAGCAGGAGGATGTACAACTACTGAAAGTGCCCCCCTCTTGTGGAAACGATTCCACCTCAGTTGAAGCATCGTCCCCTCCGCTAGAAAGCAAAGAGTCCAGCCCTCTTTCTGGCCGAACTAGGAGACGGAAACAACCTGTTATACAGGCTCCTTTGAGACAAGCAGTGGGACCAGAAGGGCTGCCAGTATTTGTACCTGTTCCTTTTACAACCTCGGATTTACTAAACTGGAAGCAGTCTTTTGGATCATATAGGGAAAATCCTGAGAAGCTGCATCAGCTCTTGGAGACTATTATGGTAACTCATAATCCTAACTGGGGAGATGTGCAGGCGCTGTTGAATACTTTCCTGACGGGAGAAGAAAGGAGGCTGGTAACTGATAAGGCAAAAGAAGAGGGTGAGAGAAGGGACAGAAAGGGGGATCCTGAGGTCTATTTACGCACCAGAAAGGATCCAGAGTGGGATCTAAATAGGAGCGGGGGTAGGGAGCTATTGAGGCAGTATCAACAGCCAATTTTATATGGGGTTCGGTACGGGGTTCCGAAACCAAAGAATGTATCAAAATTGTATGAAGTAAAGCAAGGGCCTGAAGAAAATCCCTCGGCCTTTTATGAAAGATTATGCGGAACAGCCAGAAAACGGACAGACCTGGATCCAAACGAGGAAGCGAATCAAAGACTGTTTAATACGCTATTCATTGGCCAGTCAGCTCAGGATATTAGAAAGAAGCTACAGAAGGTAGATGGAGCTGGGGGAATGTCTATTTCACAGCTGATAGAAATAGTGTATAAGGTATATAAAAACCGAGATGAAAAGAGAACAAGAGAAACACAAAATCGAATGAAACTACAGGCTGCTATCCTGGCAGCTGTCCAGAGGAATGAATTCCAAGGCAGGGGCAGGGGAAGCAGAAGAGGTAACAGAGGAGGAAGAGGTGGAAGGGGAGGGAGGCCAGGAGGAGGCCTCCCTAGACCCGCTTTGGGTCCAAATCAATGTGCAATTTGTAGACAGGAAGGGCACTGGAAAAATGAATGTCCAAATCGAAGAAGGATAACAAAGCTACAGAGCCCAGCAAACACCGACCTAATTATGTTAGAGGAGTCAAATATGGAATGAAGGGGACCGGGGGAGAAAATTAGAATTTCCTCAGCTGGCCCCCTGGTTTCAGTAAAGCTGGGGAATGAAACTATAGATTTTTTATTAGACAGTGGACCCACTCATCCAGTGATAACTAGTTGTAAAGGACCCTTAAGTAAGACTACTACCACTATTGTTGGGGCTGCGGGAAGGAAAGCTTTGAGGCTATTTTTGCAACCAATGGAGTGTACGATTGGAGGCACTAAATTGACTCATGAATTTCTCTATACGCCAGAGTGTCCCCTCCCTTTATTAGGATGGGATTTACTATGCAAACTGAATGCACAGGTGACCTCTTCTGAGAGTTCCGTGCAGCTCCACATCCCTCCAGAATCGGCATGGAGAGCACAAATCTGCCTTTTGATGGGATCAGCTCCAGACAATAACAGTGCAAGTATCCCTTCAAGTGTGTTGGATGCGGTGATTCCCTGGTTTGGGCCTCAACAAAGCCAGGTAAAGCAAAAATGCGACTCTGGTCAAAACAGAGCTACAACCAGGAGCGAAGCCAGTTAGGGTGCATCAGTACCCTATCAAGCTAGAAGCACGTAGAGGATTGGAACCCCGAGTTAATGCCTTCTTGCAATACATCCTGCTTAGAGAGTGTCAGTCTGAATTCAATACACCAGTCCTGCCGGTAAGGTTACCGCGCTCCCAAGAATATCGACTGGTCCAGGACCTAAGGGCAGTGAACCAAATAACAAAAGATATCCATCCAACCGTACCAAACCCATATACTCTTTTAGCCTCGGTGCCTGAGACTAACAATTGTTTTACAGTGCTAGATTTAAAAGATGTTTTTTTTCTGTATTCCTATAGAAGAACAAAGCCAGACAGTTGTCGCCTTTGAATGGGAAAGTCCCACTACGAGGAGGACGGAGCAGTTATGCTGGACGGTTCTTCCTCAAGGATTCAAGAACAGTCCTACCCTGTTTGGTGAGATCTTGGCCAAAGAAGTAGCCCAATGGCAGGAAGGTAACAAAAAGGTCACTCTTTTACAGTATGTGGATGACATTTTGACTGGAGCAGATTCAGAGCAAATATGTTTAGAGGCGACAGTGAGTCTGTTAAATTTTTGAGGACTTTTTTTGCTCATGGAGCAATTTGGAAAGAACGACAGCTCTTAAATTCTCAAGGAAGTAATATAAAGTATGGACAAGAGATATTAAGATTGTTATAAGCAATAATGGAACCCAAAGAAGTAGCTATAATGCATTGCAAAGCCCACCAAAAGGGAAATAGTGAAGTGGCACAAGGAAACAGGAGAGCAGATATGGCAGCCAAAAAGGCAGCACTAGCAGGACAGGTGATTGGGGCTTTATTACCCAGTAGAAAAATACAAATGAGACCTCCTGAATATTCAGACAAAGAAAAACTATTGGCAGAAAGGCTAAAATGCACAAAAAATGCTGAAGGGTGGTGGGTCACCCCAAATGGACAAGTTTTAACTACAGCCAAAATGATGGAAGTGCTCCTCAAGAGACTGCATGAAGAAACTCACATGGGAGCAGATGCTGTGATAAGCGGCGTAAAAAGATATGCTGTGGGATCAAAAATGCTATCAAATGCTGACCTCGCTGTAAGGAGACGCCCCACCTGTTGTGCAAATAACCCCAAAATTCAGAAGAAACCACCTATGGGAGAACTAAGAAGAGGATTAACGCCAGGGGAACACTGGCAGAGACATTTCTCTCAATTGCCTAAATGTGGTCGGTTTAAATATTTACTTGTTTTGGTAGATACATTTTCTGGTTGGCCAGAAGCCTTCCCATGCTCCACCAATCGTGCAAAAGAAGTAATTAAAATTTTACTAAAAGAGATAATTCCTCAATTTGGGATTCCTGAAGGTATATCCTCTGATAGTGGACCTCATTTTATTTCAGAGGTGGTTCAAGGAACATCCAAATTTTTACAGATGAAATGGGAATTACACACTCCATGGAGACCCCAGTCTAGCCATAAGGTAGAAAGAATGAACCGAACACTTAAAAGACATATTTCAAAACTGTGTCAGGAAACCCATCTTAAATGAGTAGATGTATTACCAATGGCCTTGATGAGAATAAGAATAACCCCCAGAATAAAAGAGGGAGTAAGCCCTTTTGAAATACTTTACGGGAAACCTTACCCAATTAATGAAATACGGGGACGAAGTGATCAAATGCATGTAAGAGGGGAAGAAATGTTGAGAGAGTATTTATTGTCTTTGTCTCAGGTACTAACATCTTTACATAGGTACCTTAATCAACGTACCCCCCTTCCATTGGATTCCCCCTGTGCATGACTTCAAGCCTGGGGATCTAGTTTATATTCGGACATGGAAAGAAGAACCACTAAGAGAAAAGTGGAAAGGACCTTACCTGGTGCTTCTGACAACTCATACTGCAGTAAAGGTGGAGGGAATAAGTTCCTGGACTCATTATTCCTGAATAAAGAAGGCACCTTTGAATGACTCATGGACTGTCACACCCACAAGATATCTCTCAAGATAAGAATACAGAAGTTACAAAAGTGATGAATTGCACTTGGAAAACTGAACTCTTTTGTATGGAATTAGAGTGCTCTTAGCGGTATTGGGTGTTATTTTGCATTCTGATAGTATTGTTAATTATAGATAGAGCTGATTTATAAGAATATTGATTTTGATTTTTGATTTGTTCAGTTTAATTTGTTTGCTATAGAGTTAAGATGGAAAACGAGGACACTTAATTTTGTTATGCATGCTCATTGGTACAACTAACCTGATTTTGTAGCTTATATGGGCCTTCAGAAAAAGTGACTCAGATTACCGCTTGCTTCTCTATTCCCCAAATCTCCCAGATTACCCATGCCATGGGAAATACTTAGAATTAACTTAACATCCGTGTAAGAATAATTGAAGTTATTTAAATGAGACTTGCTAGATAAGTGATATTAACAAGTCTCAAAGGGGGGAATTGTTAGAAAAATACTGTGAGAAAAACCTTGCAAATAGTTAACAAGACTCAAGGACAAGGGAGAGAGAAAAACAGTACTGCAAAGGATAACCAGCTCCGGCTAAATAACCTTGATGAAACCACAGCGCTTTGAAGATTGCGAGGGGTAGGTAAGACAAAAACAGCAGAATAACCCAGAAGTGACCTTAGGTTCATTAAGGCTTATTAACATATTAAACTTCACACCCCTAAATGAATAATGAGATGGAAATGACATGATAATGATGTTACCGCCCCTTCTTCGCTTCCTATGCTAATTAACAGGAATGTGAAAGCGCAAGCGCAGCACGATTACCTGAGGTAATGATATTGTAACCAATAGAAAGATTTGTATAAAATACTCCCTGAAAAGTGTGTATAAATCAAGAATGAGAGGGGGAGAAGGTGTGCTAGCTTTGTGGATTTACCACCTAGCACCCATCTCTGCGCAGAAATGAAAGAAACAAATGTCTCGACGCTGTGTGTCTATTGGTTGCTTGCACACCGGGTAACAGAGCCCAGATTTTGGGACAACAGTTTGGCGACCCAGATGGGACTTGCCAGAAGGCCTTGCCCGGATCATCTTGCCGTTCCTGACAGTGGACTGGATCGGATCGAGCTCCAGCGCGCACCGACCTGTTGATCGGGGAGTACTCCGACCTCCCTCCGAAGTCCGGACAACAAGAGACTCAAAGGTGCAACGCCGACCAGAGGTATTTGTGCCAGGGCGAAAGGGGGATAAATCTTTGGATTGGTGAGTATAAAATTTACTTCCTTCCCCGGAAGATTATGTTGAATTATGTTGCACGTAGACGCTCGGCAAAGGTTGCCTTAAATTGACCAGAGGGGTCAGAGCCGAGTGCGCACAAAGGAATAAAGTCGCACGTAGACGCTTGGCAAGGGTTGCCTTAAATTGACCAGAGGGGTCAGAGCCGAGTGCGCACAAAGGTACGGGGAAAAAGGTATTTCTAGGGAATAAGGTTGGTATTTCTAGGTAATTGACATGGGATCAAGCCAATCCAGGATTCCTCCCTGTAGCCCTTTGGGTTGTATTGTGGAACACTGGGATATTTTTGGAGGAGATCGGATGACAAAAAAAGAAGGAAAAGATATTGTAATAAATGGTGGCCAATGTATAAGTTGGAATGTGATGAGCAATGGCCAAAAAATGGGACCTTGAACTCTAACACTCTATTACAGTTACTGCTGTTTTGTTGCCGGAAGGGGAAGTGGGATGAAATACCCTATGTGGAGGCTTTTGTGTCACTATACAAGGAACCAGAAATTCAAAGGGAATGTGAACTTATAAGTAAAGAGGAATCTGTAATGGTTGCAGTAGGAAAGAAGGAAAAGAGCGGGTATTGTGCTAACAGAAAAATTCTGAATGGAGAGGAGCAGGAGGATGTACAACTACTGAAAGTGCCCCCCTCTTGTGGAAACGATTCCACCTCAGTTGAAGCATCGTCCCCTCCGCTAGAAAGCAAAGAGTCCAGCCCTCTTTCTGGCCGAACTAGGAGACGGAAACAACCTGTTATACAGGCTCCTTTGAGACAAGCAGTGGGACCAGAAGGGCTGCCAGTATTTGTACCTGTTCCTTTTACAACCTCGGATTTACTAAACTGGAAGCAGTCTTTTGGATCATATAGGGAAAATCCTGAGAAGCTGCATCAGCTCTTGGAGACTATTATGGTAACTCATAATCCTAACTGGGGAGATGTGCAGGCGCTGTTGAATACTTTCCTGACGGGAGAAGAAAGGAGGCTGGTAACTGATAAGGCAAAAGAAGAGGGTGAGAGAAGGGACAGAAAGGGGGATCCTGAGGTCTATTTACGCACCAGAAAGGATCCAGAGTGGGATCTAAATAGGAGCGGGGGTAGGGAGCTATTGAGGCAGTATCAACAGCCAATTTTATATGGGGTTCGGTACGGGGTTCCGAAACCAAAGAATGTATCAAAATTGTATGAAGTAAAGCAAGGGCCTGAAGAAAATCCCTCGGCCTTTTATGAAAGATTATGCGGAACAGCCAGAAAACGGACAGACCTGGATCCAAACGAGGAAGCGAATCAAAGACTGTTTAATACGCTATTCATTGGCCAGTCAGCTCAGGATATTAGAAAGAAGCTACAGAAGGTAGATGGAGCTGGGGGAATGTCTATTTCACAGCTGATAGAAATAGTGTATAAGGTATATAAAAACCGAGATGAAAAGAGAACAAGAGAAACACAAAATCGAATGAAACTACAGGCTGCTATCCTGGCAGCTGTCCAGAGGAATGAATTCCAAGGCAGGGGCAGGGGAAGCAGAAGAGGTAACAGAGGAGGAAGAGGTGGAAGGGGAGGGAGGCCAGGAGGAGGCCTCCCTAGACCCGCTTTGGGTCCAAATCAATGTGCAATTTGTAGACAGGAAGGGCACTGGAAAAATGAATGTCCAAATCGAAGAAGGATAACAAAGCTACAGAGCCCAGCAAACACCGACCTAATTATGTTAGAGGAGTCAAATATGGAATGAAGGGGACCGGGGGAGAAAATTAGAATTTCCTCAGCTGGCCCCCTGGTTCCAGTAAAGCTGGGGAATGAAACTATAGATTTTTTATTAGACAGTGGACCCACTCATCCAGTGATAACTAGTTGTAAAGGACCCTTAAGTAAGACTACTACCACTATTGTTGGGGCTGCGGGAAGGAAAGCTTTGAGGCTATTTTTGCAACCAATGGAGTGTACGATTGGAGGCACTAAATTGACTCATGAATTTCTCTATACGCCAGAGTGTCCCCTCCCTTTATTAGGATGGGATTTACTATGCAAACTGAATGCACAGGTGACCTCTTCTGAGAGTTCCGTGCAGCTCCACATCCCTCCAGAATCGGCATGGAGAGCACAAATCTGCCTTTTGATGGGATCAGCTCCAGACAATAACAGTGCAAGTATCCCTTCAAGTGTGTTGGATGCGGTGATTCCCTGATTTGGGCCTCAACAAAGCCAGGTAAAGCAAAAATGCGACTCTGGTCAAAATAGAGCTACAACCAGGAGCGAAGCCAGTTAGGGTGCATCAGTACCCTGTCAAGCTAGAAGCACGTAGAGGATTGGAACCCCGAGTTAATGCCTTCTTGCAATACATCCTGCTTAGAGAGTGTCAGTCTGAATTCAATACACCAGTCCTGCCGGTAAGGTTACCGCGCTCCCAAGAATATCGACTGGTCCAGGACCTAAGGGCAGTGAACCAAATAACAAAAGATATCCATCCAACCGTACCAAACCCATATACTCTTTTAGCCTCGGTGCCTGAGACTAACAATTGTTTTACAGTGCTAGATTTAAAAGATGTTTTTTTTCTGTATTCCTATAGAAGAACAAAGCCAGACAGTTGTCGCCTTTGAATGGGAAAGTCCCACTACGAGGAGGACGGAGCAGTTATGCTGGACGGTTCTTCCTCAAGGATTCAAGAACAGTCCTACCCTGTTTGGTGAGATCTTGGCCAAAGAAGTAGCCCAATGGCTGGAAGGTAACAAAAATGTCACTCTTTTACAGTATGTGGATGACATTTTGACTGGAGCAGATTCAGAGCAAATATGTTTAGAGGCGACAGTGAGTCTGTTAAATTTTTGAGGACGTTTTTTGCTCATGGAGCAATTTGGAAAGAACGACAGCTCTTAAATTCTCAAGGAAGTAATATAAAGTATGGACAAGAGATATTAAGATTGTTATAAGCAATAATGGAACCCAAAGAAGTAGCTATAATGCATTGCAAAGCCCACCAAAAGGGAAATAGTGAAGTGGCACAAGGAAACAGGAGAGCAGATATGGCAGCCAAAAAGGCAGCACTAGCAGGACAGGTGATTGGGGCTTTATTACCCAGTAGAAAAATACAAATGAGACCTCCTGAATATTCAGACAAAGAAAAACTATTGGCAGAAAGGCTAAAATGCACAAAAAATGCTGAAGGGTGGTGGGTCACCCCAAATGGACAAGTTTTAACTACAGCCAAAATGATGGAAGTGCTCCTCAAGAGACTGCATGAAGAAACTCACATGGGAGCAGATGCTGTGATAAGCGGCGTAAAAAGATATGCTGTGGGATCAAAAATGCTATCAAATGCTGACCTCGCTGTAAGGAGACGCCCCACCTGTTGTGCAAATAACCCCAAAATTCAGAAGAAACCACCTATGGGAGAACTAAGAAGAGGATTAACGCCAGGGGAACACTGGCAGAGACATTTCTCTCAATTGCCTAAATGTGGTCGGTTTAAATATTTACTTGTTTTGGTAGATACATTTTCTGGTTGGCCAGAAGCCTTCCCATGCTCCACCAATCGTGCAAAAGAAGTAATTAAAATTTTACTAAAAGAGATAATTCCTCAATTTGGGATTCCTGAAGGTATATCCTCTGATAGTGGACCTCATTTTATTTCAGAGGTGGTTCAAGGAACATCCAAATTTTTACAGATGAAATGGGAATTACACACTCCATGGAGACCCCAGTCTAGCCATAAGGTAGAAAGAATGAACCGAACACTTAAAAGACATATTTCAAAACTGTGTCAGGAAACCCATCTTAAATGAGTAGATGTATTACCAATGGCCTTGATGAGAATAAGAATAACCCCCAGAATAAAAGAGGGAGTAAGCCCTTTTGAAATACTTTACGGGAAACCTTACCCAATTAATGAAATACGGGGACGAAGTGATCAAATGCATGTAAGAGGGGAAGAAATGTTGAGAGAGTATTTATTGTCTTTGTCTCAGGTACTAACATCTTTACATAGGTACCTTAATCAACGTACCCCCCTTCCATTGGATTCCCCCTGTGCATGACTTCAAGCCTGGGGATCTAGTTTATATTCGGACATGGAAAGAAGAACCACTAAGAGAAAAGTGGAAAGGACCTTACCTGGTGCTTCTGACAACTCATACTGCAGTAAAGGTGGAGGGAATAAGTTCCTGGACTCATTATTCCTGAATAAAGAAGGCACCTTTGAATGACTCATGGACTGTCACACCCACAAGATATCTCTCAAGATAAGAATACAGAAGTTACAAAAGTGATGAATTGCACTTGGAAAACTGAACTCTTTTGTATGGAATTAGAGTGCTCTTAGCGGTATTGGGTGTTATTTTGCATTCTGATAGTATTGTTAATTATAGATAGAGCTGATTTATAAGAATATTGATTTTGATTTTTGATTTGTTCAGTTTAATTTGTTTGCTATAGAGTTAAGATGGAAAATGAGGACACTTAATTTTGTTATGCATGCTCATTGGTACAACTAACCTGATTTTGTAGCTTATATGGGCCTTCAGAAAAAGTGACTCAGATTACCGCTTGCTTCTCTATTCCCCAAATCTCCCAGATTACCCATGCCATGGGAAATACTTAGAATTAACTTAACATCCGTGTAAGAATAATTGAAGTTATTTAAATGAGACTTGCTAGATAAGTGATATTAACAAGTCTCAAAGGGGGGAATTGTTAGAAAAATACTGTGAGAAAAACCTTGCAAATAGTTAACAAGACTCAAGGACAAGGGAGAGAGAAAAACAGTACTGCAAAGGATAACCAGCTCCGGCTAAATAACCTTGATGAAACCACAGCGCTTTGAAGGTTGCGAGGGGTAGGTAAGACAAAAACAGCAGAATAACCCAGAAGTGACCTTAGGTTCATTAAGACTTATTAACATATTAAACTTCACACCCCTAAATGAATAATGAGATGGAAATGACATGATAATGATGTTACCGCCCCTTCTTCGCTTCCTATGCTAATTAACAGGAATGTGAAAGCGCAAGCGCAGCACGATTACCTGAGGTAATGATATTGTAACCAATAGAAAGATTTGTATAAAATACTCCCTGAAAAGTGTGTATAAATCAAGAATGAGAGGGGGAGAAGGTGTGCTAGCTTTGTGGATTTACCACCTAGCACCCATCTCTGCGCAGAAATGAAAGAAACAAATGTCTCGACGCTGTGTGTCTATTGGTTGCTTGCACACCGGGTAACAGAACCCAGATTTTGGGACAACAGTTTGGCGACCCAGATGGGACTTGCCAGAAGGCCTTGCCCGGATCATCTTGCCGTTCCTGACAGTGGACTGGATCGGATCGAGCTCCAGCGCGCACCGACCTGTTGATCGGGGAGTACTCCGACCTCCCTCCGAAGTCCGGACAACAAGAGACTCAAAGGTGCAACGCCGACCAGAGGTATTTGTGCCAGGGCGAAAGGGGGATAAATCTTTGGATTGGTGAGTATAAAATTTACTTCCTTCCCCGGAAGATTATGTTGAATTATGTTGCACGTAGACGCTCGGCAAAGGTTGCCTTAAATTGACCAGAGGGGTCAGAGCCGAGTGCGCACAAAGGAATAAAGTCGCACGTAGACGCTTGGCAAGGGTTGCCTTAAATTGACCAGAGGGGTCAGAGCGGAGTGCGCACAAAGGTACGGGGAAAAAGGTATTTCTAGGGAATAAGGTTGGTATTTCTAGGTAATTGACATGGGATCAAGCCAATCCAGGATTCCTCCCTGTAGCCCTTTGGGTTGTATTGTGGAACACTGGGATATTTTTGGAGGAGATCGGATGACAAAAAAAGAAGGAAAAGATATTGTAATAAATGGTGGCCAATGTATAAGTTGGAATGTGATGAGCAATGGCCAAAAAATGGGACCTTGAACTCTAACACTCTATTACAGTTACTGCTGTTTTGTTGCCGGAAGGGGAAGTGGGATGAAATACCCTATGTGGAGGCTTTTGTGTCACTATACAAGGAACCAGAAATTCAAAGGGAATGTGAACTTATAAGTAAAGAGGAATCTGTAATGGTTGCAGTAGGAAAGAAGGAAAAGAGCGGGTATTGTGCTAACAGAAAAATTCTGAATGGAGAGGAGCAGGAGGATGTACAACTACTGAAAGTGCCCCCCTCTTGTGGAAACGATTCCACCTCAGTTGAAGCATCGTCCCCTCCGCTAGAAAGCAAAGAGTCCAGCCCTCTTTCTGGCCGAACTAGGAGACGGAAACAACCTGTTATACAGGCTCCTTTGAGACAAGCAGTGGGACCAGAAGGGCTGCCAGTATTTGTACCTGTTCCTTTTACAACCTCGGATTTACTAAACTGGAAGCAGTCTTTTGGATCATATAGGGAAAATCCTGAGAAGCTGCATCAGCTCTTGGAGACTATTATGGTAACTCATAATCCTAACTGGGGAGATGTGCAGGCGCTGTTGAATACTTTCCTGACGGGAGAAGAAAGGAGGCTGGTAACTGATAAGGCAAAAGAAGAGGGTGAGAGAAGGGACAGAAAGGGGGATCCTGAGGTCTATTTACGCACCAGAAAGGATCCAGAGTGGGATCTAAATAGGAGCGGGGGTAGGGAGCTATTGAGGCAGTATCAACAGCCAATTTTATATGGGGTTCGGTACGGGGTTCCGAAACCAAAGAATGTATCAAAATTGTATGAAGTAAAGCAAGGGCCTGAAGAAAATCCCTCGGCCTTTTATGAAAGATTATGCGGAACAGCCAGAAAACGGACAGACCTGGATCCAAACGAGGAAGCGAATCAAAGACTGTTTAATACGCTATTCATTGGCCAGTCAGCTCAGGATATTAGAAAGAAGCTACAGAAGGTAGATGGAGCTGGGGGAATGTCTATTTCACAGCTGATAGAAATAGTGTATAAGGTATATAAAAACCGAGATGAAAAGAGAACAAGAGAAACACAAAATCGAATGAAACTACAGGCTGCTATCCTGGCAGCTGTCCAGAGGAATGAATTCCAAGGCAGGGGCAGGGGAAGCAGAAGAGGTAACAGAGGAGGAAGAGGTGGAAGGGGAGGGAGGCCAGGAGGAGGCCTCCCTAGACCCGCTTTGGGTCCAAATCAATGTGCAATTTGTAGACAGGAAGGGCACTGGAAAAATGAATGTCCAAATCGAAGAAGGATAACAAAGCTACAGAGCCCAGCAAACACCGACCTAATTATGTTAGAGGAGTCAAATATGGAATGAAGGGGACCGGGGGAGAAAATTAGAATTTCCTCAGCTGGCCCCCTGGTTCCAGTAAAGCTGGGGAATGAAACTATAGATTTTTTATTAGACAGTGGACCCACTCATCCAGTGATAACTAGTTGTAAAGGACCCTTAAGTAAGACTACTACCACTATTGTTGGGGCTGCGGGAAGGAAAGCTTTGAGGCTATTTTTGCAACCAATGGAGTGTACGATTGGAGGCACTAAATTGACTCATGAATTTCTCTATACGCCAGAGTGTCCCCTCCCTTTATTAGGATGGGATTTACTATGCAAACTGAATGCACAGGTGACCTCTTCTGAGAGTTCCGTGCAGCTCCACATCCCTCCAGAATCGGCATGGAGAGCACAAATCTGCCTTTTGATGGGATCAGCTCCAGACAATAACAGTGCAAGTATCCCTTCAAGTGTGTTGGATGCGGTGATTCCCTGATTTGGGCCTCAACAAAGCCAGGTAAAGCAAAAATGCGACTCTGGTCAAAACAGAGCTACAACCAGGAGCGAAGCCAGTTAGGGTGCATCAGTACCCTGTCAAGCTAGAAGCACGTAGAGGATTGGAACCCCGAGTTAATGCCTTCTTGCAATACATCCTGCTTAGAGAGTGTCAGTCTGAATTCAATACACCAGTCCTGCCGGTAAGGTTACCGCGCTCCCAAGAATATCGACTGGTCCAGGACCTAAGGGCAGTGAACCAAATAACAAAAGATATCCATCCAACCGTACCAAACCCATATACTCTTTTAGCCTCGGTGCCTGAGACTAACAATTGTTTTACAGTGCTAGATTTAAAAGATGTTTTTTTTCTGTATTCCTATAGAAGAACAAAGCCAGACAGTTGTCGCCTTTGAATGGGAAAGTCCCACTACGAGGAGGACGGAGCAGTTATGCTGGACGGTTCTTCCTCAAGGATTCAAGAACAGTCCTACCCTGTTTGGTGAGATCTTGGCCAAAGAAGTAGCCCAATGGCTGGAAGGTAACAAAAATGTCACTCTTTTACAGTATGTGGATGACATTTTGACTGGAGCAGATTCAGAGCAAATATGTTTAGAGGCGACAGTGAGTCTGTTAAATTTTTGAGGACGTTTTTTGCTCATGGAGCAATTTGGAAAGAACGACAGCTCTTAAATTCTCAAGGAAGTAATATAAAGTATGGACAAGAGATATTAAGATTGTTATAAGCAATAATGGAACCCAAAGAAGTAGCTATAATGCATTGCAAAGCCCACCAAAAGGGAAATAGTGAAGTGGCACAAGGAAACAGGAGAGCAGATATGGCAGCCAAAAAGGCAGCACTAGCAGGACAGGTGATTGGGGCTTTATTACCCAGTAGAAAAATACAAATGAGACCTCCTGAATATTCAGACAAAGAAAAACTATTGGCAGAAAGGCTAAAATGCACAAAAAATGCTGAAGGGTGGTGGGTCACCCCAAATGGACAAGTTTTAACTACAGCCAAAATGATGGAAGTGCTCCTCAAGAGACTGCATGAAGAAACTCACATGGGAGCAGATGCTGTGATAAGCGGCGTAAAAAGATATGCTGTGGGATCAAAAATGCTATCAAATGCTGACCTCGCTGTAAGGAGATGCCCCACCTGTTGTGCAAATAACCCCAAAATTCAGAAGAAACCACCTATGGGAGAACTAAGAAGAGGATTAACCCCAGGGGAACACTGGCAGAGACATTTCTCTCAATTGCCTAAATATGGTCGGTTTAAATATTTACTTGTTTTGGTAGATACATTTTCTGGTTGGCCAGAAGCCTTCCCATGCTCCACCAATCGTGCAAAAGAAGTAATTAAAATTTTACTAAAAGAGATAATTCCTCAATTTGGGATTCCTGAAGGTATATCCTCTGATAGTGGACCTCATTTTATTTCAGAGGTGGTTCAAGGAACATCCAAATTTTTACAGATGAAATGGGAATTACACACTCCATGGAGACCCCAGTCTAGCCATAAGGTAGAAAGAATGAACCGAACACTTAAAAGACATATTTCAAAACTGTGTCAGGAAACCCATCTTAAATGAGTAGATGTATTACCAATGGCCTTGATGAGAATAAGAATAACCCCCAGAATAAAAGAGGGAGTAAGCCCTTTTGAAATACTTTACGGGAAACCTTACCCAATTAATGAAATACGGGGACGAAGTGATCAAATGCATGTAAGAGGGGAAGAAATGTTGAGAGAGTATTTATTGTCTTTGTCTCAGGTACTAACATCTTTACATAGGTACCTTAATCAACGTACCCCCCTTCCATTGGATTCCCCCTGTGCATGACTTCAAGCCTGGGGATCTAGTTTATATTCGGACATGGAAAGAAGAACCACTAAGAGAAAAGTGGAAAGGACCTTACCTGGTGCTTCTGACAACTCATACTGCAGTAAAGGTGGAGGGAATAAGTTCCTGGACTCATTATTCCTGAATAAAGAAGGCACCTTTGAATGACTCATGGACTGTCACACCCACAAGATATCTCTCAAGATAAGAATACAGAAGTTACAAAAGTGATGAATTGCACTTGGAAAACTGAACTCTTTTGTATGGAATTAGAGTGCTCTTAGCGGTATTGGGTGTTATTTTGCATTCTGATAGTATTGTTAATTATAGATAGAGCTGATTTATAAGAATATTGATTTTGATTTTTGATTTGTTCAGTTTAATTTGTTTGCTATAGAGTTAAGATGGAAAATGAGGACACTTAATTTTGTTATGCATGCTCATTGGTACAACTAACCTGATTTTGTAGCTTATATGGGCCTTCAGAAAAAGTGACTCAGATTACCGCTTGCTTCTCTATTCCCCAAATCTCCCAGATTACCCATGCCATGGGAAATACTTAGAATTAACTTAACATCCGTGTAAGAATAATTGAAGTTATTTAAATGAGACTTGCTAGATAAGTGATATTAACAAGTCTCAAAGGGGGGAATTGTTAGAAAAATACTGTGAGAAAAACCTTGCAAATAGTTAACAAGACTCAAGGACAAGGGAGAGAGAAAAACAGTACTGCAAAGGATAACCAGCTCCGGCTAAATAACCTTGATGAAACCACAGCGCTTTGAAGGTTGCGAGGGGTAGGTAAGACAAAAACAGCAGAATAACCCAGAAGTGACCTTAGGTTCATTAAGACTTATTAACATATTAAACTTCACACCCCTAAATGAATAATGAGATGGAAATGACATGATAATGATGTTACCGCCCCTTCTTCGCTTCCTATGCTAATTAACAGGAATGTGAAAGCGCAAGCGCAGCACGATTACCTGAGGTAATGATATTGTAACCAATAGAAAGATTTGTATAAAATACTCCCTGAAAAGTGTGTATAAATCAAGAATGAGAGGGGGAGAAGGTGTGCTAGCTTTGTGGATTTACCACCTAGCACCCATCTCTGCGCAGAAATGAAAGAAACAAATGTCTCGACGCTGTGTGTCTATTGGTTGCTTGCACACCGGGTAACAGAGCCCAGATTTTGGGACAACAAGGGGAAACCACACTTAACCAACCTGCTAGCCTTCTCCGATGGAATGACTGGCTGGGTGAATGAGGGGAGACCAGTGGACATTGTATACCTTGACTTTAGCAAGGCTTTTGACACTGCCTCCCATAACATCCTCCTGGATAAGCTCAGGAAGTGTGGGTTAGACAAGTGGATTGTGAGGTGGATTGAGAACTGGCTGAAAGGCAGAGCTAAGAGGATTGTCATCACCGGCACGGAGTCTAGTTGGAGGCCTGTGGCTAGTGGAGCTCCCCAGGGCTCAGTGCTGTGGCCAGTCCTGTTGAAGTTATTCATCAATGACCTGGATGAAGGGACAGAGTGCCTGCTCAGCAAGTTTGCGGATGCTACCAAGCTGGGAGGAGTGGCTGACACACCTGAGGGCTGTGCTGCCATTCAGAGAGACCTGGACAGGCTGGAGAGCTGGGCGGAGAGGAACCTCTTGAGTTTCAACAAGGGCAAGTGCAGAATCCTGCACTTAGGAATAACCCCATGGAGCAGTACAGCTTGAGGGCTGACCTGTTGGAGAGCAGCTCTGCAGGGAAGGACCTGGGAGGGCTGCTGGACAGCAAGTTGACCATGAGCCAGCAATGTGCTCTTGTGGCCAGGAAAGGCCAATGGTCTCCTGGGGTGCATTAGGAAGAGTGTTTTCAGCAGACGGAAGGAAGTGATTCTGCCGCTCAACTTGTAGCGTAGGGCTACAAAGATGACCAGAGGACTGGAGCATCTCTCCTGAGGAAAGGCTGAGAGAACTGGGCCTGTTTAGCCTGGATAAGATAAGCTTGAGGGGGGATCTTATCAATGTCTACAAATACCTTAAGGGGGGTGTCAAGGGGATGGGGCCAAAGTCTTCTCAGTAGTGCCCAGCGACAGGACATGCTGCGAAAGGCACAAACTGAAACACAGCAGGTTCTGCCTGAATTTGAGAAAGAACGTCTTTCCTGTGAGAGTGACAGAGCACTGGAAGAGGTTGCCCAGAGAGGTTGTGAGGTCTCCTTCTCTGGAGATATTCAAAACCTACCTGGATACAATCCCACTTAATATGCTGTAGGTGATCCTGCTTGAGGAAGGGGATTGGACTAGATGATCTCCAGAGGTCCCCACCAACCTCAACAATTTTGTGATTCGGTTGCTGTCACAGCTCTTTGTGGTTAGGCCATAACTGCCAATGCTACGGCTGTTGTTGCTGGTGGGGGTTGTGAGGGCACTTGTGCCATACTGCCTGATAGACCAGTGCTTTACCTGGAATTGTGCGGTCATTTGTGCCTCCATGTCCTACAGGGCAGTGCCATGCCCCTGGCTGCTGTTGGTGGTTGTACGGTCACTTCTACTGCAGCGCCTGATAGAGGAGGACGGGTGGTGTGCTGCTGTTAGGTGTTGTGAGGTGACTGATGCTTCAGCGCCTGGTAGGGCAATGCTAGGCCTCCGGCTGCTCTTGGTGGTTGTGAGTTGGCTCCTGCCTGAGGCCCTAATTGCCAGTGCTGTGGGCCTTGCGGCTGTTAGTGGTTGTGAGGTCACTTGTGAGGCAGTGCCTGATAGGCCAGTGATGGTTGCATTGCTGCTCTTTGTAGTTGTTCAGCTTTTCAATCCTCCCCACAGCCCTCTCACGCTCAGCAGCTCTCTCCGAGTTGGTGAAGGGCAACAGGAGCTGGGAGGAGAAAGGCCACTGATGCCTGCTCCAGCAGAAGCCACTCTGCTAAGACCCTGGCTCGATGGATACCGCACATCAAGGCTCCCTCAGAGCTAGGGCAAACCCTGCAATGGGGTTCCTGCCCCTAGAGGCCAGGCCTGTGGCAAGGAATGTAGCCAGACCTCCAGGCCCTGCACAACCCCTGCTCCTTTCCATGCCTCCCCCTCCTCCAGAACATTGTCCTGTGTGCCCTCTTCAGCAAGGCAGGGCTTTAGGGCAGGATCTGTCCCGGACACCTTCCGTGGGGATGCTGGGGTATGGAGTCTTGGCATGGCCAAAGAGCCAAGCTTCTCAGCTGGGCTCCCCATGCAGGATGGGCAGGTCCCAGTAGGTCTCTGCCCCATTCAGATCTGGGGAGGAAAGCACAAGGGATAGGGAGGCAGAGGAATGGCAGCAGCAGCGTCCATCTGGGCAGTACCGAGACAAGAAGGGTCCAATTCCTCCCGTGCCTTTGGTGCAAGAAAAGCTTTGGGAGCGAGTCGGCCGGGGAGTGCAGGGGGCAAGGCTTTCCCACAACCTGGCAGGACTCTGTTGAAGGGGAAGCCTATTGACCGAGGCTGGATGCCTCAGTCAATGCTCTGTGCCCCGTGGCGTAATGGGACATTTTTTGAAAAGAGGGTCCAGTCTCTCTGCAGGAGCTTCCCACTGTGCTCTGCCCCTGTTCCCCTCAGGCTCCGTGCAGAGCACTTCAAACAAAACATGTGCAGCTTCGGGGACAGCGCAGGGTAGGCAGTGGTGATAGAAAGAGAGCTGCACGGTATGCGCCATCCCTGTCCCGAGGACAGCGGGTGCCCGCTCTTGCCCTGGGCTGACTGGAGAGGGCAGCAGAGGCTCACGCTTTTTCTGCCAGGGGACCTGGACCCTCTGGAGGTGATCTCTCTTCCTGTTCCCTGCCAGTGTAACACCCCTCAGCAAGACCCATCTCTGCACACACACAGCTGTGAACAGGAAGGTCGGTGGAAACTGCCCTGCCAGCAGCGACCCCTCTGTTGACAGCAGCCCTGGTTCGCAAGCCAGCTCCTTCCCTGAGCAATGCCAGGTCAAGGGCTGTGGGGTTACCAGGGATTTTCTCCACTAGTTTATGGGGCCTGGAAGCAAATCCTAGGATGCTGGGCAACACAGCCCTCCAGGCATCCCAGTAAGAGGGCACCGTTGCTGGGTGGGCTCAAACCACCAACGTTCTGCTAAACAGCTGAATGCACTCTGTGCTGTGCCACAGAAACCCTCAGCTGGGGCTGTTATGGGGCAGCTCCAGCGTCAGGACCACCCCCGGTGCTCTGGGAATGGGAAGGTCCCTGGGCCCAGCCATGTCCTCAGCCCCAGGCAAGGGGATGCTGCCCTTTGCCCAGAGCCGGGAGCTGGTGGGCAGAGCGACACAGGGGGAGGCCTGGTGCTTCTCAGGGGTATTAGGTCCTGTGAGGGTCACATCATGGGATGAGAATGTGTCCCATCCCTCAGCAGGCTCTTAGAGGATGTAGCTCAGTGAAGAGCATCTGCTTTGCATGCATGAGGCCCTGGGTTCAATCCTCGGCATCTCGTTGGGGGTTTTGCCTGAATCTTCATCCCCCCTTATTCCCACAGGGGTGAGAATAGGGAACAGGCTTGCAAGGGTAAGGTAGGGGCAACTCTTGGACTCCCAGCAGGGACAGATAGCCAAACCCAAGGCACAGCAGGGTTGATACAGGGGGGCATTGCTCCTCTCCAGAAAATGTAGGCTTGCCCTCCGACAGAGTGTCATGTGGGAAGTGGAGCTCCCCAGGTGGAAAGAGCATTTCCAGTGTTTTGTAACACCAGGAGTTCTTTTCAGCGTGCCCCAGATGCCAAGGCAGTTTCCTCTGAGCCTACCGTGTATTTGTAACACCATCCTGAAGATGTGTGTTGTGTGCCAATGTGTATAGTTTGGCAGTATATAAAGGGGCAAGGGCAGGGGTCATTTGGAAGGACTGGGAAAACTGGAGGAAAGCGATGACATAAAGAGCCAGACACATCGTGCATGAGAGCAGTACCTGGACTAACTCTACGCTGGGGTACGTCCCGGGTCTGTGTGGGAGCACAGCTGAATGGAGGCAGTCCAGCAGGCATCCTGGGAGTGATTTAGCAAGCATGCCATTTGGGCAGTCAGAGGAGCAGGGCCAGGGAGCCTGAGAGGGAGAGGCTGAACCAGAGAGTGCAGCCAGACTGCCTGGAGGTTGGGGGGGGAAATACAAGCCAGCTCTGCACTGGGACAAGGGGCAAAGCCAAGGGTGTGCGAGGATCTGTGAAGAGCAGGGGCAAGCTTGAGGATATTCATTTATTTGCAAAGTAGGCCCGTATTGGCAAGATGAGCTTATCAGGTGTACTCCCTCCATGACCGGAGAGGAAAATGGGCAGCAGCAGGGGGTGAATGTCCCCTGGTTGCACAGTAACTTGCAGGCAAAGAGTGACATCCATGGCATGAAATAGCCATTTGCAGCTTCTTGCTCATCCTCGGGCAGGGGCACTTGTGGCTCCCATCATGGCTTTGTCCAGAGTGGCTCTCAGTGGGACCCCTGAATGCTCTAAGAAACTTTGGGTCTTGCTTCTGGCCTTAACTTGTGGAGCGGTTTGTGTAGTCTTCATCCACTGGCTGAGGTTCAGGCACTGAGCACCACCTACAGCAGAGGTGCCATGCAAATGCAAAGAAGCCCTCACGAAGAAGCAAAAAGCCCAGCGTGTCCTGGCTGTAGGCAAGCCGTGTGTCCTTGCTTGCGCAGTGGGTCGTAGAAGAGGGGATTAATTTTCACAGCAGAATCTCTCACAGCCTCCTTTCTCCTCAACAGCATTGAGACCGAGGCTGGATGCCTCGGTCAATGCTCTGTGCCCCGTGGCGTAATGGGACATTTTTTGAAAAGAGGGTCCAGTCTCTCTGCAGGAGCTTCCCACTGTGCTCTGCCCCTGTTCCCCTCAGGCTCCGTGCAGAGCACTTCAGACAAAACATGTGCAGCTTCAGGGACAGCGCAGGGTAGGCAGTGGTGATAGAAAGAGAGCTGCACGGTATGCGCCATCCCTGTCCCGAGGACAGCGGGTGCCCGCTCTTGCCCTGGGCTGGCTGGAGAGGGCAGCAGAGGCTCACGCTTTTCTACCTCTCTCCCTTGTGTTGTCTGGTCCAGCAGAGCAACTGGTGCTTTACAGCAAAACTCGAGTGTCAGTCTGCTCTGCACTGTCTTAGGATGCTGGGTATCCTAACACTGGCACTGACAGATCAACTCAGCACTGCAGCAGCCATCAGGCTGATGCCAGACCTCTGCTGTGCCAGCTAGTCTACAAACACATGGTCTCTGCCCCTGCCACACCCAGCACAATCCTGATTCTTGCAGGGAGTAAGTTCTCCCCCTCGCCTTTGTCTTCCTACAGAAATGACGCTCACTCGGGAGGAAGAAAGAGGGCTGTATCTGTGCAGAAAGCACAACAAAGGGATAGAGTGGTAGCACAATAATGGGACAGGACGCACCTGAGCTGTCAAGCTCTCCTGTGGCTGGGGGAGATGCCAGCAATGGCCCAGACCTTCCAGCACACTTGCATGTCTGCAGCGTGCAGCACCATGGCATTGGCACAGCTGTGCCAATGGCTCTGCTCAAATAGAGTCACCTCCTGGTGGGAGGGTGACACCTCTCCCACGCTCTCTGGAGCCAGTGACCCAGTGCTCCAAAGCTGAACCTTGACGGAGATGTTTTCCTTGAAGTTGTCAGGTTCAGGATGGTCTGTGTCACCAGGCAATGCACTGAGGGTTCCGTGTCATTTTCCAGGAGCTGCAGGGCTGAGAGAGAAAGGAACGGAGCAGATAGAAGGCTCCCATATTTACAGAGATCCCAGGAAGCCCCCACAAGCAGGGCCAGGCCCACCTAGCTCTTTCCAGGGTGGGGAGTGAGCACAGGGCACAAATGAATCAGCTGCAAGTTGCTGGTCAGCAATGCCCCACATGACCCCCAGATATCCTCACCTCGCCCCCCCACACAGGGAGACAGGGCCTTCCTTGCCTGGGGCAGGGCAGGGAGCTAGAGCTCACTTCCCAGGCTCCTTCTTCCCCCCTGCCAGGGCCTCCTGACACAGCCCTGCTCTCACTCACCGTTGCAGATCTCCTGCACCTTCTCCTTCTTCTGTGCCACTTGCTGCCCAATGAGCCCTAGGCAAACACCTCCTGTCACTCCTCATACTCCCCACCAAGCCCCCAGCAGCAGAGCTCCCACCTGGCCTTTCCAGTGTAGCCACACAGCCTCCTCCCCTTGGGCAAGGCCAGTCCCAGCACAGTCCCCAGGGTGCAGGATCCAGGAATGGTGGGAGGGACTGAAGAACCTCCTGTCAGCCCATCTGCATGGGCAGGGAGGGGACCTCTGGCTCACCAATGAACCTCACGGCTGTCTCCCGCAACGACGCCTCAGGGTTCTCCAAGTATGGCCGGCTCTGCTGCAGATACTGCTCCACTCTGCTCCTGTCCCTCAGCAGCTGGAGATAGCACAAAGCCAGGGGGTTGGCACTGAGACTCCCTGGGGAGCCAGGCCTGCCCCTCCTCCCAGCATCGGCCTCCTCTTCCCACCTCCCAGCTAGAGGCTGTGTGGTACCAAGGTTCAGAGGGAGAAGAGGGCAGAGTGTGGCCTGCAGGCGTGAAGATCCGCCCTCCTCCCCCCCTCCCCCGACAAGCCTCCTGCCAAGAAGCAGCCAGACCAGGGGCCCCTTCAGCATCCTGGGCTGGAGCCATGGGTGAGGGGCACAGCTGTGTGCCCTGCACACAGGGTGTGTGGTGGTGGGGGGGGGGGCAGCCACCGTCTGGCCAAGGCCCCAGGGACTTTGGCATTGTCCTTACCAGGCACTCCCCGATCTCCCACGGCTCCACTCTTTGGGCCCGTTGCTTGAGCTCCTCCCACTTCAGGAGCTGTGCAGCACTGACAAGCGCTTCCTGAGAGGCCTGCAAAGCAACGGAGACCGGGAGATGCCATCACAGCCAGGGAAGGACACCCCGCATACCCCGCATCTTGGAAGGCTTGGAGCCTTTCCCAGCCCGGAATGGGAAGATGCAGCCTGGGACCAGGTCTGTGCCTCACTGAGGGCAGGGGCAGCTCTGCCCTGTCCTTTGAGACACAGGAAGTTGGACCTCACGCTGACACGCATTCAAAGCGACACTTGGCAGCATTCCTGGCCATGGTGCTCACGCCCACCCAAAGGAAGTCAGCATTGCTTCCCAACGTCACTGCTCCATACCTGGGCCACTCTCTGCAACTGCTCACTCATATGGAGGAAGAGTGGGACCAGGCTCCTCTGCACGTGCTGCTTCATCCACCTTTTGTTCTTCCCCACCACAATCCCCATCAGGTCTTTGAAGAGGAGGATGGAGAGCTCTAGCACTGTGCTGTCTTTCTGTGGGGGGGACGGAGAGGAGGGGAAGCCTCAGCAGTGACTCCCGGGATCGGGTGTGAGGACAGGGTTTTCCATTGCGAGCCCTCATCCCCTCCAGGCACAACTTTCCCCCTCTGTGGCCCTGTGGCCGTAGGTCAGAACTGGGGACAAGCCTCTGCGGAGGCAGCCTGGAGAATGAGGGTTGTCGGCACCAGCAGGACAAGATTCCCTGGGCTCTGTGTCCCTCTGCCCAGGGATTTTCTGGGGTTCTGTCAGGGCCCCCACGCAGGTGAGGATGACAGTAAGGGACAGCCCTGGGACATGGCTCCACCCTTACCCGCTAACCTGCTCCTGCCTCTTTGCTCATCTCTGCCCTGGGCCGAGACAAGCTGCACAAGCAGTCAAGCAGGAGATGGAGCAGCTGAGGGCACAGATGGGGCTCATTTGCTCTAGTCCCACAGCCCAGGACACCAAGGCCAGCACAGGGAATGAGTTGATTGAGAAACACAGGGCAAAAGGCTTCCTGACAGGCAGCAGGGCCTGTGGCCCTCGGTGCAACTACATGTGCCAATAGGCACATGTGCAGAGGGACACCCAGCACCCAGAGCCACGCATAGCATGCAGAGCCACAGACACACCGGGAGAGGCCCAGGCTCTCCCATGAGCCTTACATCGTCAAAGCGTGGCAGAAGCTTCTCCGCCAGCTGCAGGGCAATCGGGTTGGAGCCCTTCTGCTCCAGGTAGCTGAGGATGTTTCTCAGCAACAGCAGGCTTCCCACACGCAGGTCCCTGCGAACATCCTGCAGCCAGTCCATGATGTCTGGGAGCAGGCTCTGCATTTTCCTTGCCTATGGGAAAGACACAATGTCCTTGTTGTAAAGCAAGGCCAGAATCCCCTGGCCGGAAGGGCTCTGGGTGCTGATTTCTCATGAGGGCTCAGTAGCCAGAGCCAGGGCTCTACACACATGCACGGCTTGGGCACAGAGGCTGCAGCGCAGGGCAGAGATCTCCAAGGGGACCCTCAGCACGCTAAGGCCTCTATATGGAGGAAGGCTGCTGCCTGGAGGCCCAGCAGCAGCTGGCTGCGTTAGCCTGGCCCTGAGCCTTCGCGTCCCTTTCCCAGCAGGTCTCTGGGCACAGCGCTCCCACAACTGAGGCTGTTTGGAGCTGGCTTGCTTGGTGCTTGGCCTGGACTTCTGCCTGGCCCAGCTGAGCGGCACCAGCAGCGGGAGCTCCTGCCTGTGGGCATTGGTGCCTTTCTCCTTGTGCCACCCAACCCAGGGCCCGACAAGAAAGACTCGGGGCACGTGAATGGGGCAGTGGGGACCTGGGAGCAGCTACGGCACCTCCTGATTGCCAGCAAAGTCCAACTCAGTGTGTGACCCAGCATCTCCTGTCAAGCCCCAGGCTGCCAGCGTGGCTTCACCCTTCAGCAGCAGCAATCCCCTGCTCACCATCTCGGGTCTCTTCAACAGGCTCAGGAGGCCTCTGAACGCCAGTCTGCGCAGCTCCAGGCCCTCAGTCTGCACATAACTCTGGAGCAGCGGCAGGATGGCATCATCCGTATCGGCAAGGTCAGGGCACTCCAGCAGCTGAAATGCACACAGCACTGAAAGACTGGCAGCGTCGGCAGCACCGCCTACATCGTGCAGCCCTGCATCCCACCGCCCACTCAGGCCAAGGGCACCAGGCCCTGACAGAGCTCAGCCCACAAGTAGCAGGGTTTCTGTACGGACTCCCAGGCCCTGCTCCCACCCTGGGCCTCACAAAACACTGCACACACCACTCGCCTCGTCCTCACGGCCTCTAAACCCTCTGCAGCCTCTTGTTCCCATCCCTTGGAGGAGAACTTGAACACAGAGAGCTGCCATAAAGGAGGCATGAAATACAAGTGCTTGCAAGTGGTCGCTCAGCAGAAAAGAGCCAAGGCCAGGGCTACTGAGAGGAGTGCATGCATCGCCCCAGCTCCACTGACCAACATCACCCCCTAGGCATGTGCACCAGAGAGCACAGCATTTAGAGGCACCGCCAGAGAGGCACTGCTTGCCGTCAGGCCCACCTCAACAAAGAAAGCCATGGCAGGCAGCTGACGAAACTCGTCCTTCCACCTCAGCAGCCTTGCCAGCTGCTGGAAGATCCAACGACTCAGGTGTCTGGGAGCTCCCCTCACCAGTCTGGCAGAAGCAAGAAGGCCCCGTTGGTCCTCAGCCAAGCAGGGAAACCCCCTCTGCATTGCTCAGCCCACTCTAGCCATTTCCCCCCAGCACAGGCCAAAGCAGGCCAAGGCAGTGCCTGGCACGCAGCTACTGCAGCCAGCGGCATTTGCTCATGGAGGGCTGCTCTTTCCCTACCGCACCTTGCCCTCAGAGAGCCAGGGTCAGTCATCATTATGTTGCTTTTGGTGGGGAACACTCTTCCTACCTGCAAGTCATGGCCTTCCCACACATCCCACTTCCTTACTCCTTGGCATTCCCGTCCCCCTGGGCCCTTCCCATGTCCTTCAGCTCATCTTGCACCTTTGCTGGGGCTCTGCCCTCGCTGGCACTGCAGCCAGACCATCCCTAATACTCTCTGTGATGGGAGTCACCATGGGAGGGCACTCCAGGGCTTTGGGAGGGGACCACTCCTGCAAGGGACCCTCTCGCACAACTCCTGACACCAACTGCTCCCCCAGCAACTCTCCAGGCTGGGCAACAACGGGGCACGGAGCTCCCATAGCCATTTTGCTGTGCCGCCCCTTGCCACAAGTGCTGAGCTGCAGCCCCTTTCTTGGAGAATCGGGCTCCTCCTTCACCCACCAGGAAGGACATAGTGCGGGGCACCCCACATCCGGGGAAGAGGTCCTGGGGGAGAGCACCATGTAAAGGGCTCTACCTTGCCAGCACAGCCACTCCCTTCTGAGACGTCTCAGCACACAGAAACAGGTCCCAGCCGCCCTTCCTCTCCACAGCCAGGGCTACGTGCTGATAGCCAGTGCAGTGGAGGAGACCTTTCATGGCCACAGACAAGGCAACTGGGATTGAGCACCTGACATGGCTGATGGCATGGCACTCATCCCGTTGGCATTCCCTCAGGAAGATATTTGCTTCCTGGCAGGTGAACTCTGCTGTGAAGACCATCTGAAAGAGCAGCGCCAGGAACAGCTGAGGGAAAAAGGCCTTCAGCGCCTGTGGGCAGATGGGCTCCTGGACGATTACATGCAGTGCTCTCGTTGCCTGTGGAAAACACCCAGGGACACCTCTCACTCCTGAGCACTCTCTGTCACACTGCCCCAGCCCCCAAGGTGAGAGGCTCAGGCACAGCCTTGCACCACAGGAAACGCAACTGGGGGCCCAGCCTGACTGCCTGGCCAGGCTCAATGCCCCCACGCTCTTTGGCCTCAGCTCCTGTCAGTATACAATGAGCCTGCCTGTGTCAGCATGACCGTCACCTGGGTGGGCTTCACACATTGTGCAGGCTCTGCCAGGACCCCTGTCCCAGGCCTTGCCATCGTCTCAGCTGTTGCAAGAGCCCTACTCCATCCCCTAGCCTTGCCCTGAACCCTACTCTGGGTTTCCAGCCTGCTGAGTGAGGTCAGGGGATGCAGGGACAAAGTAGGATGGAGATTTACGGGGCATAGCCAGCCTGGATGTTTGTGTGCGGACGCCCCAGCACCCAGCACTCGGCAGCCCTGTGCGCTGGCAGTTGGAGGCCTGGTGCTGAGCGTGTTGTACCCAGGGGCTCCTCAGGGGAGGTCCCTGCTTGCGGGCACACAGGGAGGCGAGCGGCAGCCACAGAGGCGGGTAGCAGGTGCCCTCGATGGCTGTGATAACGGTATCTGTCCTCTCAGAAGAATGGAGGTTTTTCACAAACAGCTATGGGAGGAAGAAGGTGAAGGAGGAAATGTCACGTTGTGTGCCACCACAGTGGTGCTTAGCTGAGCAGTGGACATGGCTCAGGTTGGGCATGCCAAGGGGAATCTATCCATCCTCACCAAACCCCACTGCTCTCCCAGAGACCTTCCTGGGTGCTCTGTCCCAGAGCAGGAGGGGATTTGTGGGCATGAGCACCTCCCAGACTAGCCTCCACCAGGCCTTCAGCTCGACAGTGTGCCATGGCAGATGGGCTTTTTTCCATCCCTCATTTTGGAAGTTCTCGGCTAATATTTACCTTCAGGAATAGCCTGTCCCTGATACAAATCAATGGCTAAGTCCAACACGCTCTGACCAATACAAATCTCATGGTTAATATGACCCCACAGGAAAAGAGGCTCTATCAGACATAAAGAAATTATCTTTTCTCCAATATTAACTCAGGACAGGGATTTGTTGCACATAAATTACTCTTTGGGGAATTACAGTGAGATGGTCAGCGTTCAGGGGCAGAGGCCACAGGCTGTGTCATGACTGACATGCAGACTGCCCAATGGCATCCTGCACTGGAGCTGTCCCTGCTCCCAGGCCCAGGGTCAGTGTGGTATGGTGCCCACATGCCCCCAGCTCCTGTGCCTGGGGCAGGGCTCACTTGGGCTAGACCCGTGGGTGAGTGGGGTGTGGCATGGGTGTCTGCCCCATGGCCACGTGGGAACGGCCTATTCTGCTCCCATCCCACTATGGCAAGCCTGGCTGTCACCCCTGTCTCTGGCCAAGGCATGACCCATCTGCTCCCTGTGGCACCCCTGTCCCCC
This sequence comes from Rhea pennata, assembly GCF_028389875.1. NCBI lineage: Eukaryota > Metazoa > Chordata > Aves > Rheiformes > Rheidae > Rhea > Rhea pennata. Next base: position 40,372,123 of record NC_084669.1, on the reverse strand, counting down.
ACCAGCCTTGGCCCTGGGCCAGGAATTTGGTGCTGCCATGGGTGAAGTCCTGTTTCTGCAGCTGCCCCATGCCTCAAGGTCACCCACATGGAGGTAGATGTGGCAAGCACTGTCTTGGTGCCCTGCAGTGCCAGCTGCTAGACAGGAGCACAAAGGATCCTGTCTAACATGCTCCAGGTAACACTGCCTGAGCAGAAAAGTTGGACTAGATGCTCTCCAGAGGTCCCTTCCAACCTTACCAATTCTGTGATTCTGTGACAGAGGTTTTTGAGCAGTACCAGCTCCTCCCGTGTGCTCAGCGCTGGGGCTCACCGAGACAGATTGTCTCTCTAATGAGCCCTGCGGAGTGCTTTGCCCTGAAATGCCGGTTCCAAACCCATCCCTGTATCCCCTTGGCACATCCCTGGGTCATGGCTGTTGTTGGCAAAAACAGTTGGCAACATGTTGGCATGTTGGCATGTTGGCATGGCAACGGTTTCAGATGTTGTGGATCACAGAGATGACCAAAGGGTTGGAGCATCTCCCACAGCAGGAGACACTGAGAGAGCTGGGACTGTTTTGCCTGGAAGAACGGGCTGCTGGTGGGGATATTTTCAGGGTGTCTGCATATGTGATGGGGGGGTATAAGGAAGACAGAGACCATGGCTCAGAGGAGAGGCAATGGACACCAAACAGCAATGGGGTTGGAGCATACCATCTGCAGAGGTGCCTGTCAGGCTCAGCTGCTCCAGTATCTCCCAGTCCCTGGCCTTCCTCTGCCTCCTGGGGTGGGAGGGAGCACAGAGTGAGCATTAGTAGAGGGGCTGCCGGTTAGATGGTCAGTGTGAAGGGTAAGGCTAATGGGACCGGATTGAAGTTAACAGTTAGGCTTGAGGCATCTCTTTAGGGTTTCTGTTGAGGGTGGAGCTAGGGAGGAGAGCTCTCTGTATTGGCTTAGGGAAGGGGAGAAGTTTTCTTGTTCAGCTTAGAGTTTCTGGTTGTTGCTCTGAGTGCTGCCTACTTTTGTGGGGGACTGGGTTATGCCTATGTTGTCCCAAAATCTGGGTTTTGTTACCTGGTGTGCAAGCAACCAATAGACACACATGTCATGTCATTTCCATCTCATTATTCACCAGTCACCTCACAACACCTAACAGCAGCACACCACCCGTCCTCCTCTATCAGGCGCTGCAGTCGAAGTGACCGTACAACCACCAACAGCAGCCAGGGGCATGGCACTGCCCTGTAGGACACGGAGGCACAAATGACCGCACAATTCCAGGTAAAGCACTGGTCTATCAGGCAGTATGGCACAAGTGCCCTCACAACCCCCGCCAGCAACAACAGCCGTAGCATTGGCAGTTATGGCCTAACCACAAAGAGCTGTGACAGCAACCGAATCACAAAATTGTTGAGGTTGGTGGGGACCTCTGGAGATCATCTAGTCCAATCCCCTTCCTCAAGCAGGATCACCTACAGCATATTAAGTGGGATTGTATCCAGGTAGGTTTTGAATATCTCCAGAGAAGGAGACCTCACAACCTCTCTGGGCAACCTCTTCCAGTGCTCTGTCACTCTCACAGGAAAGACGTTCTTTCTCAAATTCAGGCAGAACCTGCTGTGTTTCAGTTTGTGCCTTTCGCAGCATGTCCTGTCGCTGGGCACTACTGAGAAGACTTTGGCCCCATCCCCTTGACACCCCCCTTAAGGTATTTGTAGACATTGATAAGATCCCCTCTCAAGCTTATCTTATCCAGGCTAAACAGGCCCAGTTCTCTCAGCCTTTCCTCAGGAGAGATGCTCCAGTCCTCTGGTCATCTTTGTAGCCCTACGCTGGACTCTCTGCAGTAGCCCCATGTCTCTCTTGGACTGGGGAGCCCAGAACTGGACACAGTATGCAAGATGAGGCCTTCCAAGGGCTGAGTTGAGCGGCAGAATCACTTCCTTCCGTCTGCTGAAAACACTCTTCCTAATGCACCCCAGGAGACCATTGGCCTTTCCTGGCCACAAGAGCACATTGCTGGCTCATGGTCAACTTGCTGTCCAGCAGCCCTCCCAGGTCCTTCCCTGCAGAGCTGCTCTCCAACAGGTCAGCCCTCAAGCTGTACTGCTCCATGGGGTTATTCCTAAGTGCAGGATTCTGCACTTGCCCTTGTTGAACCTCAAGAGGTTCCTCTCCGCCCAGCTCTCCAGCCTGTCCAGGTCTCTCTGAATGGCAGCACAGCCCTCAGGTGTGTCAGCCACTCCTCCCAGCTTGGTAGCATCCGCAAACTTGCTGAGCAGGCACTCTGTCCCTTCATCCAGGTCATTGATGAATAACTTCAACAGGACTGGCCACAGCACTGAGCCCTGGGGAGCTCCACTAGCCACAGGCCTCCAACTAGACTCCGTGCCGGTGATGACAATCCTCTTAGCTCTGCCTTTCAGCCAGTTCTCAATCCACCTCACAATCCACTTGTCTAACCCACACTTCCTGAGCTTATCTAGGAGGATGTTATGGGAGACAGTGTCAAAAGCCTTGCTAAAGTCAAGGTATACAATGTCCACTGGTCTCCCCTCATTCACCCAGCCAGTCATTCCATCAGAGAAGGCTAGCAGGTTGGTTAAGTGTGGTTTCCCCTTGTTGTCCCAAAATCTGGGCTCTGTTACCCGGTGTGCAAGCAACCAATAGACACACAGCGTCGAGACATTTGTTTCTTTCATTTCTGCGCAGAGATGGGTGCTAGGTGGTAAATCCACAAAGCTAGCACACCTTCTCCCCCTCTCATTCTTGATTTATACACACTTTTCAGGGAGTATTTTATACAAATCTTTCTATTGGTTACAATATCATTATCTCAGGTAATCGTGCTGCGCTTGCGCTTTCACATTCCTGTTAATTAGCATAGGAAGCGAAGAAGGGGCGGTAACATCATTATCATGTCATTTCCATCTCATTATTCATTTAGGGGTGTGAAGTTTAATATGTTAATAAGCCTTAATGAACCTAAGGTCACTTCTGGGTTATTCTGCTGTTTTTGTCTTACCTACCCCTCGCAATATTCAAAGCGCTGTGGTTTCATCAAGGTTATTTAGCCGGAGCTGGTTATCCTTTGCAGTACTGTTTTTCTCTCTCCCTTGTCCTTGAGTCCTGTTAACTATTTGCAAGGTTTTTCTCACAGTATTTTTCTAACAATTCCCCCGTTTGAGACTTGTTAATATCACTTATCTAGCAAGTCTCATTTAAATAACTTCAATTATTCTTACACGGATGTTAAGTTAATTCTAAGTATTTCCCATGGCATGGGTAATCTGGGAGATTTGGGGAATAGAGAAGCAAGCGGTAATCTGAGTCACTTTTTCTGAAGGCCCATATAAGCTACAAAATCAGGTTAGTTGTACCAATGAGCATGCATAACAAAATTAACAGTGTCCTCGTTTTCCATCTTAACTCTATAGCAAACAAATTAAACTGAACAAATCAAAAATCAAAATCAATATTCTTATAAATCAGCTCTATCTATAATTAACAATACTATCAGAATGCAAAATAACACCCAATACCACTAAGAGCACTCTAATTCCACACAAAAGAGTTCAGTTTTCCAAGTGCAATTCATCACTTTTGTAACTTCTGTATTCTTATCTTGAGAGATATCTTGTGGGTGTGACAGTCCATGAGTCATTCAAAGGTGCCTTCTTTATTCAGGAATAATGAGTCCAGGAACTTATTCCCTCCACCTTTACTGCAGTATGAGTTGTCAGAAGCACCAGGTAAGGTCCTTTCCACTTTTCTCTTAGTGGTTCTTCTTTCCATGTCCGAATATAAACTAGATCCCCAGGCTTGAAGTCATGCACAGGGGGAATCCAATGGAAGGGGGGTACGTTGATTAAGGTACCTATGTAAAGATGTTAGTACCCGAGACAAAGACAATATATACTCTCTCAACATTTCTTCCCCTCTTACATGCATTTGATCACTTCGTCCCCGTATTTCATTAATTGGGTAAGGTTTCCCGTAAAGTATTTCAAAAGGGCTTACTCCCTCTTTTATTCTGGGGGTTATTCTTATTCTCATCAAGGCCATTGGTAATACATCTACTCATTTAAGATGGGTTTCCTGACACAGTTTTGAAATATGTCTTTTAAGTGTTCGGTTCATTCTTTCTACCTTATGGCTAGACTGGGGTCTCCATGGAGTGTGTAATTCCCATTTCATCTGTAAAAATTTGGATGTTCCTTGAACCACCTCTGAAATAAAATGAGGTCCACTATCAGAGGATATACCTTCAGGAATCCCAAATTGAGGAATTATCTCTTTTAGTAAAATTTTTATTACTTCTTTTGCACGATTGGTGGAGCATGGGAAGGCTTCTGGCCAACCAGAAAATGTATCTACCAAAACAAGTAAATATTTAAACCGACCACATTTAGGCAATTGAGAGAAATGTCTCTGCCAGTGTTCCCCTGGGGTTAATCCTCTTCTTAGTTCTCCCATAGGTGGTTTCTTCTGAATTTTGGGGTTATTTGCACAACAGGTGGGGCATCTCCTTACAGCGAGGTCAGCATTTGATAGCATTTTTGATCCCACAGCATATCTTTTTACGCCGCTTATCATAGCATCTGCTCCCAAGTGAGTTTCTTCATGCAGTCTCTTGAGGAGCACTTCCATCATTTTGGCTGTAGTTAAAACTTGTCCATTTGGGGTGACCCACCACCCTTCAGCATTTTTGTGCATTTTAGCCTTTCTGCCAATAGTTTTTCTTTGTCTGAATATTCAGGAGGTCTCATTTGTATTTTTCTACTGGGTAATAAAGCCCCAATCACCTGTCCTGCTAGTGCTGCCTTTTTGGCTGCCATATCTGCTCTCCTGTTTCCTTGTGCCACTTCACTATTTCCCTTTTGGTGGGCTTTGCAATGCATTATAGCTACTTCTTTGGGTTCCATTATTGCTTATAACAATCTTAATATCTCTTGTCCATACTTTATATTACTTCCTTGAGAATTTAAGAGCTGTCGTTCTTTCCAAATTGCTCCATGAGCAAAAAAAGTCCTCAAAAATTTAACAGACTCACTGTCGCCTCTAAACATATTTGCTCTGAATCTGCTCCAGTCAAAATGTCATCCACATACTGTAAAAGAGTGACCTTTTTGTTACCTTCCTGCCATTGGGCTACTTCTTTGGCCAAGATCTCACCAAACAGGGTAGGACTGTTCTTGAATCCTTGAGGAAGAACCATCCAGCATAACTGCTCCGTCCTCCTCGTAGTGGGACTTTCCCATTCAAAGGCGACAACTGTCTGGCTTTGTTCTTCTATAGGAATACAGAAAAAAAACATCTTTTAAATCTAGCACTGTAAAACAATTGTTAGTCTCAGGCACCGAGGCTAAAAGAGTATATGGGTTTGGTACGGTTGGATGGATATCTTTTGTTATTTGGTTCACTGCCCTTAGGTCCTGGACCAGTCGATATTCTTGGGAGCGCGGTAACCTTACCGGCAGGACTGGTGTATTGAATTCAGACTGACACTCTCTAAGCAGGATGTATTGCAAGAAGGCATTAACTCGGGGTTCCAATCCTCTACGTGCTTCTAGCTTGATAGGGTACTGATGCACCCTAACTGGCTTCGCTCCTGGTTGTAGCTCTATTTTGACCAGAGTCGCATTTTTGCTTTACCTGGCTTTGTTGAGGCCCAAACCAGGGAATCACCGCATCCAACACACTTGAAGGGATACTTGCACTGTTATTGTCTGGAGCTGATCCCATCAAAAGGCAGATTTGTGCTCTCCATGCCGATTCTGGAGGGATGTGGAGCTGCACGGAACTCTCAGAAGAGGTCACCTGTGCATTCAGTTTGCATAGTAAATCCCATCCTAATAAAGGGAGGGGACACTCTGGCGTATAGAGAAATTCATGAGTCAATTTAGTGCCTCCAATCGTACACTCCATTGGTTGCAAAAATAGCCTCAAAGCTTTCCTTCCCGCAGCCCCAACAATAGTGGTAGTAGTCTTACTTAAGGGTCCTTTACAACTAGTTATCACTGGATGAGTGGGTCCACTGTCTAATAAAAAATCTATAGTTTCATTCCCCAGCTTTACTGGAACCAGGGGGCCAGCTGAGGAAATTCTAATTTTCTCCCCCGGTCCCCTTCATTCCATATTTGACTCCTCTAACATAATTAGGTCGGTGTTTGCTGGGCTCTGTAGCTTTGTTATCCTTCTTCGATTTGGACATTCATTTTTCCAGTGCCCTTCCTGTCTACAAATTGCACATTGATTTGGACCCAAAGCGGGTCTAGGGAGGCCTCCTCCTGGCCTCCCTCCCCTTCCACCTCTTCCTCCTCTGTTACCTCTTCTGCTTCCCCTGCCCCTGCCTTGGAATTCATTCCTCTGGACAGCTGCCAGGATAGCAGCCTGTAGTTTCATTCGATTTTGTGTTTCTCTTGTTCTCTTTTCATCTCGGTTTTTATATACCTTATACACTATTTCTATCAGCTGTGAAATAGACATTCCCCCAGCTCCATCTACCTTCTGTAGCTTCTTTCTAATATCCTGAGCTGACTGGCCAATGAATAGCGTATTAAACAGTCTTTGATTCGCTTCCTCGTTTGGATCCAGGTCTGTCCGTTTTCTGGCTGTTCCGCATAATCTTTCATAAAAGGCCGAGGGATTTTCTTCAGGCCCTTGCTTTACTTCATATAATTTTGATACATTCTTTGGTTTCGGAACCCCGTACCGAACCCCATATAAAATTGGCTGTTGATACTGCATCAATAGCTCCCTACCCCCGCTCCTATTTGGATCCCACTCTGGATCCTTTCTGGTGTGTAAATAGACCTCAGGATCCCCCTTTCTGTCCCTTCTCTCACCCTCTTCTTTTGCCTTATCAGTTACCAGCCTCCTTTCTTCTCCCGTCAGGAAAGTATTCAACAGCGCCTGCACATCTCCCCAGTTAGGATTATGAGTTATCATAATAGTCTCCAAGAGCTGATGCAGCTTCTCAGGATTTTCCCTATATGATCCAAAAGACTGCTTCCAGTTTAGTAAATCCGAGGTTGTAAAAGGAACAGGTACAAATACTGGCAGCCCTTCTGGTCCCACTGCTTGTCTCAAAGGAGCCTGTATAACAGGTTGTTTCCGTCTCCTAGTTCGGCCAGAAAGAGGGCTGGACTCTTTGCTTTCTAGCGGAGGGGACGATGCTTCAACTGAGGTGGAATCGTTTCCACAAGAGGGGGGCACTTTCAGTAGTTGTACATCCTCCTGCTCCTCTCCATTCAGAATTTTTCTGTTAGCACAATACCCGCTCTTTTCCTTCTTTCCTACTGCAACCATTACAGATTCCTCTTTACTTATAAGTTCACATTCCCTTTGAATTTCTGGTTCCTTGTATAGTGACATAAAAGCCTCCACATAGGGTATTTCATCCCACTTCCCCTTCCGGCAACAAAACAGCAGTAACTGTAATAGAGTGTTAGAGTTCAAGGTCCCATTTTTTGGCCATTGCTCATCACATTCCAACTTATACACTGGCCACCATTTATTACAATATCTTTTCCTTCTTTTTTTGTCATCCGATCTCCTCCAAAAATATCCCAGTGTTCCACAATACAACCCAAAGGGCTACAGGGAGGAATCCTGGATTGGCTTGATCCCATGTCAATTACCTAGAAATACCAACCTTATTCCCTAGAAATACCTTTTTCCCCGTACCTTTGTGCGCACTCCGCTCTGACCCCTCTGGTCAATTTAAGGCAACCCTTGCCAAGCGTCTACGTGCGACTTTATTCCTTTGTGCGCACTCGGCTCTGACCCCTCTGGTCAATTTAAGGCAACCTTTGCCGAGCGTCTACGTGCAACATAATTCAACATAATCTTCCGGGGAAGGAAGTAAATTCTATACTCACCAATCCAAAGATTTATCCCCCTTTCGCCCTGGCACAAATACCTCTGGTCGGCGTTGCACCTTTGAGTCTCTTGTTGTCCGGACTTCGGAGGGAGGTCGGAGTACTCCCCGATCAACAGGTCGGTGCGCGCTGGAGCTCGATCCGATCCAGTCCACTGTCAGGAACGGCAAGATGATCCGGGCAAGGCCTTCTGGCAAGTCCCATCTGGGTCGCCAAACTGTTGTCCCAAAATCTGGGTTCTGTTACCCGGTGTGCAAGCAACCAATAGACACACAGCGTCGAGACATTTGTTTCTTTCATTTCTGCGCAGAGATGGGTGCTAGGTGGTAAATCCACAAAGCTAGCACACCTTCTCCCCCTCTCATTCTTGATTTATACACACTTTTCAGGGAGTATTTTATACAAATCTTTCTATTGGTTACAATTTCATTACCTCAGGTAATCGCTCTGTGCTTGCGCTTTCACATTCCTGTTAATTAGCATAGGAAGCGAAGAAAGGGGGGTAACATCATTATCATGTCATTTCCATCTCATTATTCATTTAGGGGTGTGAAGTTTAATATGTTAATAAGCCTTAATGAACCTAAGGTCACTTCTGGGTTATTCTGCTGTTTTTGTCTTACCTACCCCTCGCAATATTCAAAGCGCTGTGGTTTCATCAAGGTTATTTAGCCGGAGCCGGTTATCCTTTGCAGTACTGTTTTTCTCTCTCCCTTGTCCTTGAGTCTTGTTAACTATTTGCAAGGTTTTTCTCACAGTATTTCTCTAACACTTGGAGGTGAGGGCTAGGTTATCATTATAAGGCTAGGGCTGAGGCTTAGGGATTAGGGTGAGGGTTCAGCAGGTAAGAGTTAGGGAAAGAGGTTACAAGTGTGGGTTTTGGCTTAGCAGTTAGGGTTTGGGGTGAAGGATCAGAGTAGGGGATTGGGGTAAGAGGTAGGGCTAGGGTTACGTTTAGGAGGAGGGCATAAGGTTAGTGGTTAGTGATGAGTAGGTTTTTGCCTCCAGTGCTTGGGTAGTCAGGAATGAATCAGGAGGGATGTGGCCACGCACAGCCCTGCACTGCCCCTTAAGCTGCCTGCCCCTGCCCTCTCTCAACTCTCTCCTTCCCTTCTCAGGCCCTAGAGCCCCTCGCAGCACCAGCTAGTGCTGCTGGCCCAGCTCTTGGCAGCAGCGGTGACCTCAGAGGCACCACCAGGCAGGGCCATTGTGACCCTTCCCCCCCCCCCCTTGTGACCACCACGGTGCTGCCAGCTGTGGCTGCGGCCCCACAGTGTCCAGGAGGACAGTGACGGGAGAGGTCAGGAGCGCGCAGGGCTTGTGGAGGAGCCGCTGAGCGTAGCTGTGTCTTTCCCTGCTGCCCCGGCAGTCCCAGGGAGCGGACACGTTTCCTGAGGCCCTTCCACCTCCTGGCCTGGGTGAGAGTGGCTGTGGCTGTGGCTGTGGCTGGGCAGCAATGTGGGGCTGCAGGGGCACAGGAGAGGCACGGGGGGGGGGAAGCCACAGTGCCACCACCACCCCTGCGGGGACCCTCCTCAGCTCCACGTTAAAACTCCTGTCCCTCATGCTTCCGCTCTGTCCTGCAGGATGGAGGAGAGACCTCCCAGCCATCCCCGGGTGGCCTGGGAGAAGGAGGATGGCCACTCCCACAGTCCCCCAGAAGCCTGGGAGCAGGACAGGGCTCCCCAGGGGAGCAGCTCTCCCCTGGCACCCTCCGAGGGGTGTGAGCTCCAGTCGCTGCAGAGGCCATGGAGTGGTGAGTGAGCAGCCCTTGGGGGCTGGGCTGGGCTGGGCCGGGGCTGGGTCTGGCAAGCACGGCCTGCTTGGCACTGGGCTCCCGTCTCCTGGCAGGCTGGCATTTGGGTCCCTAGGGGTGGTGGCACGGTGGTGCCCAGATGCCTGGGTCCACTCAGGTCTTGGGAGCCAACCCCAGCACAGCACGTGCCTTGGAGGGAGAGCACAGATGGAGCCAGTTCCTGCTCCCTGGTACAGGAAGTGAGCGGCAGCTCCATGGCAGGAGGCGCTTTGTTGCAGGATGGGGACCTCTCCTGCCTGCCTGCGAACAAGTTCCCAACCCAGGTGCAGCTGAGGCGTTCCACTGCCTCGCTGGCTCTGACATTGCAGCTCATGGGCTGGGCACCTCCAGCCCTGACAAGCGTGGGAGAGACAGTGTCCATGGGAGCAGGCCATGGCTGGACAGAGGGCAGAGCTCAGTGCACTACTCTCTGCTGCCTGCAGTCAGTGTCTGCAGTCGTCCTGGCTCTCATCCTTTATCAGGTGCAAGGTTTTCCATCTGCAGCTGGTCAGAGCTGTCCCAAGAGGATGAGGAAGCCCTGAAGTTCATCCAGGCTTTTGTGGATGGCAGACAAAAGGTAGCTGTGGCTGTGTCCATCTGAGCTGTGCTTGTGTCTCCCTCCTGCTGCCAGTCTGCTGGGGGGCTGCTGGCTGTGCAGAGTTGCTCCTGTCCAGGGGTCCCCCACAGAGCACCCCTTGCTGCTCTGGTCCTGCTGCCCTTTGCTGTCCTCTCTCACACTCGCTTTGTCTCTCTTCCCCGTATGTCAGGAAGAGGTGCAGAAGCTGAAGTTTCTAGAGTCTGTCTGCACCCTCTGCAGTGGCAGCAGCTCCAAGGCCTTGTCCTGGGGTCTGGATGTTTTCTGCTGCAGATACGAGCTGGTCGAGAATATCAAGGTGAGGGGAGATGCAGCAGCTCTGAGGAAGGAGTCAAGGCCAGCTGGGCACAAGCACAGCTGTGAGAACAGACCTTGAGCTTTGACAGGGCTGCGGCAAGTAGGCATTGGCAAAGAGCTGCTGCCAACAGGAGTCCAGGTGGCCCTGAGGAGCCCTGTGAGCTGAAACCTTGGCAATGTGGGGGTCGTTCTGGGCTCCAGTGCAGGCATGCGGCATCAGGGCTCTGCCAGCCTTGCAGACTGCAACTGCTATGCTAGTGCTGGGTGGTGGCAGTTGCCATGCCTGAATCCTGGTTGTGCTCTGCAGGTACTGCTGGAAGAGGAACCCATGGACCACCTGGGCATAGCAGTGCGTCAGCAAGCCATGCTTGCTATCACGGCAGTGAGGTAGCTACCCTAGCCCCTGGTTTGGCCCAGAGCTCTCCACAGCCCGGCCCTAATGGCACTGTCCATGTCTGGGTGCTATGCCCCATCGTGGGGAGAGGTGGGCGGTGCTGCCTGCTGGGCCTCTGCTCTCCCCTGCCCCGATCTTGCCAGTAGGGCAGATGGGAGGACAGAGGGGTGCCTGCAGCTCCCCAGGGCGCCTTGGCTTTTAGGCCCCCAGAAGAGGGGGCAGATGGCTGAGAAGGCATGCAGCTTACCAGCCAGGACTGTCCTCTTTCCTTGGACTAGTGTCTTGGAAGGAGGGGGCAGCTCCCTGCTGGGCTCCCTACCTGCTCTCTGTACCAGCCCGGGGACTCCTGCCCCAAGGGTTCACGTCTAGCTTGCCAGGGCATTAAGGCAGCACTTCCAGCACCAGTGTTGAGCAGGCACCTCTCTCTCTCTCTCTTTTCAGTGCAGTGGAGCCGGTTCTGGAGGGGAAAAAGAGCAGTCTCCTCCAGGCCTGCTTCAGGAGTGTCTTCTTGCTTCCTCCCAGAGAAGACATGGAAAACCTGGACATGTCCCTCTATTCCAAAGTATGCACTGGGTGAGCTACAGGGAGCCTGTCAGCCCCTTTGGCCTTGCCCCTGGCTAGGCCATGCTGAGAGGAGACTGTAAGATCGCAGGCAGGGCAGGATCTCTGCTTTGCTTTCCCACCCTCCTCCCTTGGTTCTCTTCCTCTGGGCTGGGCCATGGGCAGTGCTCATGAGCTGGTGTGTGCACAGCAACTCTGCTACGCTGAGGCCTCTGCCTGGGCACTATAAGGCTATGAGTGTCCTCTGCTGGCAGCAGGAGTTCAACTAAGGTCAGAGGGAGGGGTGAAGGAGTGCCACGATGCTCTGTTCTCCTTGCAGATGCTGGACACCATGGATAGCATGTTGGAGGTGCTGGTGCTCAACTCTGCCACTTCCAGCCTCCTGGAGCTGCAGAATATCTTGCAGGTGTGGCATTTGCAGAGCGGGCTTCACAGGGACTGTTCTTCACTTCAGAGGAAAGTGACACCCTCAAGTGGATATTCTCCACCTCAGTGCCATGTGCAGGCAGCATGCTGCAGGGAGGGGACCCACCAGCTTTGGGTGACCAGGTGTTCCCTCCTGTGCTCTGGGGCAAACCCAGTGTCCCCTGACTTTAGCCCAGGTCCCTTCCCCTTCAACAGAGTCCTCCCAGGTCATGGGAAAGCCTTGCCCCCTGCACTCCCCGGCCGACTCGCTCCCAAAGCTTTTCTTGCACCAAAGGCATGGGAGGAATTGGACCCTTCTTGTCTCGGTACTGCCCAGATGGACGCTGCTGCTGCCATTCCTCTGCCTCCCTATCCCTTGTGCTTTCCTCCCCAGATCTGAATGGGGCAGAGACCTACTGGGACCTGCCCATCCTGCATGGGGAGCCCAGCTGAGAAGCTTGGCTCTTTGGCCATGCCAAGACTCCATACCCCAGCATCCCCACGGAAGGTGTCCGGGACAGATCCTGCCCTAAAGCCCTGCCTTGCTGAAGAGGGCACACAGGGCAACGTTCTGGAGGAGGGGGAGGCATGGAAAGGAGCAGGGGTTGTGCAGGGCCTGGAGGTCTGGCTACATTGCTTGCCACAGGCCTGGCCTCTAGGGGCAGGAACCCCATTGCAGGGTTTGCCCTAGCTCTGAGGGAGCCTTGATGTGCGGTATCCATCGAGCCAGGGTCTTAGCAGAGTGGCTTCTGCTGGAGCGGGCGTCAGCTCCCCAGGCAGAGCAGTAGCCTTTCTCCTCCCAGCTCCTGTTGCCCTTCACCAACTCGGAGAGAGCTGCTGTGCGTGAGAGGGCCCTGTGGAGGATTGGAAGGCTGAGCAAGTTGCTGGCCAGCTATTCCTCGCTAGAGGTAAGGAGCCAGGCACCTCGCAGCCACCCCTTTGCCCCTTCCCTGCAGACTAGAGCGCCCTTCCTCTCAGGGGTGCTTGTAAGGGAAGCCTGGACAGAGGTCAAAGCGCTCAGCTAGGCTCTGCCTGGAAGCAAAAAGGTCTTTGCCCCCCTTGCCATGAGCTTCTCTCTCCAGTCCTTTTTTCTGAGGAGCCAGCTGTGCCCCTCACCTTGTGCAGGGCAGGAGTGCGCAGGGATCATGATGTGAGGCTACGTGTGGCAGTGCAGCCTTGCCTAGTCTGCTGCCCAGCTACTTTGGGAGCCCAGGCCTGCCAGGCACGCCAAAGCTTTGACTTACCTGGGATGGATGCATGCTTGGGCAACTCTTGGCTTCAGGGCTTTGGTGGCAACTGCCTCCTGTCAGCCCTTCTACCTGTACCGCCTCCTTCCCCAGGTGTGGCATCCCTTTGGAGGAGTTGAGGAGATCTCTGTTCCCACGCTGGGACAGCTGGTGGGGCGTCTCATCCTTTGCTGTGCTTATGAGGATGCGGAGACCAAGCGTGGGGCTTTGGATGCTCTTCATTGCCTGTTCAGATTCATTGTGCAACGAAAACGTAAGGGAAGCTGTAGTGGGCTGCGTCCTTCTGGACAGAGACCCCCTGGCAAGGCCGGGGAAGGCATCACATGGCCTCGGCCACTCTGCTCCGTGAGTCAAAGGAGCAGGAAACACGGCTGATGTAGGAGTAGAGGAGCAGTATGTTAGCACCTGTCCTGGACAGCCCTGGTGTGGAAAATGCCGAGCAGCCCCTGCTCACCCTAGGGCTTCTGTGGGGCTTCACACCAGACAGGCCAGTCAAACCCAGCAAGCTTTTGTTACCCTTTGAAGCAGTTGCCCTTCCCTGACCTGGAAGAGGCCCCGTCCCTCACTGGCAACCCTGCTCCCTATACATTATTAGCACGCCGTTTTTCTCTGCCAGGCTGGTTTCTCCCTGAAGTCATCAGTCTGCCACCTCTGAATCTCCATCACTCCTGACTGCTTTGTCTTTCCGCTCCTGTTCAGGCAGGGAGCTCTTGCAGGATAATCCAGAGAATGTAGAGTCCCAAAAGGAGTTGGAAGCTGACGATGTGCTCTGCCTTCAATGGACCAGCAAGATCAGTGTGATCATGAGGGTGAGGAGCGCCTCCTTTGCTGGGACTCTTTCTTGGCCATGGAGCCATGGGGAGATTTGGATGAGCAAAGGGATCCCTAATGAACAGGGCTGAGGGGGCCTTGCAGTTCATCCAGAGTGGGTAGAGAGAGTGGTGGAGAGGCAAGCAGCTCTCAGTGGCCCCTTGCGTAATGGGAGGGGGAGGCACTCTGGGAGCAGCCCCACTCTCACAAATGTGTCTGCCACTGTGCCTGAGTGAGGACTAGGCAGAGGCTTCACTCCAAGATTCCCAGCAGCAGTGCAGCCTTGCTGGCCACCAGCAAGCTGTGGCTGCCTGCAGAGCCAGTGCACAGTGACCTGATACCAGCCATCCTCCCTTGCCCTGACGGCCCACCCTCTCTGGCCACACGGCCCATGGTGCCGCTGCCCAGCGCAGCACCCGCTCTTGGCTCTGCTAGGCCGTGGTGCCAGCATTGCCCCGCACCTCTCTCCAGAGCCATGTCCACTGCTCAGCTAAGCACCACTGAGGTGGCACACAATGTGACATTTCCTCCTTCACCTTCTTCCTCCCATAGTTGTTTGAGAAAAACCTCCATCCCTCTGAGAGGACAGATACCGTTGTCACAGCCATTGAGGGCATGAGGACCTGCAGCACCTACAGCACAGTGGTGGCTACGCACATGCTAAAAACTTTCCTGCTGAGTGCTGTCTCTCCACTGGAAGATGTAAGCAGCCTGGGAGTGGCGTACTTGGGACTTGAGCCCTCTGGGATATTGTTTCCCATCGCCACACCTGGGGTTCTTGGGCACTCAACAGCCTTTGAAGGCAGCAGAGTGTTGGGAGTGGTGGAGAGGGAAGGAGATCTCAGTGGGAGCTGGGGTAATGGCTGCTCTCTGGTAGCAGCCCTGCTCTCACCTATGGGTCTGCCAGGTGCCGCGGATTGTAAGGTGCCTCTACCGGAACCTGAGGTATGTCAGGGAGCTGTCGGCCCGGGTCACCCTGAACAGGACCCTTTGCCAGCTGGTCTACTGGAATCCTGATGAGGTGATCGTGAGCCTGCTTTACTGCTCCCCACTCTGCAACAGGTATGGGGCCCGTCAGCCTCAAGGGCTCATCCCAGACAGGGGAGAGAAGGGCCCAAAAAGGGCCAGAACCAAGGAGACTCCCAGGATACCCTTGGAGACTCCCAGGATACCCTTGAAGGGCAGGGCCCTCTGTTTCTAGCACCACTGCCCAGCCCTGGTGCATCACGTAGTCCTGCAGAAGCCAGAACTGGGCAAGTGTCCTTGCCTTCAGCTCCAGAGCCCAGCGGCTGTGCTGCCTGCCTGCCCCACAAGGGACCTGAGGCTGGTCATGCCCTGCCTGTGTTGTCAGGACCCCTTTGGGGCTCTCAGTGAGGAGGAGGTGGGAAGGGGCAGGGTTGCTACAGAGCCAGGGACCTCCAGGGCTTGACCAGGCTACAATGCTGTGGCCAAGGAGGTGCCAGTGACAGAGCACTCTCGGCCTGCAGCGCTGCCAAGACCATGTGGAAGGTGTTGCTGGATAAGTGCACGGTTGGGACAGACGTGCTGCGGGAGCTGCTGAGCTTGTTGGAGCAACGGCCACTGCACAAGCAGTCCAGCTTTGACTGGGACAACACCTGCATCCTACCCCTGGCTGTGAGTTACGGGACGAGGCTTCGCTTGTCCCGAGGCTGGCACCTGTCTCTGTGCCCCCCTCCACCGTGTGCCCGCAAGCAGGGACCTCCCCTGAGGAGCCCCTGGGTACAACACGCCCAGCACCAGGCCTCCAACTGCCAGCGCACAGGGCTGCCGAGTGCTGGGTGCTGGGGCGTCCGCACACAAACATCCAGGCTGGCTATGCCCCGTAAATCTCCATCCTACTTTGTCCCTGCATCCCCTGACCTCACTCAGCAGGCTGGAAACCCAGAGTAGGGTTCAGGGCAAGGCTAGGGGATGGAGTAGGGCTCTTGCAACAGCTGAGATGATGGCAAGGCCTGGGACAGGGGTCCTGGCAGAGCCTGCACAATGTGTGAAGCCCACCCAGGTGACGGTCATGCTGACACAGGCAGGCTCATTGTGTACTGACAGGAGCTGAGGCCAAAGAACGTGGGGGCATTGAGCCTGGCCAGGCGGTCAGGCTGGGCCCCCAGTTGCGTTTCCTGTGGTGCAAGGCTGTGCCTGAGCCTCTCACCTTGGGGGCTGGGGCAGCGTGACAGAGAGTGCTCAGGAGTGAGAGGTGTCCCTGGGTGTTTTCCACAGGCAACGAGAGCACTGCATGCAATCGTCCAGGAGCCCATCTGCCCACAGGCGCTGAAGGCCTTTTTCCCTCAGCTGTTCCTGGCGCTGCTCTTTCAGATGGTCTTCACAGCAGAGTTCACCTGCCAGGAAGCAAATATCTTCCTGAGGGAATGCCAACGGGATGAGTGCCATGCCATCAGCCATGTCAGGTGCTCAATCCCAGTTGCCTTGTCTGTGCATTGGAGCTGGAGGCAGGGCCAGGCTGCCAGCGTGACCTGGGCTTTGCTCTGCATGCAGGTGCGCCGTGGAGGCCATGAAAGGTCTCCTCCACTGCGCTGGCTATCAGCACGTAGCCCTGGCTGTGGAGAGGAAGGGCGGCTGGGACCTGTTTCTGTGTGCTGAGACGTCTCAGAAGGGAGTGGCTGTGCTGGCAAGGTAGAGCCCTTTACATGGTGCTCTCCCCCAGGACCTCTTCCCCGGATGTGGGGTGCCCCGCACTATGTCCTTCCTGGTGGGTGAAGGAGGAGCCCGATTCTCCAAGAAAGGGGCTGCAGCTCAGCACTTGTGGCAAGGGGCGGCACAGCAAAATGGCTATGGGAGCTCCGTGCCCCATTGTTGCCCAGCCTGGAGAGTTGCTGGGGGAGCAGTTGGTGTCAGGAGTTGTGCGAGAGGGTCCCTTGCAGGAGTGGTCCCCTCCCAAAGCCCTGGAGTGCCCTCCCATGGTGACTCCCATCACAGAGAGTATTAGGGATGGTCTGGCTGCAGTGCCAGCGAGGGCAGAGCCCCAGCAAAGGTGCAAGATGAGCTGAAGGACATGGGAAGGGCCCAGGGGGACGGGAATGCCAAGGAGTAAGGAAGTGGGATGTGTGGGAAGGCCATGACTTGCAGGTAGGAAGAGTGTTCCCCACCAAAAGCAACATAATGATGACTGACCCTGGCTCTCTGAGGGCAAGGTGCGGTAGGGAAAGAGCAGCCCTCCATGAGCAAATGCCGCTGGCTGCAGTAGCTGCGTGCCAGGCACTGCCTTGGCCTGCTTTGGCCTGTGCTGGGGGGAAATGGCTAGAGTGGGCTGAGCAATGCAGAGGGGGTTTCCCTGCTTGGCTGAGGACCAACGGGGCCTTCTTGCTTCTGCCAGACTGGTGAGGGGAGCTCCCAGACACCTGAGTCGTTGGATCTTCCAGCAGCTGGCAAGGCTGCTGAGGTGGAAGGACGAGTTTCGTCAGCTGCCTGCCATGGCTTTCTTTGTTGAGGTGGGCCTGACGGCAAGCAGTGCCTCTCTGGCGGTGCCTCTAAATGCTGTGCTCTCTGGTGCACATGCCTAGGGGGTGATGTTGGTCAGTGGAGCTGGGGCGATGCATGCACTCCTCTCAGTAGCCCTGGCCTTGGCTCTTTTCTGCTGAGCGACCACTTGCAAGCACTTGTATTTCATGCCTCCTTTATGGCAGCTCTCTGTGTTCAAGTTCTCCTCCAAGGGATGGGAACAAGAGGCTGCAGAGGGTTTAGAGGCCGTGAGGACGAGGCGAGTGGTGTGTGCAGTGTTTTGTGAGGCCCAGGGTGGGAGCAGGGCCTGGGAGTCCGTACAGAAACCCTGCTACTTGTGGGCTGAGCTCTGTCAGGGCCTGGTGCCCTTGGCCTGAGTGGGCGGTGGGATGCAGGGCTGCACGATGTAGGCGGTGCTGCCGACGCTGCCAGTCTTTCAGTGCTGTGTGCATTTCAGCTGCTGGAGTGCCCTGACCTTGCCGATACGGATGATGCCATCCTGCCGCTGCTCCAGAGTTATGTGCAGACTGAGGGCCTGGAGCTGCGCAGACTGGCGTTCAGAGGCCTCCTGAGCCTGTTGAAGAGACCCGAGATGGTGAGCAGGGGATTGCTGCTGCTGAAGGGTGAAGCCACGCTGGCAGCCTGGGGCTTGACAGGAGATGCTGGGTCACACACTGAGTTGGACTTTGCTGGCAATCAGGAGGTGCCGTAGCTGCTCCCAGGTCCCCACTGCCCCATTCACGTGCCCCGAGTCTTTCTTGTCGGGCCCTGGGTTGGGTGGCACAAGGAGAAAGGCACCAATGCCCACAGGCAGGAGCTCCCGCTGCTGGTGCCGCTCAGCTGGGCCAGGCAGAAGTCCAGGCCAAGCACCAAGCAAGCCAGCTCCAAACAGCCTCAGTTGTGGGAGCGCTGTGCCCAGAGACCTGCTGGGAAAGGGACGCGAAGGCTCAGGGCCAGGCTAACGCAGCCAGCTGCTGCTGGGCCTCCAGGCAGCAGCCTTCCTCCATATAGAGGCCTTAGCGTGCTGAGGGTCCCCTTGGAGATCTCTGCCCTGCGCTGCAGCCTCTGTGCCCAAGCCGTGCATGTGTGTTGAGCCCTGGCTCTGGCTACTGAGCCCTCATGAGAAATCAGCACCCAGAGCCCTTCCGGCCAGGGGATTCTGGCCTTGCTTTACAACAAGGACATTGTGTCTTTCCCATAGGCAAGGAAAATGCAGAGCCTGCTCCCAGACATCATGGACTGGCTGCAGGATGTTCGCAGGGACCTGCGTGTGGGAAGCCTGCTGTTGCTGAGAAACATCCTCAGCTACCTGGAGCAGAAGGGCTCCAACCCGATTGCCCTGCAGCTGGCGGAGAAGCTTCTGCCACGCTTTGACGATGTAAGGCTCATGGGAGAGCCTGGGCCTCTCCCGGTGTGTCTGTGGCTCTGCATGCTATGCGTGGCTCTGGGTGCTGGGTGTCCCTCTGCACATGTGCCTATTGGCACATGTAGTTGCACCGAGGGCCACAGGCCCTGCTGCCTGTCAGGAAGCCTTTTGCCCTGTGTTTCTCAATCAACTCATTCCCTGTGCTGGCCTTGGTGTCCTGGGCTGTGGGACTAGAGCAAATGAGCCCCATCTGTGCCCTCAGCTGCTCCATCTCCTGCTTGACTGCTTGTGCAGCTTGTCACGGCCCAGGGCAGAGATGAGCAAAGAGGCAGGAGCAGGTTAGCGGGTAAGGGTGGAGCCATGTCCCAGGGCTGTCCCTTACTGTCATCCTCATCTGCGTGGGGGCCCTGACAGAACCCCAGAAAGTCCCTGGGCAGAGGGACACAGAGCCCAGGGAATCTTGTCCTGCTGGTGCCGACAACCCTCATTCTCCAGGCTGCCTCCGCAGAGGCTTGTCCCCAGTTCTGACCTACGGCCACAGAGGGGGAAAGTTGTGCCTGGAGGGGATGAGGGCTCGCAATGGAAAACCCTGTCCTCACGCCCGATCCCGGGAGTCACTGCTGAGGCTTCCCCTCCTCTCCGTCCCCCCCACAGAAAGACAGCACAGTGCGAGAGCTCTCCATCCTCCTCTTCAAAGACCTGATGGAGATTGTGGTGGGGAAGAACAAAAGGCGGATGAAACAGCACGTGCAGAGGAGCCTGGTCCCACTCTTCCTCCATATGAGTGAGCAGTTGCAGAGAGTGGCCCAGGTATGGAGCAGTGACGTTGAGAAGCAATGCTGACTTCCTTTGGGTGGGCGTGAGCACCATGGCCAGGAATGCTGCCAAGTGTCGCTTTGAATGCGTGTCAGCGTGAGGTCCAACTTCCTGTGTCTCAAAGGACAGGGCAGAGCTGCCCCTGCCCTCAGTGAGGCACAGACCTGGTCCCAGGCTGCATCTTCCCATTCCGGGCTGGGAAAGGCTCCAAGCCTTCCAAGATGCGGGGTATGCGGGGTGTCCTTCCCTGGCTGTGATGGCATCTCCCGGTCTCCGTTGCTTTGCAGGCCTCTCAGGAAGCGCTTGTCAGTGCTGCACAGCTCCTGAAGTGGGAGGAGCTCAAGCAACGGGCCCAAAGAGTGGAGCCGTGGGAGATCGGGGAGTGCCTGGTAAGGACAATGCCAAAGTCCCTGGGGCCTTGGCCAGACGGTGGCTGCCCCCCCCCCCACCACCACACACCCTGTGTGCAGGGCACACAGCTGTGCCCCTCACCCATGGCTCCAGCCCAGGATGCTGAAGGGGCCCCTGGTCTGGCTGCTTCTTGGCAGGAGGCTTGTCGGGAGGGGGGGAGGGGGCGGATCTTCACACCTGCAGGCCACACTCTGCCCTCTTCTCCCTCTGAACCTTGGTACCACACAGCCTCTAGCTGGGAGGTGGGAAGAGGAGGCCGATGCTGGGAGGAGGGGCAGGCCTGGCTCCCCAGGGAGTCTCAGTGCCAACCCCCTGGCTTTGTGCTATCTCCAGCTGCTGAGGGACAGGAGCAGAGTGGAGCAGTATCTGCAGCAGAGCCGGCCATACTTGGAGAACCCTGAGGCGTCGTTGCGGGAGACAGCCGTGAGGTTCATTGGTGAGCCAGAGGTCCCCTCCCTGCCCATGCAGATGGGCTGACAGGAGGTTCTTCAGTCCCTCCCACCATTCCTGGATCCTGCACCCTGGGGACTGTGCTGGGACTGGCCTTGCCCAAGGGGAGGAGGCTGTGTGGCTACACTGGAAAGGCCAGGTGGGAGCTCTGCTGCTGGGGGCTTGGTGGGGAGTATGAGGAGTGACAGGAGGTGTTTGCCTAGGGCTCATTGGGCAGCAAGTGGCACAGAAGAAGGAGAAGGTGCAGGAGATCTGCAACGGTGAGTGAGAGCAGGGCTGTGTCAGGAGGCCCTGGCAGGGGGGAAGAAGGAGCCTGGGAAGTGAGCTCTAGCTCCCTGCCCTGCCCCAGGCAAGGAAGGCCCTGTCTCCCTGTGTGGGGGGGCGAGGTGAGGATATCTGGGGGTCATGTGGGGCATTGCTGACCAGCAACTTGCAGCTGATTCATTTGTGCCCTGTGCTCACTCCCCACCCTGGAAAGAGCTAGGTGGGCCTGGCCCTGCTTGTGGGGGCTTCCTGGGATCTCTGTAAATATGGGAGCCTTCTATCTGCTCCGTTCCTTTCTCTCTCAGCCCTGCAGCTCCTGGAAAATGACACGGAACCCTCAGTGCATTGCCTGGTGACACAGACCATCCTGAACCTGACAACTTCAAGGAAAACATCTCCGTCAAGGTTCAGCTTTGGAGCACTGGGTCACTGGCTCCAGAGAGCGTGGGAGAGGTGTCACCCTCCCACCAGGAGGTGACTCTATTTGAGCAGAGCCATTGGCACAGCTGTGCCAATGCCATGGTGCTGCACGCTGCAGACATGCAAGTGTGCTGGAAGGTCTGGGCCATTGCTGGCATCTCCCCCAGCCACAGGAGAGCTTGACAGCTCAGGTGCATCCTGTCCCATTATTGTGCTACCACTCCATCCCTTTGTTGTGCTTTCTGCAAAGATACAGCCCTCTTTCTTCCTCCCGAGTGAGCGTCATTTCTGTGGGAAGACAAAGGCGAGGGGGAGAACTTACTCCCTGCAAGAATCAGGATTGTGCTGGGTGTGGCAGGGGCAGAGACCATGTGTTTGTAGACTAGCTGGCACAGCAGAGGTCTGGCATCAGCCTGATGGCTGCTGCAGTGCTGAGTTGATCTGTCAGTGCCAGTGTTAGGATGCCCAGCATCCTAAGACAGTGCAGAGCAGACTGACACTCGAGTTTTGCTGTAAAGCACCAGTTGCTCTGCTGGACCAGACAACACAAGGGAGAGAGGTAGAAAAGCGTGAGCCTCTGCTGCCCTCTCCAGCCAGCCCAGGGCAAGAGCGGGCACCCGCTGTCCTCGGGACAGGGATGGCGCATACCGTGCAGCTCTCTTTCTATCACCACTGCCTACCCTGCGCTGTCCCTGAAGCTGCACATGTTTTGTCTGAAGTGCTCTGCACGGAGCCTGAGGGGAACAGGGGCAGAGCACAGTGGGAAGCTCCTGCAGAGAGACTGGACCCTCTTTTCAAAAAATGTCCCATTACGCCACGGGGCACAGAGCATTGACCGAGGCATCCAGCCTCGGTCTCAATGCTGTTGAGGAGAAAGGAGGCTGTGAGAGATTCTGCTGTGAAAATTAATCCCCTCTTCTACAACCCACTGCGCAAGCAAGGACACACGGCTTGCCTACAGCCAGGACACGCTGGGCTTTTTGCTTCTTCGTGAGGGCTTCTTTGCATTTGCATGGTCCCTCTGCTGTAGGTGGTGCTCAGTGCCTGAACCTCAGCCAGTGGATGAAGACTACACAAACTGCTCCACAAGTTAAGGCCAGAAGCAAGACCCAAAGTTTCTTAGAGCATTCAGGGGTCCCACTGAGAGCCACTCTGGACAAAGCCATGATGGGAGCCACAAGTGCCCCTGCCCGAGGATGAGCAAGAAGCTGCAAATGGCTATTTCATGCCATGGATGTCACTCTTTGCCTGCAAGTTACTGTGCAACCAGGGGACATTCACCCCCTGCTGCTGCCCATTTTCCTCTCTGGTCATGGAGGGAGTACACCTGATAAGCTCATCTTGCCAATACGGGCCTACTTTGCAAATAAATGAATATCCTCAAGCTTGCCCCTGCTCTTCACAGATCCTCGCACACCCTTGGCTTTGCCCCTTGTCCCAGTGCAGAGCTGGCTTGTATTTCCCCCCCCCAACCTCCAGGCAGTCTGGCTGCACTCTCTGGTTCAGCCTCTCCCTCTCAGGCTCCCTGGCCCTGCTCCTCTGACTGCCCAAATGGCATGCTTGCTAAATCACTCCCAGGATGCCTGCTGGACTGCCTCCATTCAGCTGTGCTCCCACACAGACCCGGGACGTACCCCAGCGTAGAGTTAGTCCAGGTACTGCTCTCATGCACGATGTGTCTGGCTCTTTATGTCATCGCTTTCCTCCAGTTTTCCCAGTCCTTCCAAATGACCCCTGCCCTTGCCCCTTTATATACTGCCAAACTATACACATTGGCACACAACACACATCTTCAGGATGGTGTTACAAATACACGGTAGGCTCAGAGGAAACTGCCTTGGCATCTGGGGCACGCTGAAAAGAACTCCTGGTGTTACAAAACACTGGAAATGCTCTTTCCACCTGGGGAGCTCCACTTCCCACATGACACTCTGTCGGAGGGCAAGCCTACATTTTCTGGAGAGGAGCAATGCCCCCCTGTATCAACCCTGCTGTGCCTTGGGTTTGGCTATCTGTCCCTGCTGGGAGTCCAAGAGTTGCCCCTACCTTACCCTTGCAAGCCTGTTCCCTATTCTCACCCCTGTTGGAATAAGGGGGGATGAAGATTCAGGCAAAACCCCCAACGAGATGCCGAGGATTGAACCCAGGGCCTCATGCATGCAAAGCAGATGCTCTTCACTGAGCTACATCCTCTAAGAGCCTGCTGAGGGTTGGGACACATTCTCATCCCATGATGTGACCCTGACAGGACCTAATACCCCTGAGAAGCACCAGGCCTCCCCCTGTGTCGCTCTGCCCACCAGCTCCCGGCTCTGGGCAAAGGGCAGCATCCCCTTGCCTGGGGCTGAGGACATGGCTGGGCCCAGGGACCTTCCCATTCCCAGAGCACCGGGGGTGGTCCTGACGCTGGAGCTGCCCCATAACAGCCCCAGCTGAGGGTTTCTGTGGCACAGCACAGAGTGCATTCAGCTGTTTAGCAGAACGTTGGTGGTTTGAGCCCACCCAGCAATGGTGCCCTCTTACTGGGATGCCTGGAGGGCTGTGTTGCCCAGCATCCTAGGATTTGCTTCCAGGCCCCATAAACTAGTGGAGAAAATCCTCTGGTAACCCCACAGCCCTTGACCTGGCATTGCTCAGGGAAGGAGCTGGCTCGCGAACCAGGGCTGCTGTCAACAGAGGGGTCGCTGCTGGCGGGGCAGTTTCCACCGACCTTCCTGTTCACAGCTGTGTGTGTGCAGAGATGGGTCTTGCTGAGGGGTGTTACACTGGCAGGGAACAGGAAGAGAGATCACCTCCAGAGGGTCCAGGTCCCCTGGCAGAAAAGCGTGAGCCTCTGCTGCCCTCTCCAGTCAGCCCAGGGCAAGAGCGGGCACCCGCTGTCCTCGGGACAGGGATGGCGCATACCGTGCAGCTCTCTTTCTATCACCACTGCCTACCCTGCGCTGTCCCCGAAGCTGCACATGTTTTGTCTGAAGTGCTCTGCACGGAGCCTGAGGGGAACAGGGGCAGAGCACAGTGGGAAGCTCCTGCAGAGAGACTGGACCCTCTTTTCAAAAAATGTCCCATTACGCCACGGGGCACAGAGCATTGACTGAGGCATCCAGCCTCGGTCAACAGGCTTCCCCTTCAACAGAGTCCTCCCAGGTCGTGGGAAAGCCTTGTCCCCTGCACTCCCCGGCCGACTCGCTCCCAAAGCTTTTCTTGCACCAAAGACACGGGAGGAGTTGGACCCTTCTTGTCTCGGTACTGCCCAGATGGACGCTGCTGCTGCCATTCCTCTGCCTCCCTATCCCTTGTGCTTTCCTCCCCAGATCTGAATGGGGCAGAGACCTACTGGGACCTGCCCATCCTGCATGGGGAGCCCAGCTGAGAAGCTTGGCTCTTTGGCCATGCCAAGACTCCATACCCCAGCATCCCCACGGAAGGTGTCCGGGACAGATCCTGCCCTAAAGCCCTGCCTTGCTGAAGAGGGCACACAGGGCAACGTTCTGGAGGAGGGGGAGGCATGGAAAGGAGCAGGGGTTGTGCAGGGCCTGGAGGTCTGGCTACATTGCTTGCCACAGGCCTGGCCTCTAGGGGCAGGAACCCCATTGCAGGGTTTGCCCTAGCTCTGAGGGAGCCTTGATGTGCGGTATCCATCGAGCCAGGGTCTTAGCAGAGTGGCTTCTGCTGGAGCGGGCGTCAGTGGCCTTTCTCCTCCCAGCTCCTGTTGCCCTTCACCAACTCGGAGAGAGCTGCTGAGCGTGAGAGGGCTGTGGGGAGGATTGAAAAGCTGAACAACTACAAAGAGCAGCAATGCAACCATCACTGGCCTATCAGGCACTGCCTCACAAGTGACCTCACAACCACTAACAGCCGCAAGGCCCACAGCACTGGCAATTAGGGCCTCAGGCAGGAGCCAACTCACAACCACCAAGAGAAGCCGGAGGCCTAACATTGCCCTACCAGGCGCTGAAGCACCAGTCACCTCACAACACCTAACAGCAGCACACCACCCGTCCTCCTCTATCAGGCGCTGCAGTAGAAGTGACCGTACAACCACCAACAGCAGCCAGGGGCATGGCACTGCCCTGTAGGACACGGAGGCACAAATGACCGCACAATTCCAGGTAAAGCACTGGTCTATCAGGCAGTATGGCACAAGTGCCCTCACAACCCCCACCAGCAACAACAGCCGTAGCATTGGCAGTTATGGCCTAACCACAAAGAGCAGTGACAGCAACCGAATCACAAAATTGTTGAGGTTGGTGGGGACCTCTGGAGATCATCTAGTCCAATCCCCCTTGCTCAAGCAGGATCACCTACAGCATATTAAGTGGGATTGTATCCAGGTAGGTTTTGAATATCTCCAGAGAAGGAGACCTCACAACCTCTCTGGGCAACCTCTTCCAGTGCTCTGTCACTCTCACAGGAAAGACGTTCTTTCTCAAATTCAGGCAGAACCTGCTGTGTTTCAGTTTGTGCCTTTCGCAGCATGTCCTGTCGCTGGGCACTACTGAGAAGACTTTGGCCCCATCCCCTTGACACCCCCCTTAAGGTATTTGTAGACATTGATAAGATCCCCCCTCAAGCTTATCTTATCCAGGCTAAACAGGCCCAGTTCTCTCAGCCTTTCCTCAGGAGAGATGCTCCAGTCCTCTGGTCATCTTTGTAGCCCTACGCTACAAGTTGAGCGGCAGAATCACCTCCTTCCGTCTGCTGAAAACACTCTTCCTAATGCACCCCAGGAGACCATTGGCCTTTCCTGGCCACAAGAGCACATTGCTGGCTCATGGTCAACTTGCTGTCCAGCAGCCCTCCCAGGTCCTTCCCTGCAGAGCTGCTCTCCAACAGGTCAGCCCTCAAGCTGTACTGCTCCATGGGGTTATTCCTAAGTGCAGGATTCTGCACTTGCCCTTTTTGAACGTCAAGAGGTTCCTCTCCGCCCAGCTCTCCAGCCTGTCTAGGTCTCTCTGAATGGCAGCACAGCCCTCAGGTGTGTCAGCCACTCCTCCCAGCTTGGTAGCATCCGCAAACTTGCTGAGCAGGCACTCTGTCCCTTCATCCAGGTCATTGATGAATAACTTCAACAGGACTGGCCACAGCACTGAGCCCTGGGGAGCTCCACTAGCCACAGGCCTCCAACTAGACTCCGTGCCGGTGATGACAATCCTCTTAGCTCTGCCTTTCAGCCAGTTCTCAATCCACCTCACTGTCCACTCGTCTAACCCACACTTCCTGAGCTTATCTAGGAGGATGTTATGGGAGGCAGTGTCAAAAGCCTTGCTAAAGTCAAGGTATACAATGTCCACTGGTCTCCCCTCATTCACCCAGCCAGTCATTCCATCAGAGAAGGCTAGCAGGTTGGTTAAGTGTGATTTCCCCTTGGTGAATCCATGCTGGCTACTCCTGATCACCTTCCTTTCCTCCATAGGCTTGGAGGTGACATCCAGAATGAGCTGTTCCATCACCTTTCCAGGGATGGAGGTGAGACTGACTGCCCTATAGTTGCCTGGGTCCTCCTTCTTGCCCTTTTTGAAGACAGGAGTGACATTGGCTTTCTTCCAGACCTCAGGCACCTCTCCAGTTCTCCAGGACATTGCAAAGATGACTGAGAGAGGCTTGGCAACAACATTCACCAGCTCCGTCAGTACTCATGGATGCATCTCATCATGGCCTGTGGATTTGTGGCTGTCAGGTTTCCCTGGGAGATCTCTAACCAGATCCTCCTCGACCAAAGCTAAGTCAGCCTTTCTCCAGACATTCTCCCTTGTCTCTAGGCTCTGGGATTCCTGTGGGCTGCCCTTAGCAGTAAAGACTGAAGCAAAGAAGGCCATTAGCATTAAAGACTGAAGTAAAGAAGGCCAGTGATGGTTGCATGGCTGCTGTTTGTGGTGGTGTGGTCACTTCTTCCTGAGATCCTGATAGGCCATTGCCAGGCTCATAGTTTACATTTGGAATTGTGACATCACTGCTACCTCAGTCCCTGATAATGCAATGCAAGGATGCTGACTGCTACTAGCGCTTGTAAGGACACTTCTGCCTGAAGTCTTGACACACCATTGCTAGGCGCATGGCTGATGTTTTGAATTGTGTGGTCACTTGTGCCTCATTGCTTTACAGGCCAGTGACAGGCCCTTGGCTGCTGTTAGTGGCTGTGAGCTCACTTTTGCAGCAGTGCCGTATAGGGCACTGCTGGTCATGTGCTGCCATTAGTTGTTACGAGGTGACTTGTGCCTCAATGCCTGATATGGTAATGCTAGGCCGCTGGCTGCTCTTTGTGGTTGTGAGGTTAGTTGTGCAGCAGTTGTCTGATAGGGCAGCGCTAGGCCGCTGGCTGCTCTTTGTGGTTGTGAGGTGACTTCTGCCTGAGGCCCAAATTGCCAATGCTATGGCCATTCCTGCTGTTAATTGCTGGGAGGTCCCTTGTGCCACAGTGTCTGATAGGCCAGTGCTGTACCCAGGATTGTGATGTCACTTGTGCCTCCATGTCTTACAGGCTTCTGCTAGGCCAATGGTTGCTGTTTGTTGTTTTGAGGTCACTTGTACACCAGTGTCTCGTAGTCCCATGCTGGTGATGTTGTTGCTGGTTGGATCACTTAAGTCACTTACACCTCAGAACCTGATAGGGCAGCGCGATACACGGGACTGTTATGTCACTATGTGCCTCAGTGCGCTACAGGCCGGTGCTAGGTCTCTGGATTTTGTTTGATCTTGTGGGGTCGCTTGTGCCTCAGTGCTCTACAGGACACAGCTTATCCCCCATTTGCTGCTGGTGTTTGTGAGGTTACTTGAGCTACAGTGTCTGATAGACTAGTGCTATACCCAGGATGGTGAGATCAATCGTGCCTCCATGACTTACAGAGCAGTACCAGGGCCCGAGCTACTGTTTGTGGTTGTGAGGTTACTTCTGCAGCAGTGCCTGATAGGGCAGTGCTATTCTCGAGATTGTGAGGTCACTTGTGCCTCCGTGCCTTACAGTTGAGTGCCAAGCCCCTGGCTGCAGTCAGTGGTTGCTGTTTCTGGTTGTGAGGTGACTTGTGCTTCAGTGCCTTACAAGGCAATGCTAGTGTTGTCCCCAAACTGGGTTCTGTTACCTGGTGTGCAAACAAATAGACACACAGGGTCGAGATATTTGTTTCTTTCTTTTCTGCACAGAAATGGGTGCTAGGTGGTAAATCCACAAAGCTAGCACACCTTCTCCCCCTCTCATTCTTGATTTATACACACTTTTCAGGGAACACTTTATACAAATTTTTCTATTGGTTACAGTTTGATCACACCACATATCTGCTCCGCACCTGCGCTGTAACATTCCTGTTAATTAGCATAGGAAGCGGAGAAGAAGGCGGTAACATCATTATCATGTCATTTCCATCTCATTATTCATTTAGGGGAGTGTAGTTTAATACATTAATAAGTGTTAATGAGCTTATAGGTTACTCTGGGTTATTCTGCTGTCTTTGTCTCGTCTACCCCTCATATTCTTCAAAGTGCTGTGGTTTCATCGAGGTTATGCAGCTGGAGTCCTTTGCAATACTGTTACAAGATATCCTCTCTCCCTTGTCCTTGAGTCTTGTTAACTATCCACAGTATCGCTTCAACAATTCCCCCCTTTGAGACTTGATAATAGCACTTATCTAGCAAGTCTCATTTAAACAACTTCAGTTGTTCCCCTATGGATGTTAAGTTAGTTCTAAGTATTTCCCATGGCACAAGTGGTCTGGCAGATTTTGACATAGGCAAGCAAGCAGGAATCTGAATCAGATTATGGATTTTCCAAAGGCCTGTATAAGCTGTAAAAACAGGTTAGTTGTAACAATGGGCATGCATAACAGAATTAACAATGACGTCCTCATTTTCCATCTTATTAAGTCTACAACAAGGATGAAGTAAAGCAGTATTCTTATAAATAACTCCTATTATTATAAATAAAAATGGTATCAGAATGTAAACTAATGCCAATAACCCCTGAGAGCAGTCCAATTCAATGTAAGAGAGTTCAGTTTCCCAAGTACAATTAATTGATTGTGGAACTTTTGTACTCTTATCTTGAGAGACCCTGTAGGTGTGGCAGTCCACAGTCATTCAAAGGTGCCTTCTTTATACAGGAATAGTGGGTCCAGGAACTTATTCCCTCCACCTCCACTGCAGTATGAGTTGTCAGAAGCACCAGGTAAGGTCCTTTCCACTTTCCTCTTAGTGATTTTCCTTCCATGTCCAAACATAGACCAAATCCCCAGGCTGGACGCCATGCACAGGGGAGTCCAATGGAAGGGGGGTGCACTGATTAAAGTACTTATGTAAAGATGTTAGTACCCAGGACAAAGACAGTAAATACTCTTTCAACATTTCTTCCCCTCTTACATGCATTTGATCACTTTGTCTCCCTATTTCATTAATTGGGTAAAGTTTCCCATAAAGTATTTCGAAAGGGCTTACTCCTTCTTACTCCTCAATAAGTTTGCCGATGATACCAAGCTAGGAGGAGCGGCTGCGAGAGCTGGGCCTGTTTAGCCTGCAGAAGAGAAGACTGAGGGGGTGTTAGAGAAATAACTGTGAGGAAAACCTTGCAAATAGTTAACAAGACTCAAGGACAAGGGAGAGAGAAAAACAGTACTGCAAAGGATAACCAGCTCCAGCTAAAGAACCTTGATGAAACCACAGCGCTTTGAAGATTGCGAGGGGTAGGTAAGACAAAAACAGCAGAATAACCCAGAAGTGACCTTAGGTTCATTAAGGCTTATTAACATATTAAACTTCACACCCCTAAATGAATAATGAGATGGAAATGACATGATAATGATGTTACCCCCCTTTCTTCGCTTCCTATGCTAATTAACAGGAATGTTGAAAGCGCAAGCGCAGCGCAATTACCTGAGGTAATGAAATTGTAACCAATAGAAAGATTTGTATAAAATACTCCCTGAAAAGTGTGTATAAATCAAGAATGAGAGGGGGAGAAGGTGTGCTAGCTTTGTGGATTTACCACCTAGCACCCATTTCTGTGCAGAAAAGAAAGAAACAAATATCTCGACCCTGTGTGTCTATTGGTTGCTTGCACACCGGGTAACAGAACCCAGATTTTGGGACAACGCGAGGCAGAGCGGCTGCGAGAGCTGGGCCTGTTTAGCCTGCAGAAGAGAAGACTGAGAGGGGATCTTGTCAATGTGTGTAAGTATCTGAAGGGAGGATGTCAAGGGGATGGGGCTAAACTCTTTTCAGTTCTCCCACGCAAAAGGACTAGGGGCAATGGGCACACACTGAACCACAGCAAGTTCTGCCTGAATATGAGGAGGAATTTCTTTGCAGGGAGAGTGACAGAGCACTGGAAGAGGTTGCCCAGAGAGGTTGTGGAGCCTCCTTCTCTGGAGATATTCAAAACCCACCTGGATGCAACCCTGTCTAACATGCTGTGGGTGACCCTGCTTGAGCTTGAGGGTTAGAGAAACTCATGAGTCAATTTTGTACCTCCAGTTGTACACTCCATTGGTTACAAAAATGGCCGCAAAGTTTTCCTTCCTGTAGCTTCAACAATGGTAGTAGTAACGTTACTTGCTTAAGTAATCTTACTTACTTATACTTACTTAAGTTACCCTTACGTAAGTTAGTTACCACTGAATGAGTGTTCCCACTATCTAATAAAAACCTGTAGTTTCATTCATCAGCCTTACTGGAACCAGGGGATCAGCTGGGGAGATTCTTATTTTCTCCCCGGTCCTCTTCATTCCATATTTGATTCCTCTAACATAATTAACTTGGTGTTTTCTGGGCTCTGTAGCTGCATTACCCTTCTTCAGTTTGGACATTCGTTTTTCCAGTGTCCTTCCTGCCTACAAATTGCACATTGATTTGGACCCAAAGTGGGCCTAGGGAGGCCACCTCCTGGCCTCCCTCCCCTTTCAGCTCTTCCTCCTCTATGATCTCTTCCACTTCCCCTGCCCCTACCTTTGAATTCATCTCCCTGAATGGCTGCTGCCAAAAGAGACGCCTATAGTTTCATTCGGTTTTGTGTTTCTCTTTTTCCCTTTTCATCTCGGTTATTATATACCTTACATGCTATCTCCATCACCTAGGAAATAGACATTCCCCCAGCTCCATCTGCCTTCTGTAGCTTCTTTTGAATATCCTGATCTGACTGGCCAATGAATAGCATATAAAACAGTTTTTGATTCGCTTCCTCATTTGGATCCAAGTCTGCCCACTTTCTGGCTGCTTCAAATAATCTTTCAATAAAAAGCTGAGGGATTTTCTTCAGGCCCCTGCCTTACTTCATACAACTTCGATATGTTGTTTGGTTTCAGAACTCCGTATTGAACCCCATTTAGAATGAACTGTTGATACTGCTGCAATAGCTCCCTAACCCCCCTCCTATTTGGATCCCACTCTGGATCTCTTCTGGTGGATAAGGAGATGTCAGGATCCCCCTGTCTTCTCCAACCAGGAAAGTATTCAATAGCACCCGCAAGTCTCCCCAGTTAGGATTATCAGTTACCATAATAGTCTCCAAAAGTTGATGCAGCCTCTCAGGATTTTCCCTATCTGAGCCAACAGACTGCTTCCAATTTAATAAATCCGAGGTCCTAAAAAGAACATGTACAAATACTGTACAAATACTTCCTGTCTCACTGCCTGCCTCAAAGAAGCCTGTATAACCGATTGTTGCTGTCTCCTAGTTCAGCCAGAAATATCGCTGGAATCTTCATTTCCTAATTGGGGGGAGAGGGGGGAGGAGGAGGAAGGGCGATTCCTCAGCTGACGTGGATTTCCACAAGGAGGGGGCACATCCTCCTGTTCCTCTCCATTCAGAATTTTTCTGTTAGTACAGCTTAAGCAACATCTGTTCTCTTCCTTCTTTACTACTGCAGCCATTACTGGTTCCTCCTCACCTGTCAGTTTACATTTGTTTTGAATTTCTAGTTTCCTAAATAATAACATAAAAGCCTCCACACAGGGTACCTCATCACACCCTTTTGGCAGCATTAATTTTAATTAATTTGGCATTAATTTGGCATTAATTTGGCAGCAAAGCAGCATTAATTGTAATACAGTATTATAGTTAAAGGTCCCATTTTCTGCTCATTTCTCATCACAGTCCAACTTACACATTCCAACTCACACATATTGGTTACTGTATCTTCTCATCCTTTCTTTCGTCATTGGATCTTCGCCAAAGATACCACAATGTTTCAAAATATACTCCAAAGGGCTGTATTATGTACCCAGGATTGTGAGTTCAAGTGTGCCTCCATGTCTTAAAGGCCACTGCCAGGCCCCTGACTGCTGTTAGTGATTGTGAAGTCACTTCTTCAGCAGTGCTTTACAGATCAGTGCCAGCCTTGGCTGCTGCAGGTGCTTGTGAGGCCATTCGTGCCATAGTGTCTGATAGGCCAGTGCTATACCCAGGACTGTGAGGTCACCTGTGCCTCCATGCCTTATAGACCAGTGCTAGGGCCCTGGCTGCTGTTAGTGCTTGTGAGGTGACCTGAAAACAAATGCCTGATAGGCCAGTGGTGGCGATGTTGTTACTATCTGGGTCTCTTACATCACTTGTGCCTTGGTACCAGATAGATCAGCGCTGGTCGCCTGACTCCTGTTTGTGGTTGTAAGGTGACTTGTGCAGCAGCATCCGATAGGTCAGTGCTAGAACCCTGGTTGCAATTTCTGGTTGTGAGGTGACTTCTGCCTCAGGCTCTAATTGCCAATGATATGGCCGTTGCTGCTGTTAATTGCTGGGAGGGCACTTGTGCCACAGAGTCTGATAGGCCAGGGCTATTCCTGGACTTTTGAGGTCACTTATTCCTCTGTGTTTTACAGGCCAGTGCCCAGCCCCTGGATGTTGTTGGTAGTTATAAGGTCACTAGCGAAGCAGTGCCTGATAGGCCGGGACTGTGAGGTCCCTTCTGCCTGAGGCCCTACAGGCCAGTGCCAGGCCACTGGGTGCTCTCTGTGGTTGTGAGGTGACTTCTGCCTCAGGCCCTAATTGCAAATACTATGGCCATTGCTGCTGTTAATTGCTGGGAGGCCGCAGTGCCTGATAGTCCAGAGCTATACCCAGGACTGTGAGGTCACTTCTGCCTCAGTGCCTTACAGGCCAGTGCCAGGCCCCTGGACAACACTTTGTTGTTTTGAACTTACTTGTGCATCAGTGCCCTACAGGCTAGTGCCAGGCCCCTGGATGCTGTTTGTGGTTGAGAGGTGACTTCTGCCTGAGGTCCTAATTGCCAATGCTATGGCCATTCCTGCTGTTAATTGCTGAAAGGTCACTTGTGCCACAGTGTCTGATAGGCCAGTGCTATATCTGAGATTGTGATGTCACTTATGCCTCAGTGCTTTCTAGGCCGGTGCCAGGCCCCTGGATGCTCTTTGTGGTTTTGAGTTCTCTTGTGCTGTAGTGTCTGATAGACCAATGCTACACCCGGGAGTGTGCGGTCACTTGTGCCTCAGTGCCATATAGGCCAGTACCAGGCCCATGGATGCTGTTTGTTTTTGTGACGTACTTGTGCCTCAGTACTACCAGGCAGTACTAGGCCCTTGGCTGCTGTTAGTGGTTGTGAGCTCATTTGGGCAGCAGTGCTGGTCCTGTGCTACAATTAGTCCTTGTGAGGTCCCGTATGCCTCAGTGCCTGATAGGCCAGTACTGATTGCATGGCTGCTGTTTGTGGTTGTGAGGTCATCTATGCCACAAGCCTTACAGGCTTGTGCCAGGCGCCTGTCTGGTGCTGGTAGTTGTCAGGTCACTTGTGCATCACTGCCTTGCAAGCCAGTAATGGTCATGTGCTGCTGTTCATTTTTGCGAGGTGACTTGTGCAGGAGTGCCTGACAGGGTAATGCTGAGCCCTTGGCTGTTATTTGAGGTTGTAAGGTGCCTTCTGCCTGAGGCCCTAATTGCCAATGCTATGGCCATTACTGCTGGTGGTGGTTGTGCGACCACTTGTGCAACAGTGTCTCATAGGCCAGTGCTATACCCGGGATTGTGAGGTCACTTGTTCCTCTGTGCTTTCCAGGCCAGTGACAGGCCCATGGATATTCTTAATCGTTGTGAGGTCACTTGTGAAGCAGTGTCCGATAGGGCAGTGCTGGTCATGTGCTGCTATTAGTCCTTGGGAGGTCCCTTATGCCTCAGTACCTGATAGGCCGGTACTGGTTTGCAAGGAAGAATGCGGAAGAATGGTGAGGAGTCAGGCGAGACAGTGGCTTACTGTCCAGGACTTGAGAGTGTTGCTCAAGGCTTATGTTACTATTCAGCAACTATGGTTATCTGCTCATGGATAAGCTAAGCTTTTTTATACTTTGTATATTAGGAAAAGCATATAGTACACACGTACCCATAAATCTGTGTGAAAAGAACATTTCAAGATTGTAATATTGATTAAGCTGCCTATAAAATGTAAAAGCGAGAAATGATGAATGTTCCTTGCGTTGGAGCCACGCTTGGGGCTGCCCTGCCATCTCTGTCACTGGCCATTGTGGGAGCCACACAGAACCCTCCTGCATTGGTATCATTACTGTCTTTTTTTTACCCAATTGTTAATAAATATATCAACTAGCCTTGTATCTCTCTCTATCAAGCCCCTAAATTGTCCTTACAAGTGGCTTCATGAACAGAATTGCGAGAACACACAGTGCTGAAGAGGAAAAAAAGGGGAAAAAAGGGAAATCCCATGAGCAGGATTGTGGATAAGATGGGAAAGTGGCCTGGACTATGCTACCAGGATAACCCATTTGCAAGCACTGGGGGCCTGCAGCAGCAAAAGTGGCAACTTTAAGCTACCCAGAAGACTGGCCAGAATTGGCCAGTGTGTAGCAGGTAATGTCACAGGTGGTTAAGGAAGCCCTGACAGGAGTGCTCCCTACCACCACAGCCGAACCTGTCAGGTAGCGTTAGCAGGGCAAGTTGCATGGATTTTTCTGACGGCGCTTTGGGCACTTGATACTGAAGTGATGAGGCAACAGCTGCTACGTTTGGAGAATGAAAGGGAGGACCTGAAACAAGAGACTGGAGATTTGTGGAATGCTAGGAAAATTACTCAGGAGGTTATTACTATGCAAGCCGAAAAAAAATCATGACTTAGCCCACCAGATGGAGCGGTTGGTTTTGAGATTAGCTAATAAGAAGCAGTGTATATGTGGATGACCGCCCGCAACCATGCCTCAAGTAAGAGTGATTGTATCACGCCCCTCGCAGGATCCTGAGGAATGGGATGGAAATACATGGATCTCCTCCTCGGACTTGGAAATAGAATATAGTCCAGCTGAGGAGCAGCCTCTTGCTCAGACGCATCCCTTAATTCAAATGAGGGGGGAATGGCAAGTGGATGGGAATACTGTAGAACAAATGCGGACTTACACTCCCAAGGAGTTGAGAGAGTTTCTAAGTATGTTCCAAGAAAAAACAGGAGAACCTTTGCTTAAGTGGATGGTATGTGTATGGGATGCGGGTGCAGGGTCTTTGCGGTTATTAAGAGAAGAGTAGGATTTAACGAGCCCTTTAACTACTGATCCTGAAGTACAGGATTATCTGAAGCAGGCAGGTAATCCCTGCGATGGTAGTGGTCAGCCAGTACCTGCTCCTTCTTTGTATCAGTGGATATGCAGGACTATGATAGGGGCATATCCTGCACCAGGAGAGCTAATAACTACCTTAGATCCTTGGAGAACAGTAGAAGGAGGAATAGATGCCTTATGGCAAATGGGGGTAGCCTTAGGGTTCCCAGATGCTGAAGGACAGACGATATTCAGGTCACTAGGCAAATGAAGCTGCAGTTTATGAAAGAAGCTGCGGGGTCAGTTAAGGGATTGTTAATGAATACTGTTATGTCAGCCAGCGGGACTGTAGGGGAGCTGGTTAATTCTATGAGGGACTATGATAGAGTGGGAAATAGTGCTGGAAAGAACATTTGAGCTGTCCAAAAGCCCACTGAAAAGAAGTCTGGGGGAAAAAGTTACTACAAAACTGAAAATAAGTAAGAAACAAATGTGGATAGACTTGTTAAAAGCTGAGGTAGACAGTGATACAATAAATGGTTTGCCTATAGGAGAGCTATTTAAACGGTGGCAAGGACTTAATAAATTATTGCTCGCTGCATCCTCAAGGCAGCCCTCTGCTCCACCTATGCCTGCAGCCGGGGGTGGGGGTGGAAAATGCCTGCAGAGCAACAATGATAGTCAGGTGGATCCTCCAATGTCAGAGCATCCATACTACCATACTATCTGGGGGATCAATGCCAATATGTCCCTCTAAAAAAACGCTGGTGCTCTGGTGGGGAAAAATCTGTCTTGGCTTTGGTAGATACAAGTGCAGAGGTCACAGTCTTGCCTAGTTCTATTACTAATACCTCCACCTCTAATAAGTCTTGTGGGATAGGAGACGTGGAAGTCCCAGCTGTGCAAGCCACTGTAAGCTTGGTAATAGCTAAATTACCACTGTTTTCTGCTGTAGAACTTCTCGTCCCTATTCATGAGTATATATTGGGGATAGATTCTCCTTTGGATGAAATACATTTCTTCCCCAAGCTGCATCCCCAAGGATTTCCCAAGTGGGACCCTGCTGAGTTGCCAAAACCTTGAAAATAGTCCAAACAAAGCAATATCGTATTCTGGGAGGAGAGAAGGAGATACAAGAAACTGTGGACACTCTTCTTCAGGCAGGAATAATTCACCCAGCCTTATCTGCTTTTAAAAGCCACATCTGGCCTGTGTGCAAACCAGATGGCACATGGAGAATAGCTATAGATTATTGGGAATTGAACAAGGTAACCCCTCCGCTGATGGCAGTGGTCCTGGCTATGGTTACCTTGATCAAGCACATAGGCAATTGATTGCAGCCATGGAAGGCTGTGATAGACTTAGCTAATGCTTTTTTTCTCAATTGCCATTTCTGAAATCAATTCTGAGATCAATTTGCCTTTACCTGGAACAATAAACAGCATACTTTCCAGGTTCTTCCCCAGGGATATAAAGTCATAGTCATACTGTCTGTCACCAAATGGTAGCTGCCGTACCTGTGTTAGGAGAGGACTGCACTTTGACAGCACATCATTACATTGATGATCTTTTGATTACGGGACCCGATTGGGACACAATGCAGCACCAGTTGGAGTGTTTGACCAATGAACTGACAAAGGGGGTGGGCAATAAACCCGAAGAAGACACAGGGACCAGATACCAGTGTGATATTTCTGGGAATTTTATGGCAAGGACATATGAAAGTTATTCCAGAGAAAGTCTGGAATTTGGCCTGTGGTACCCCACACCAACAGACCCTAAATAGTTACAAATCTTCCTGGGTTTGCTGGGATTTTGGTGTGCTTTTATTCTCCATTTTAGCATATTTGATGCACCCTTTGCAATGTCTTACTAAAAAGCGTACTGAATGGCAGTGGATGAAGGAGCATCAGCAGGCTTTTGACCTATGCACAGATGCTATTGAACAACATGTTCAGTTGTACACTCCCCATCTTGGCCGGCCTTTTGAATTAGAAGTCACTGTATTTGGTGACACAATCTCTTGGGGATTATGGCAGCATTGTACACAGAACCAAAGACAGCCTATTGGGTGTTGGTCTAAGTCATTAACTGAAATAATGGCTAGATACATGCCACTAGACAAACAGTTGCCAGCAGTAGTTTGGGCCTTTTAAGTTATCAAGCGTATCACCGGCAGAGACGCGGTGACTGTGCACCCTCCCATAACCATACAGTCTTGGACTGCTAATAAGTATGTGCGAGCTCATGCTGGAGTGGCACAAACCGCTATGCGATGGAAATGGAAACATTATCTCCAGTCTTGATGGCAACCAGGCTAGAAAAACATTAGTACTCCCCATGCTACAATTTTGAGAACTGTACAATTTGAACATATGCCCAGCTTAGCAGAACCTACAACTGTTCCCACAGTATCAAAACCATTGAGTCATCCTCCTATTACTGAGGTGCCTCCTTTTGATGAGCTGTAGCCTGAAAAACAAAAAACTGTCTGGTTCACTGATGGGAGTGCTGTATATTCATGGTGTGGAAAGCAAACCTGGCGAGACATGGAATATAATCCTTCTCAAGAAGAGGTAACATTTGTAGCAGGAACTGGGTATTCAAGTCAGTGGGCTGAGTTAAAAGCAGCTGAATTGGCTGTTATGGATGGGCAGGCTCATTTCGTGTATACTGACAGTTGGGTCGTTTTCCGTGGACTGGTTACCTGGCTCCCACCTTGGGCAGCAGCTGACTGGAACATACATGCTAAAAAATTGCATGGACATGATATCTGGGCCCATACCCAAGTAAAGCAAACCCCCTTGCAAATCTGAC
This sequence comes from Rhea pennata, assembly GCF_028389875.1. Classification (NCBI taxonomy): domain Eukaryota; kingdom Metazoa; phylum Chordata; class Aves; order Rheiformes; family Rheidae; genus Rhea; species Rhea pennata. The sequence goes on along the minus strand of NC_084669.1, from coordinate 40,333,669 downwards.
ATGTCGATGCACACCAGAAATATTTTACTTGAGAATGTGAGTACAATAATGCTGCTGACCATACGGTAACCCTGAATGAATTGACCCAGGCTGCCCATGGCCACATAGACTCAGGATACTGAGGACCCACCTCTGCTCAAGCATGGGATCAGGCTCGAAGCCAAAATGCATTGTCTCTGATTTTGAGCAGTACCAGACTGCTCAAAATATCTGTGTCACATGTACACAATTAGCCAATATACAATTTAGATAGCTATTAGAAAACAAGCAAGGAGCTCCTGACAAAACTCCAAGAGAACAGGAAAGTACACAGAATGTGGAAGAGGGGGACAGGCTACTTGAGAGGATTATAAGAATGTTGTCAAAGTATGCAGAGATGCAACAAGGAAGGGTAAGATTCATTTGAAACTAAGTCTGGCAAGGGATGTCAAGGACAACAAGAAGGGATTCTTCAAATACATCAGTAGCAAAAGGAGGACTGGGGAAAATGTGTGCCCACTACTGAATGGGGTGGAGGCCCTGTTGACGAAGGATACAGAGAAGATAGAGTTAAGTTACTGAATGCCTTCTTTGCGTCAGTCTTCACTGCTAAGGGTAACCCTCAAGAATCCCAGAGCATGGAGACTAGGTTCCTCTCTGCCCAGGTCTCCAGACTGTCCAGGTCTCTCTGAATGGCAGCACTCTCTGGTGTGTCAGCCATTCCTCCCAGCTTGGTAGCATCCGCAAACTTGCTGAGCAGACACTCTGTCCCTTCATCTACGTCATTGATGAATAAATTGAACAGGATGGGGCCTAGTACTGAGCCCTGGGGAACTCTAGCCATAGGCCTCAAACTGACTCTGCGCCAGTGATGACAACCCTCTTAGCTCTGCCTTTCAGCCAGTTCTCAATCCACCTCACTGTCCACTCGTCTAACCCACACTTCCTGAGCTTGCCTAGGAGGATGTTACGGGAGCCAGTACCAAAAGCCTTGCTGAAGTCAAGGTACACAACATCCCCCCACTGGAGGGATAACTCCAATGATAAAAGCCTCAGGAGAATTGGAATGTTACACCCCCCCCCCCCCCAGACATAAAAGCACAGCAGACTATCCCAATGCAACTATATGTTACATGTCCTTCCGGACAAGTGTGGGTTTTTACCCCAGTAATATCTGCTATGATAGCACCTCTCCTCATAACGTTTTCTCAAGAGCTTTCATTTCAGGTTACTGCTGAACACCCAGTGGTCTCTGCTGGTCTCAGGGATTTTATGCCCACGAGCTCCATCTCCAGTAACTACCACTTTGAATGTCACTAAAGCTTTAGTGAGTGTATGGATCATCTCCCCACATAAACCTTGAATTGCTTCTGGTACCCGGACCAGAAGCAACTGCTTTAATCCAACCAGAGGGTGAGTCTTTTTCCTCTTATATTCCCCTTTCCAAGGTGTCTCGTTGATGTTAATAATGAAGTGGATATGGTTATCAACACTGTTGTCAGTGTACTCTGCATTGGACTTGATGGACCACCCTGAACCACACATAAATGCCTGGATTTGGCTAGCCCAATGTTCTGGCAATCTATTGGCATTTTGTTTAGCTGGAGAGTAGTTGGTAGACCGTATACTCAGTATATGTTATGTAGGGGCACCCACGCTGATAACTGTGATGCAGATTATACGTTCCGAAAGTTGTTTGACACTGCAGTTACTCCCCTGAATTTATATGACATGGGAACTCTATCACTCCTCTTAACCCCTTAGACATATTCTTTCCGTGTAGCTAATGTATCCAAGGCAGCTGTTTGTTTCACTTTTGTAAATTAAACTGCTCAGCATCAAAATACGACTAACATGCAATTGCAGTGCAACGGTACCATAAACATAACTTATGCTTCTGCACACTTAATCTTGCCTTTAGGTTGGTTCCTTTTATGTGGGACTACCGCTTACACGTATGTACCTGCTAATACTATAGGAGGTCCCTGTACCCTGGGAAGAGTAAGATTAAGTACCTTACCTTACATACTAAATAAGACCAGAGCGCCACGACATCTTCTGGACAACACATGTAACCCCTATGTAAGCCTTTTCTCACATGGAAAAACTCTAGGGCTGCTGCTAAGCCTAGTACGGATCCCAGGGTGGTGATCCATAACTACTGGCAACGGAAACATGTAGCTTGTGCACTAGCACAGCATCTAAACTGAACATCCAAGGCTATTGCCTCCCTTAACACGCAGATTCAAGAGCTATGTCAAGGAGTGTTGTGGGATGGATTGGTAATTGACTATTTGCTTCTGCACCATAATCATGGATGCCATGACTCTGCAGGAATGTGCTGTTTAAATATAACTGATGAATCTTTGTCTAATGATGGTGGTGTTGCTCATATCTAACAGCTTGTCCAGCATATCCAGCAACATGATGGTGACATGTGGCTGGTTGAGTCGGTCGACTCTTTGACTGGATGACTTGGACACCTTATCTAGGACAGTCTCATAGCATTGCTGGCTATCATATCACAATATGTATTACATTCAATATTATATAAATTGCCTTATCCGGCATGCAAATCCAACAAGTAACCCAGTGTCTCGCGGTTGTGCAGTGTAAGGGATAATGTGGAAGAATGCCGAGGAGCCAGGTGAGACAGCGGCTTATTGTCCAGGACTTGAGAATGTTGTTCAAGGCTAATGTGGCGAAACTGTCTCTGAATGGCAGCACTCTCTGGTGCCAAGAGCTCTGGTCTTATTTAATACTTAAGGTAAGGTACTTTTAATGTTAGTCTTCCCAGGGTACAGGGACCTCCTATAGTATTAGCAGGTACATATGTATAAGTGGTAGTCCCACATAAAAGGAACCAACCAGCAGCAACTGTAGTTGTCTGCTCAGGGATGAGCTAAGCTTGCTTATACTTTGTATGTTACGAAAAAGATGTAATAGGCATGTAGCCCATAAATAAGTGTGAAAAGAACATTTGATGATTGTATTATTAAGTTGTTTGTAAAATGTAAAAGTGAGAAATGATGAGTATTTCTCAAATTGGAGCCATGCTTGGGGCTGCCCTGCCATCTCTCTCACCGGGCACCATGGGAGCCAGAAAGAACCCTCCTGCATTGATAACATTACCCCCTTTTTTTGGATAATTGTTAATAAATGTAGTTATATTGTTGCTGTAAAGTCAGGCTCAAAATAAAACTCCCTACAACTTAATTTGAAGTTTTAGAAAGCAGACATTCTTTATTACAGCGCTGGATGCACAGGGGATCATTACTCCTAATGTGCATGCCGTGTGTCACGCTAAACAAAGCTTTTATAACGCGATCTCATATATATTCATTAGATTTCCCAGAATTGTTTTACATATTCATAACATTTCCTGGAACTAATTATAATATTCACACTGTTACTAGGCATGTGCTTTGAGGGTCATGGGGTCTTCTGTGGGGGTCTCTGGTGGGTCTCTGGGGTCGCCAGGGGATCACTCAAGGGTGTCCTTTAGTTGAACTTTTCTGAGAGCATGCGTAGTTACTGCAGTTTCGCTGTCTCCATGCTTCTTGTGCAATCTTCCAGCCACTGGCGCCGCCAGACCAGGATGTTCCAGTGCCTTCCAGACCAGAACGACCCCTCCCCTCAACCTGCCCCAGAGCCATCAGTTTTATACTATCTGCTAACGTCTCTGTCTCCTAGCTCTTTTCCCTAACCAGCAGATTCTTTTTCACAAAACACAGTATCAAATTAAGTATATAAAATGATCATAAAAGGCAAAAGTGGAACAACCATAAAAGGCAGAAGTGGAACGTCAGTAGAAGTGTCAGTATTAACCAGCCTTGTGTCTCACATGCTGGAGCCCCAAAATTATCCTTACGCGGTTGTATGGCAGTGGTTTGTGGCTGTGAGGTCCCTTGTTCCTTACCGCCTAACGGGCCAGTTCCAGGCTCCCATCTGCTGCTAGTGGTTGTAAGGGTACTCCTGTCGCAGTGCCCGATAGGCCAGTGGTTGTCATGTGCTGTTGTTCTTTGTTGGGAGGTCACCTGTGCAGCAGTGCCTGATAGTCCAGTGCTACACTCTAGATTGTGAGGTCACTTCTGCCAGAGTCCCTACAGCTAAGTGCCAGGCACCTAGGTGCTGTTAGTGGTTGTGAGGTGACTTGTGCAGCAGTGCCTGATAGAGAAATGCTAGGCCCCGGGCTGCTAATTGTGCTTGTAAGGTCACTTGTGCCTTAGTGCCTCACAGGCCAGTGCCAGGTCCTATCTGCTGCTGGTGTTTGTGAGGTCACTTGTGCAGCAGTGCCTGACAGGGCAGTGCTTGTCATGTGCTACTGTTTGTTCTTGGGAGGTCAGTTGTGCAGCAGTGACTGATAGGGCAATGCTAGGCACTTGGCTGCTATTTGTGGTTGTGAGGTGCCTTCTGCCTGAGGCCTTAATTGCCAATGCTGTGGCTGTTGCCATAAAATCAGGCCCAGATAAAACTCCCTAAAACTTAATTTGAAGATTTAGAAAGCAGATATTCCTTATTGCAGTGCTGGATGCACGAGGGGTCGTTCCTCCTAACGTGCATGCCACCCATCATGCCAAACAAAGCTTTTATTACTCTATCTCATACATATTCATTAGATTTCCTGGAACCGCTTTACATATTCATAACACGTCCTGGAGCTAATTATAACATTCATGGTGTGATTATTCAAACTGAAGTTTGAAGTGTGCCTTTTGGATACCCTGCCTCATGTTGCTTTCATGTCTCTTGACAGCACTTGACTCTCCCTCCCTTCATGTGTGTTGATGAGATCTGAAAGGGCACAAGGGGTGACTTCTCTTTTGCCCTCCCTGTAGCTGACACCTTGTAAAGCTTGATGGGGAACACATTTCTTAACAGTGTGGGCAGGCTGGCTAAGAGAAGAAGCGGAGCACAATAAATCAAATAAACCGTGACCTCTCCTGGTCCTGGAAGTGCTCCGCGCCAGCCTAGGCTGCCTCTTGGGAGGCTTGGTCTTCTCCAGAGTGCTTATTACAACAATGTGCCCCTGGCTGTGTGCAGAACCAGTGGTATTGAATTCTGCAAGGCAACAGACTTGGTTCCTTTTTTTGGTCATTTCCACTCCTCAGGTTTTGGAAGGACAGACCTCTTCTGTGTGTGTGTTTGCCCCGGGGGGGAGGGGAGGGGGAAACAGAGCTTGCAAGCATTTCCATATACCATGTTCTTTTTTCTTCCCTCTACCATTCCTTCTTTTCTTCCCCGCTTACGCTTTCTCAATTGCAGCTTTTTAGCATTCTTAGCAATCTTAGTATCTCAGCATTCTGCTGAAGCAAGGGAAAGAAGCCTGTGTGTGAGTGTGTGCATGCATGTGCATATGCATGTGCATGAGCATGCGCGTGTCAGGGCTGGGGGAGACAGGGTGCTGTTTAAAATGTGCACAGAGCAGGTGTTTAAAACCTGGGAGCCCTGATAAAAGTGATCGATTTTCTGCTTTCCTCTTCTGGGAGAAAGCAGGAAATGGAGAGGCAGACCAGCATAGACACTTTTTTCTTATAAAGCCTTTAGTTGATAGCTTGCAACTACATTGCAATTAATGGTATCAATCCTCCATCTGCCTTTAATACTCAAGAGCTCAATTGCCTTCTGACTGTGCCAGGGGCATGATGAGAAAGGGTAGTATCAAGGGGCTACTGCCTGGCTCTTGAATGCAGGGGCAGGGCAGGAGGCTGGTGGGTAGTAAATGAGCGTGTAGTTCAGAAGCAGGCCTATCATCTCATGAACCTTAGCACTGGAGTTGATCTCTCACCTTTCCTTTTTTCATTCTCTTTTCTCTCTCCCTCTCTCTCTCTCTCTTTTTTTTTTTTTTTTTTTTTTTTTCCTTCTTCTGGTGGTGGTGGTGGTGATAGGGATTTCTGTCTTAAAACAAGCCCTGTGAGTAGGAAGAAGTGCACAGGAGAGGGGAGCATGTGCTTCCCCAGGTGACCTGGGCTTAGGCCACAGTGAGGAAGCAAGGCTATGGGTTGTCAGCTTTCATCAGGAAGGAGCCCTTTGGCCACATGCTGACCTGAGGATCAAGCAGCTGGCCAAACTGATGAGGAAAGCCCTCCTCAGATGAGGTGACCTAAGGGGAGTGGATGCTGCACAGAAGAGTGAGGAAGTGACAGTATGAGGAGTGGGGTCAAAGAAAAGGTGCAGGGTGATGTGGAGAAAAGAAACCCTGGAGGAGCCTGGCTCAGTGTGTGCACACAAATAAGGAAGTGCTTTGAAACCAGGAGTATGGGGAAAAGTTTCACAGCTTCTCTGGGAAATCTGCACAAGCAGGCACCTGCCTCAGGTGCCTGTCTGCTAATGCCTGCAGCCCAGGAACAAAGAGGAGGACTTGGAATCTGTGTGCAGCTGTAGGCCTGCAATGTTGCTGGGGAGCTGGAGACATGGCTTCCATGCCTGGAGGGCTGTGATGGATGGATGTAGGCTCCTTGGGAAGGCCCATGTGGGAAAGGGCAGAGAAGCAGTTGCCCTTCGTGTGAGAGAGCAGTGTGAACACAGGGAGCTGTACCTAGGGATGGACAGGGAGGTGCATGGGTGAGGATGAGTGGGGCAAAGCCCTTGCAAAGTTGCCTTTGCTCTCTCTACTCTCTGCCATGGGGAAGATGGCTGGTGCTCTCCTTGTCCAAGTGTTGGAGCGATGCTTTGAGAAAAACCCTGCAAATAGTTAACAAGATGCAAGGACAAGGGAGAGAGAAAAACAGTTTTGCAAGGGATAGCCAGCTCCAGCCAAATAAGCTTGATGAACGACAACACTTTGAAGAATGTGAGAGGTAGGCAAGACAAAAACAGCAGAATAACCCAGAAGTGACCTTAGGTTCATTAAGACTTATTAACATATTATACTACGCACCCCTAAATGAGTAATGAGATGGAAATGACATGATAATGATGTTACTGCCTTCTTCTCTGCTTCCTATGCTAATTAACAGGAATGTTAAAGCACAAGCACAGAGCAAATACCTGATGTAATGAAATTGTAACCAATAGAAAAATTTGTATAAAGTGTTCCCTGAAAAGTGTGCATAAATCAAGAATGAGAAGGGGGGAAGGTTTGCTGGCTTTGTGGATTTACCACATAGCAACCATCTCTGTGCAGAAGTGAAGTAACCAAATATCTCGACCCTATGTGTCTATTGGTTGCTTGCACACTGGATAACAGAACCCAGTTTTGGTACAACAGTTTGACAGCCCAGCTGGGACTTGCCAGAAGGCCTTGCCCGGATCATCTTGCCATTCCCAACAGCGAGTCAGATCAGATTGAGCTCCAGCGCGCACCAACTTGTTAATCAGGGAGTGCTCCGACCTCCCTCAGAAGTCGGGACGACAATAGACTCAAAGGTGCAATGCTGACCAGAGATATTTGTGCCAGGGCGAAAGGGGGGTGAATCTTTGGATTGATGAGTATAAAATTTATTTAATTCTGTGGAAGATACGCCGGATTATGTCACAGGTAGATGCTCGGCAAGGGTTGCCTTAAATTGACCAAAGGGATCAGAGCTGAGTGCTCACAAAGGTACAGGTATAAGTGGCTGGTATTTCTAGCTAATTGACATGTCATCAAGCCAATCCATGATTCCTCCCTGTAGGCCTTTGGGGGAGGGGTATATTTGAAACACTGGGATATCTTTGGAGAAGATACTGTAATTAATCGTCCATTGAGTCTAGAGTGATTTGCCTAATCAGCCAGACTCCACTGGCATTATCAACTAGGATGTGAGCCAGTTTCCTAACCACAGGCTCTAGCACCACCTGAGGTGATCCAGAGCATATGAAACATTTCTGAGGCCAGAGAGGTGATAAGAGCATTCTTGGGAGACTTCATCCTGTCTGCACCCAAGACTGGATGGCTCTCATAATTCTAGACTCCTATGTCCAGGAAACTGATTGGATACCCTGGTGTCTCTTGACTACAAGTCTCAGACAGTGAGTTCACAGGAAGATATTTTGCTTAGACACTTCCATTTAGGTGTCCTCATCTTTCATTATGTCCCACCTTTCTTTTCAGAGAGTAATGCTAAACATCTTAAAATGAGCAGCAAATGTCATAATATCCTGAAGGTGCAATCCCTCTAAGTACTCAGGGTGAGGGCATGACCCCTTTTGTAAAGCTGCTGTATTCAACAGGGATCACCAGGGTGGGTGTGAATACAGCTGCTTCCAGGGTTTCTAAAGACATGCTTGAAGTAGAACTCAATGATTAATCAAGGACTGTTGGTACTATTTTAGGGGCTGTGAGGTATCCTGTGGGGCCTCCAAATGCTGCTCCAGAAGCACAGAGATCTCTCATAGGTCTTGTGTCTCTTTTGCTTGCCCTACACAGATTCTTGCAGGCAATAGGACATCTCAAATGACACTAGAAGCCTTCTTTAGGTGACTTTATCCACGCCCATGGATCAGAATAGCTTCTATTCCATTTTCTTGAGATGGGATGGCTTACTTCGTGAAGGCAGATCAAAGTCACCACTAGGTGAGAAAGTGGGAGGACTCTAGCTCTGGGAATAGAAGAACAGGTCCTGTGAGCAGGAATGCCAGCTGACATGCATGAATGGATGTGGCATTGTTAAAAAGGAATCAAGGCATCAAGTGCCAGCAACAGTAAAGTGAAATACCTAATCTCTCATCTTCTTAGCTTTTAACATGTTCTGTTTTTCCCTTCTCATTGTATCCCTTCCACTGAACATCCTGGTCTTTCAGCCTCTCTCCAGTTGAAAGTATAACATTATCACTTTCAGGTTATCTTTCCTACACTAATTTGTCCTTTGACTCCACTTTTATTTTGGCTTCCATAGACAGTGGGAACAAGTTAAGCTTTGTAACAGTGTACTACATAAAATCAAATGTATTTCCTTATGTCTTCACTAAGTTGCTGCAGGTCATTGTGTGTGTGACTGTGCTGTGTTCCAGTGGTGATTCTTTAGTTAAACTCTCTACGGTTTTTAAATTATTTTATACCATATTAATTTATACCATAATATCCCCCTCACATCTCTCTTCCAAGCTGAATAGTCCATGACTATTGACTCTCTCTTTGCACAGGCACCATTTCAGAATTCTCATTATCCTTGTTGCCTTTCCTAGCACCTCTTCCACATCCTGCTGAAGATGAGACCAGCACCTTCTATAGCAATACACTTTAACAGGAACAAAACAGCTGAAGCAAGCAGAGTGATCCCAGCACCCTCAAAAGATCTCAAACAAGCTAGCTGTAGTGGTTTAACACTACAGCCTTCCATGAGACAAAGGAGGATCTGGGAAGAAATCTCTGTTTTGGTCTCTGTTTTCTCAGAATTTAGACCTACAAACCTTCAAGCAGGGCACCAGGACACAGGCCATTTAGTCCAAGTAGAAGATAGTTACTGGTAGAAGAGCAGAAAAACTCCTTGAGTCAAAGCTACACTGCAATTTCCATGTGAGCCCTTCCTTATGTGCTTTTTTTTTTTCCTTTTTCCTCTCAGGCTGCATTTGCCTTGCAGCAAAAGTAAGAGTACAAACAGACCGCCCAGCTGGGCACAGTTGTATTTCTACCTACTTTAGACTGTGTTTCCTAAAAGTTTTTGCAGTTTCAGGTGTTAGAAATGTACTTTACAGAACCATTGGGCAATGTTTTTATCCAGAGTATTGAAGACTTCAGAGACTTCTTGGTCAAGTATGTTGGCAAGTAAGAAACTAAGGAACAGCCAATTTTGTGAAAAGACTGTGTTTCTTGCCCTGAACCTCATCTATTAATAAACAGGACACTACAGCAGTTCTGATTACCACACCAAGTAAGGGAGTATGTAAAGTGGTGGGGTCCGTGCCTGTGGTGGATACTCCAAGCCTCTGTGCTTTGAAGTTGTGTGATGAGCTGTAATAGCTGTTCACCTTCACTGCAGAGTTTAGCTTGCCTATCTTGTTTATAAATCCATCTTCTTTATGAATCAGCTAAATGAGAGAACCATATGTTTTCTCAGTGGCTGGTCTAACTGGTTAAGATCACCAGTTCTCAGTTGGTGTACAGCACCCACAGCTGCATTTGTAACAAGGACTACTTGTTGGGTTTGCAGAGCCAGGGTTCAGTTAGCAGATTCAATCAGATTGATCTACAACCCACCTGGGCTTTGCCTTCCTGCTGGTGGTCTGTGAAATCAGATCAATTGTTTCAGCTTGCCAGGATTTAATTTTCTATTGCTAGAAAAGAAGCAACTGGATGGTTGAGGCCTTTTCAACAACTCCTGAGAGAACTGGTGAAATCATCAGGCTTGTGAAACCTCTGTTCCATGTGTCCTTCTGGTTAAAGGGGCTGAGGACTTTTTTATTATTATTATTGTTTTTCTTTCCACATAAATTAGGTTTTGGAGGAAAACTGGCTCCCATTCTTCCTCCCTGCAAGACAATATGCACCCTCCAGACATGCATTGACCATTTGGTCATTATAACAGCAGTGATGTTTTCAACCAGTAGATGCAGAACTGCTGTAGTTTTCCCTTCTCCAAGTGATAGGGCACATGGGAAGAGGCTATTTGAAGACTAGGGGAACCTCTCCAGTCATCAAAACCCCTTTGCTTTTTCTTACAGCTCTGCCTTCTGAGTGCTGGGACAGCAGGCTGCTTTCCACTTCCTGTAGTGAGTGGTAGGATTCAGATGCTTAAGCTCTGCTGAGATCAAAGCACATCGAAGTTTATCTAACTGTTAGTTGTGACTGTTTTTTCTGAGCTGTTCTTGACTCTTGAGTTGCCTTTGCTAGCCACGTACCACCCCTCTCTTTCCGCATCTCACTCTTCTTGCTGTGCCTTGTGCTACTCCTAACTCTGTTTCTCTGCTTTGCCTTGTCTCACATTGCTCCCTGCTCTAGCTATGACATGATCCTCTCCACACTCTACTCCTGACTTCTGTCCTGCTCTAACCATCTCTTGCAGATTTGTCTTCACTCTCTGCTTTTTTTTTCAGCTCCTAGAAGAGTGGACAAGTGTCTAGAGCTCAAAATTTTTTCCTCACCTTACAGAACAATTTCAACAACTTCCTCCTCACGCACTTTGCAAGTGGCTCCTACACATCCTCCATCCTCGTTCTAGTTAAATTCCCGGGGGCCAAACATCTGGTTTGGCAAGCCAGCACAAACTCACACACACACACACAAACACTCTTCAGTAGCAAGCAGTTTATTAGTAGATACTTACAAACAGACCGACCTGATGGTAATCTCGAGGACCACTTCAATGCTTATCCCAATCGTCTGCATGATGAGAGAGAGAGTCAGCAGGCACAATCTTTTTGGGTGTCCCCGAGGAGGCAACGTGGTCCTCTGTTGTGTAGCAGCCTCTCTCTCCTTCAGAAAAATTCTGGGATTTATGATTATTTGTGGTAGGCGGGAGTTCTGGCACATGGGCCAACAAGTGCAGGGAGTCTAGCCCAACTCTGCCCTGGTTGCATAACCGGCTGTGATACTGCACACGCGTGCAGACTTATTTTGGGGGCCACACTGACTTTGGGGGTCGCTATTTCATTACTCTTCAACTTCTGACCTTCATGTTGACTGCTTCTCATGGTGATTCTGTGGCTTCCATATGTAACCAACCACTGTTCTTTCTCACAGATTTCCAAGACCTTGTTAGTTACTTATTTGTATTCCGCTTAACACCACGGTATTGTTCTAGGTACTAAAAAGTTACAACACTAGACCATTCTCACCAAGTATCAGGTATTACAGATGCAAAAAGTTACAACACAGACCATTCCCATCAAGTATCACATAGTATGGATATAATCCCCTTTCCTTCCCCTTCAGATTCTAACCTGGATGCTGCTTGCTTTATTTGGGCTGATGCCCTCTCACAGAAACCTTTTGACACAGCTGGTTGGCCCAGACTTTTCTACATTCTAACAGGTACAAATACTCTCCCCTGTATGCCGTCTCTCTGTATTCTTGTTATAGGAATGACTGTCAAACATCATTCCACAACATGCACAAAACAATGGCATGGCAGGAACAGAAAACCCTCCAAATCCTGTTGGAATGCTTTAACCCCCCACCATCCCATCCAGTTCCATACTGGACCTTGGGTCTTGAGTTTTCTGTAGACATACAGGGTCCTTTGTTGCCCCCTCTATCTTTTCCTTGAAAAACCCCAGAGAGTCCCTAAAAGGGGGAAAGGGAAGCGCTAAGGGAGCCTTTCTAGCTCAGCCAGAGGAACCATCCTTGGGTTCTGCCTTGGCCCCAATTCCTGGGACAGTGCTTAGACATTGATACTGATTGTAGGAAGGAAAGGAAATATCAGAGTGTGAGGAGAACAGTATTTGATTTCAGTAGAATTGGTACAAACATCATTCTGAATATAAATCAAAATGGACACAGAAATGATACTCTTGAGACTGTGAAATGAAATCTCTATAAAGGATCTATGGAAACTAAATAAAAATCTCTCTTGGCATCCAGAGCATGTTCTACATCCCCACTGATGCTCAAAGTTCCCAAGAATGACAGAGGGAAGTTCCTAGACTCATCGATATCCTCATCATTGTATCTGCATCCCTCTGATTCCTTCCTCTCTCAGACATAAACTTGACGGGAAGTTTATTTGGATCTATGGTGCTTGGGTAAAACTCAGCACCCACTGTACTGAGGATGATTAACCAATTTCAGCCACACATGCTCAGAATTGTTTTTGCCATTATAGCAGAATGCTTAAACTAGAACAAACATTTCCTGATCCATTCTTCACCCTAGTGGCAGAGCTACGAGGGCAGATACCCAGACTGTGGAGAGTTCTGATCAAAAGATGCATCTTATGTTCAGGCTGGGCTTGATTTTTCTTAGGTGAGCTAGCTCCTGATGAGTTTTTTCACTGAATCCATGTTTGCTCAACCTTTAGGAACAAGAAAGAAAAAAGAAGAAACAAAATCTACTATAAATGTTTACTTTTTTCCTAAAATAGCTGGCATAACATCTCTGTTAAAGAAAGCCAAAACCTGTTAGTTTAGGGACCAAGAGGATTCATCCTATCTCATTCCAATAGATGTGGCTGTTGCAGGTCCCATTTTTAGGTCTGACCAGTAGCAAGATTAGGTATGTATTTATAGTAAGCATGTATGTGTGTGTACACGCATGCAGACTATACACATGGGCAGCCACAAACATGAATACTCAGTCAGCACTGCCTTTACTAGCATGCACATAAACACCAACAGCACATGCATAGACATGACCAACACAGTAAGCCCAGTCCTGTTAATCCTCATAAATCAGATATCCTTACATTCTGTGTATTTTTATGCTCACTCTCCCTGTTCCCTACCTACTGCTCTCACAGTCCTCAGGTTGTCATGGGGAGGGAAGTGAGAAGGAAAATGGTTGGAACTGTCTAAGCCTTTCTGCTCCCCTACAGCCACCTACCGTCCCTCCAAAAAATGCATTTGTATTCATGGCACACACAATGCACCATCAGGATAGCCTCAGTACAGAGAGCTGAGGGGGCTGTACTTCACGCAGCGGAAAAGTGGAGCTCCTGTTTTAATCATCTTTTCAGCCACAGACCACAGTGCAAGACCTGGTCTTTTTGAAGAAAGCATCTTGCTAGGTCTAGGAATGATCGTTGACTCAAGAACCTTTGCCTATGAAGCGCCTTCTTCAGTGTGAGAGCCTTCCTTGTACAGTCCACTGAAAGGAGACAAAAACTCTAAGTTTTTGTTAGTAAGGAAATAAAGTTTGCAGGATACAGGAAGTAAAAGAGATATTTGTCTCCAGTCTGAGGTCTTTTTCCAGGCATAAGCAAATTCTCAGCAGTACATTCTCTTACATTAACATGTATCTGAAGAGAAGGTTAAGTGATAGTTTTAGGAATGGGATGTAGCTCTTTAAGGAGGGGGGTGACAATAAATTTCTGGACTGAAGCAGGTCTCAATTACACCTGTCTTGTCACTAGGTTCACCAGTTTATTTAGCAGTGGGACATATTTTCCTTTGTCTTTCTTATTCTGCCATTGTACTTACAGAAGTCTTTACTGTCCCTATTTACATCCTTTGCTAGTACCAGCTCCAGTGGAGTTTTAGCTTTCCTAATTGCATCCCTGCAGCGGCAGGCGATGGGTCCAGTTCCTCCTCAGGAACAGGACTTGATGTTTCCCTTTTTTTAAACTTAATGAGATTCCTATCAATTCATTTCTCCAGCCTGTTGATGTCCCTCTAAATGGGAGCACAAGTATGGTATATCAACATTCCTTCCAGTTTTGTATAATCTGCAAACATACTAAGGGTGTGCTTTGCCTCATCATCCAGGTCATTCATGAAAATGTTAGACAGTATTGAGAGCAGTATTGAGCCTTCTGATATACCACTAGTTACTGGCCTCCAATCAGCCTTCTTGCTGTTGATCACAATGTTTTAAGTCTAGCAGTTCTTTCAGTTTTCAGTTCACCTTAGTGTCCACTTTATCTAGTCCATACTCCATCAGTTTATCAGTGTGGATGTTATGGGAGACAGTTGAAATCCTTGCTAAAGACAAGATAAATAACATCCAGGGCTCATCCACTGACTCAGCAATTTCATCATGGAAAGCTATCAAGTTCATCAAGCATGACTTCCCCTTCATAAATCCATGCTGACTACTCCCAGTCATTCTCTTGACATTCATATGTTTTGAAATGGTTTCCAGGATTTGTTCCATCATGTTTCCAGGAATCAGTGTGAAGTCTTTTTCTTCCTTACTTCTAAACAACAGATTCAGAAAAGTAGCTCTCCTTGTCAGATTGTCAGTCAAGGAATTTTCTTCAACACTCTCCAAATATCTCCTTGCATGTTTGCCTCTGTAAGGAGGATACAGGAGCAGGGCTCTTCCATGAGGAAAAGAGCTTGGAGCAAAATGTAACCTAAACACAGGCAGGGTTACCCCTCACCAAACAGACTGCCGTCCCATGTAATCAGAACAGGCCGAGCAGAGCAGAGGTGGCTCCATTCAGTTCCCTTTCCACACAAAATAACCTTCTAGCCTTATAGCCAATGTGAAAGTTAGTTAGTCATACCCACCACACTCCTGAGAGCTTCACTCGTTCTTAGCAGTTCTACAGGCAAAAGTTTTTGAGGTACCCTCTTTTATGGGCTATTAATGCTATTCCAAAAGCAAAGGTTGAATGCAAATTACAAACAAAAATCACGTGGTTGCCACTGTCAGCATCTCTCTATCCCTGAAGGAGCATCTCCCTGGAATCATTTTCATGCCCTCCAAGGTCTCCCCATCGGAAATCCTGGGGAATACTCAGAGGGGCCCTAAAGTGTCTTACCGAAATGCTTTCAGTCGGCATGCAGGGTGTTTCAGCCCCTCGCACAACACGTGGACTCCAGCATCTCCCAGGGCATTAGCACCCAGCCCCAGCTCCAACAGGGTCTTGCTGGTGCAGAGTACATCAGCCAGATCCCCACAGCAGGCATCTGTGAGACTGCAACTCCACAACCTGCAGGGAAGACACACAGAGAGAGACCAGGGGCTTAGGGTACAGCTTCTTTGATAGCCCCACCCACCAGCCCCTCTCCTGGCCAATTTACAGTGAGAATGGTCATAAACCCTGCACAGCAGTGGTTAGAGAAGTACTAGTGCTAGAGACACTACCTGCTCCCCAGCCAGCACTTTGGCTTCCATTCAGCTAGTGCTCTCTGAGAATTGCCCAAATGTGGCTTTGGACATGCACTTCTGCCCTGGCCAGTCAACAGTCAGGAGTGATGCCTCCAGTCCTGCCCCACTTCTCACTGCAGGCCAATTCAAGCCCCATCTGGGCACCAAACAGCTCCTCAGCAGAGTCACCAGATAGTTCAGTGTGGAAGGGACCTCAGGAAGTCTCTGTCCCAATCTCTTGCTCAAAGCAGGTTCAGCTATGGATTCAGACCAGGTTCCTCAGCCTATATCCATAGCATTTGTGCTCCAACCTACAACAACCACCTTGGTGATGTATGCCAGACATTTACCAGGTAAAGGCACCCAAGAGGACTAGAGGAAGAAATCTGCACAAAGCAGGGCAATAAGCTCATTTCAAGGCAGGCTGGTCTCTCAGTGCAGGGGCTCTGAGTAACAACATTCTTCCATCCTACTTACCCCTTCAGAGTTTATTTCTCTAGTCATGTAGACAGCCTGTGGTTGCATAACTGCAGCTGCAAATGGCAATGACCATTTGTCATTCTGGGCACTATAAGCCCTTTGGCCTTCTATGGAGACCTTGCAGGAACTGTTTGGTGACAGCCATCACAAGTCTTCCTTGAGCTGAACATTCACAAATCAGCCCCACACACTTCCACTAGCCATGACCTAGAAATCCTCCTTTCAGCAGGCTCTCTTCTACTGTGAGGTGTTTCTTTAAGCTATAATTTTTCCATAAAAAGTGTCATGTTTTGTTGTACTTTGCAAGGAGCTAAGCCAAAGTTTAAAAGGCAGACTTATTCCTCATGGATGATGTGGAGAAAGAGTTCAGAAAAGGAAAAGAGATCATATGAGAGGGAAGAAAAGCCTCCTTCTGGTCAGAAAAACTTTGTAATCCAAAACTTCATCTTTTTTAAAAGGAAAAAAATTGGTTAGTGATGAGGAATATGAGGCTTGAAATTTCAGGGAAAAAAGTCTGGTGGAGAGCACAACCCCAGCCTCAGCTGGAATATAAAAAGAACTTCCTCTTATATTCAGGAATATAAAAGAACTTCCTCTGGGTCAAACAAAATGAGGACAAGTTGTAGGAGAAGTCGTAGATGAAAGGCATGACAGAGGGAATCTCTTGAGGAGTGTAGTGATAGAACACCTATGGAAGATCTGGCAAGGAGTCAGATGACTCAGAGAGTACCTGATAACAGCCCCAGTATATGCTGTCTACACACAGACTGAAACCTGTCAAGGCAAGATATGCATGTTCTGTTTTGTCAACGACATCTAGCTGCTTTGCAACCAGTAATTACTTAGGGTTAGCACTGTTGAGGTAAGGAACCAGTTCTAGTAGGTGAAAGGAGGCCTTAAGATGCAACAGAATGAGTCCCGCTTGGGCATCCAAACTGTGCACCCAGCAGCATCCCATCAGCCACCGCTTCAGCTCCCCATGCAGTCTGGAGTGCAAATCCTTCACTAAATCTACTTTGTTTAACCCCTCACATGCCTTGAGTATCTCTCCATGCTGGTACTTGACCCTTCCTTTCCTGCCTTGGGGTCACGTGGAAGGAGAGCAATAAGTGTATGCAGACAGAGAGCTCTAGGGGGAAGAAAGATGGATTTTAAAAGGAAGAAACAGGTGAAATATTTTGAGTACTTATGAAACATTGAATGAGGAAAAAAGCAGAGACACAATGAAATTCTTCAAAAAGACCACACAGCCATGAAATACAAACTCAATGTATGCTGCCAAGAGCAGAGGTTCCAATAACATGAAGACACCATTGCATAAATGGTTGACCATGAGAAGAAAGGGCAGTGAAAGGGAGAGTAAGATAGCAAGCTCAGTTGGACTAATCACAAGAGGCAGAGCAGGCACCTTTGTAGAGCCATGGGTATTCTGGCAAACAGGTCTGCTGGGACATTCCTTCCTTCTGTTAGCCATATCTTATGCTTGGGATGTTTCCCAGAGACAAAGTCCTCTAAGAAAGACATTTTCAAGGAACTCTTCCTTTGCCAATCTAATATCTAGTATAGGCCTTGTGTATTCATGGCAGCATTTCTAAGTTTCAAAAAAAATGCCTTAAAAAACACTTTCCTCCCCCTCTTTATGTCTTTTGGCTGTCCAACTGCTCTCTCATTGCTCTAGGGCATTAGCAATAGCCTAACTATTTTAATTGCCCAGCCTTCCTGCATTGCTTTCAGCGTTAATTTCCTGTTGGAACAGTTCCATAGATCCTTTCATAAATACAGCTTTGGCTGTTTTAGTTGATCTCTGTGTGCAACTACTAAGAGTGGCTCAGTGCTGGGATTTTTCATTCCCTCAGTATTCACTAAAATGGTTAATTTCTCTGAGCATAGAAACCTGTTTGCAATGGAGAGACCTACGCTGAGCAATATACAACAACTGCCTGCTGTGAAGCTGGATGTTTATGTTCCCATAAAAGTCAGGGAAGACATAAGGCTGGATTCTGCTGCTTAAATAGGAGTGTCTGGTAACATTGGAAGTGCTCCAGGTTAACTCACAAATTCAGCTGGGCTGGCGAATATCACGCAGTACTTACTCAGAATCTCTGTTCTTCTGGAATGGATGCTGGAGGCTAGAAGTCTGTGTGAGTAGAAGACAAGACTGGAAAGGGAGCTGTGTGATAACATGTCAACACATAATCAGGCCACAGTAGACTAAGGACCTTGCAGATTCCAAGAGGCAGAGGACTTATCCTCCATCTCAGTCCTGCTTAACTTTCCCAAAGAATGTCCCTGCACTTAAGTTATTCATCCAGAGATCATCTATATTTCAAGAAGAGGGAAAGGAACCTTCAGAGAATTCTTGTTCCTGCAAAGAAACAGAGTATTATGCCAGAATCAATCACTTCTGATGAGTTGGGGGGGGGGGGAGTTTCTTTTATTACATCACATGCTCTGTCATCTTCCAACATTCTTACATTTGGGCTGTCAGAGACTTAGAGCCAAAGAGACAAAGGTCTTGGCGATAAGGGCTGGAGGGAGGGGAGAGGACTGGACTTCAGAAGAGCAGATTTGGCCTCTTCAGAGACCTGCTTGGAGAAATTCAATGGGTTAAGGCCCTAAAAGGAAGGGGGGGGATCCAGGAGAGCTGGCTTGTATTCAAGCATCACTTCCTCCAAGCTTAAGAGCTGTGCATCCCAAGGGGAAGGAAGTCCAGCAAAGAGGGCAGAAAACCTGCACGGGTGAGCAAGGAGCTCCTGGCAAAACTCCAACAGAAGAAGAAAGTACAAAGAATATGTACAGGCCACTTAGGAGGATTATAAGAATGTTGTCAGAGTATACAGGGATGCAATGAGAAAGGCTAAGGCCCATTTGGAATTAAGTCTGGCAAGAGATGTCAAGGACAACAAGAAGGGATTCTTCAAATACATCAGTAGCAAGAAGAAGACCAGGGAAAATGTGTGCCCGCTGCTGAATGGGGCAGGGACCCTGGTGACAAAGGCTACAGAGAAGGCAGAATTACTGAATGCCTTCTTTGCTTCAGTCTTTACTGCTAAGGGCAGCCCTCAAGAATCCCAGAGCCTGGAGACGAGGGAGAAGGCCTGGAGAAAGGAAGACTTTCCCTCGGTTGAGAGGACAGGGTTAGAGATCTTCTGGGCAAGCTTGACATTCACAGATCCATGCGCCCTGATGGGATGCACCCACAGGTACTGATGGAGCTGGTGGATGTTGTTGCCAGGCCCCTCTCAGTCATCTTTGAAAGGTCCTGGAGAACTGGAGAGGTGCCTGAGGCCTGGAAGAAAGCCAATAGCCTGTCTTCAAAAAGGGCAAGAAGGAAGACCCAGGCAACTATAGGCCGGTCAGCCTCACCTCCATCCCTGGAAAGGCGAGGGAACGGCTCATTCTGGATGTCATCTCCAAGCATATGGAGGAAAAGAAAGTGATCCGGAGTGGTCAGCATGGATTCACCAAGGGGAAATCCTGCTTAACCAATCTGATAGCCTTCTCTGATGCAATGACTGGCTGGGTAGATGAGGGAAGAGCAGTGGATATTGTGTACCTTGACTTCAGCAAGACTTTTGACACTGCCTCCCATAGCACCCTCCTAGATAAGCTCAGGAAGTGTGCGTGAGACGAGTGGACAGTGAGGTGGATTGAGAACTGTCTGAAAGGCAGAGCTAAGAGGGTTGTCATCAGCGGTGCAGAGTCTAGTTGGAGGCCCGTGGCTAGTGGAGTTCCCCAGGGCTCATCCTGGGTCCCATCCTGGTCCACTTACTCATCAATGACGTAGATGAAGGGACAGAGTGCCTCCTCAGCAAGTTTGCTGATGCTACCAAGCTGGGAGGAGTGGCTGACACACCTGAGGACCGTGCTGCCATTCAGAGAGACCTGGACAGGCTGGAGAGCTGGGCAGAGAGGAACCTCCTGAGGTTCAACAAGGGCAAGTGCAGAGTCCTGCAGCTAGGCAGAAATAACCCTAGGCACCAGTACAGGCTGGGGGCTGACCTTCTTGAAAGCAGCTCTGCAGGGAAGGACCTGGGAGTGCTGGTGGATGACACGTTAACTGTGAGCCAGCAATGTGCCCTTGTGGCCAAGAAAGCCAATGGTCTCCTGGGGTGCATTAGGAA
The DNA here is from genome assembly GCF_028389875.1 of Rhea pennata. Classification (NCBI taxonomy): domain Eukaryota; kingdom Metazoa; phylum Chordata; class Aves; order Rheiformes; family Rheidae; genus Rhea; species Rhea pennata. Next base: position 40,313,476 of record NC_084669.1, on the reverse strand, counting down.
GGCTGTTGCCAGCAGGTCGTGGGAGGTGATCCTGCCCCTCTACTCAGCCGTGGGAAGGCCTCAGCTCGAGTTCTGTGTCCAGTTCTGGGCTCCCCAGTCCAAGAGAGATATAGAGCTACTGGAGAGAGTCCAGCGTAGGGCTGCAAAGATGATCAGAGGACTGCAGCATCTGCCCTATGAGGAACAGCTGCGAGAGCTGGGCCTGTTTAGCCTGGGGAAGAGAAGACTGAGGAGGGATCTTACCAATGTGTATAAGTATCTGAAGGGAGGGTGTCAAGGGGATGGGGACAAACTCTTTTCAGTTGTCCAACATGATAGGACGAGAGGCAATAGGCAGAAATCGAAGCACAGGAAGTTTCCCCTGAACATGGGGGGGTATTTCTTCATTGTGAAAGTGAAGGAGCACTGGAACAGGTTGCCCAGAGAGGTTGTGGAGTCTCCTTCTCTGGAGATATTCAAGGCCCGCCTGGATGCAACCCTGTCTAACATGCTCTAGGTGACCCTGCTGAGTGGGGAGGTTGGACTAGATGATCTCCAGAGGTCCCTTCCAACCTTACTAATTCTATGATTCTATGATTCTTACCCATTCTGTGATTTTGTGAGAGGGAGGCTTAGCGTTTCCCATTCTATACAGAGGCAAGGCAGGCTGAGAGCATATGATAAGCAGTAAGGGTAAGAAGTGACCCAGCACTGCAGACAAATATCAGTCTTTCCTTGACCTTGCAAGTGAAAGCTACTTAGTCCCAAACATATACTTTCTCAAGCTTTTCCCATGAGACATCCTAGGGACATCCCCTCAGAGGGGCCCTAAAGTGTCTTACCCCAGTTGCTGTAGCCGGCATGCAGGGTGTTTCAGCCCCTCACACAACACGTGGACTCCAGCATCTCCCAGGGCATTAGCACCCAGCCCCAGCTCCAACAGGGTCTTGCTGGTGCGGAGTACATCAGCCAGATCCCCACAGCAGGCATCTGTGAGACTGCAACCCCTCAACCTGCAGGGAAGACACACAGAGAGAGACCAGGGGCTTAGGGTACAGCTTCTTTGATAGCCCCACCCACCAGCCCCTCTCCTGGCCAATTTACAGTGAGAATGGTCATAAACCCTGCACAGCAGTGGTTAGAGAAGTACTAGTGCTAGAGACACTACCTGCTCCCCAGCCAGCACTTTGGCTTCCATTCAGCTAGTGCTCTCTGAGAATTGCCCAAATGTGGCTTTGGACATGCACTTCTGCCCTGGCCAGCCAACAGTCAGGAGTGATGCCTCCAGTCCTGCCCCACTTCTCACTGCAGGCCAATCCAAGCCCCACCTGGGCACCAAACAACTCCTCTGGTCCCAGGCACTCAGTGCTTGGCCAGTCAGGAAAGTGGAGGTGAGGTGAAGCTGGGGAGCTGTGCCCAATCCCAGTAGGCCCTGACTGCAGGTGACTGTGGGGATCCCCTGACTAGTCAATTGAGCCCAGCAGGGCTCCCGCAGGTTGCTGGGCACCCCACTCCCCCAGACTCCCACCCACTCCCATATGCATCTGCTGAGCCTGCAGGACCCACAGCCTTCTGTATCATGTCTCTGCCTCTCTCCACAGGGCCTAGCTCTGCCCTAAAGCTTGGTCAGAGGCACTTGTGAGGTCCTGCATGGATAGCCTCATCCCCGTCTCCCTCTGAAAGCAGGGAGCTGATAAAAGGCACAGTGAGCAGACAGACATGGAACAAGGATTTCTTCAGAAGAACAGAGTTAGGAGAGGTGGGGAAGGCAAGTAAATAAGCTCTCTATGCCCAAGGAAGAACATCACACCAGTGGCTCCTGCCACTCTAGGCTACTGCAAACTTTCACCCATCAGAAGGCCTGTGATATAATGCTGCTTTCCATTAAGACTGTCTCTGCAGCTGCATCTTGGCAATGGCCATACACCTCTTGGCACACTACTTTTGGTTCACTTTGGCTTTTGTCCAAGACTTTACAGATACTACTAGGGAAGGGAGGGGAGGGGATGAGAGGAGAGGAGTTATGGTGAATCCTTATCAGAAATGGGGGAGTCAGGGAAAACACATAGCAAAGACGAAATGGAAGAGAGCCCTGCAATGTGAAATGCAGTAGGTAGGTACACATCTTCAGTGACATAAGCACACTCTGTTGGAGGTGGTGTTCAGAGGCCTCTGGGATGAGCATAGGAAGGCAAGAGGGAAAATGGAACAGACTAAAGGGCTGACTGTATCTTGTGGACACTGCAGGAATATCCTGAAGAGCGTAGCAGGAGGACAGTGAGTACTGGAGCCTGTCCTTTTCAGAAGTGGGGAGGAAATAATCATTTGTGGTGTATAAAGTGAAGAGGAAGACAATCTTCAAATCAATGGCATGACCTTTGAATTTGAATTAACAAATAATCTCAGTCCGCACTGTCCCTACATACACTCTCTCTATATATTATTCCCACTCCACCCCTGCTTCTGGAGTCATACTGAGTTTTGGCAGACAGTTTTATGAACCTATGCCTGGAGGTTATCATCTTCATGGGAAAGCTACATATTCTTGGTCCACAACCATAAGGTACACCAGGAACAAATCCCCTCCCGGAATTTTACAGAAGTGTCTGATATAAGATGTTTTGCAAATTCCAGAATGTGGGAAAATGGCTATGAAATATCAAATGAATTTGGAAATCTTCCTTCTCTTTCAATTTTCTTACTTTTTAAAAACTGTCTTGCAAATCATGAAAACCGTTTCCTCCTCACTCATTACATGCTTGTCTTGCATATGGCCATGAGCACACCTCACCTTTGATGTGGTACTAGGGCCTTACATTACATCACCCCCAGCCTCAGCTTAGGAGCCAAAATAGCTTACAAACTGAAGGTCTGCTTTCTCAGTCTCTCTCTCCATGGCTGATGGGGAAGACTAGGTCATTTACTTTACTACAGTCTACAGACAGGACCAAAACTGAAAAAGAAGAGAATTCCTTTCCTTAAAAGCCCTGAAGGTAAGCAACTGTAATGGAAACAATCTGTGGGAGCTGTTCACTTGGTCTGACTCGAAGGATGACTCGAAGAGTATGTTTGGTCAGGAACACTGAGAAGTTAAAAAAGAGATCCCCAGGCAGGACAGTAAGAGGTTTGCATCACTGATAGAAATGGAGTCTGGGCATCATTGCTGATGGACAGGCAGAGAAGCCTAGGATTGTCCAGCAGTGGCACTCCCTATAGGCATGTTAACCTCAACATCACATGCCCCCAAGCCACCACAGCATATGGAGAGAAAACACAACATCACTGCCCTATATCCCTGCTCTACCAGCAGTCCCTAGGAACAGACTACATGAACACTTCAGTGATGCCTACACCATGCAAAGCTGAACTTTGGAATGACTGCCAGTATAATCTTTTATGTGGTAGCTCATATGTCACATAGCATTTCATTCTTTTCTGTGAAGGTGTATCACTGATTTCCTGTGCCTTATCTACTGCTGGAATGATGAGGAGAAGGACTGGCTTCAGCAGGGCCTATAGAGAAGACAAAAGAGAAGAAGGGCTATTGTGGGTCAGGGAGGCCTAATACCTTGGCTGAATTCAGTTACTTCCCTTAACAAAGTGTCTGCGCAAGAATGTCATCACAGAGGGTGATTGTAACAGTAAGGTATGATACATCAGGTCATGAGAGTTTCCATCACACAGGTGGTCACAGTATCCAGGTGAAGAGACTGCCTGGAAATGCCAAAGTGTGTGATTGGAGAAGGATGAGTTATAACCTTGCCTTACTGGCTAGCATTCATGGAGAAAAGACAAGAAAAGAATTTTGCAGTAAGAGAACCAGGATCTATTCCTTCGTCTATGTGTCTATACTAGTGTTGCAGTTCACATCAAGAGTATGCTTTGAAGCAGCTTTCCCAAAGTTGAACTGAAATATGGGCTCAGACTGCACTTATTGGAGCCTGTTTGGCTTAAGGTAACCTAGAAGATGCACTCCAGAGCACGCTAAATGCACTCTATCTGCCAATGCACTTTATGTCCCTGAGACAAGACCAAATCAACTGAAAATATCTTTAGTGTGTGAAGCCTGAATGGCAGGTACTCATCATGAGATTTAACCTTTTAGTTCTCACTAATTACTTACATGGACAGAACTTTTCAGTCCCCTAGTCTTCTGATCTGATTTCCATTTTTTTCTGTCACTAGTCTTCCCTATTGATTAGGGCCCTCTGAGGGCAAGAGGAAAACAGTAGGAAATCCTGGACATAAGGATTTCCTGAGGGCTTCAGCCCTGTGGTTCTGGCCGCTAATGCTTCCATTGCTGTAAACAGATGCATAGGAATGGATTTTGCCTCCTAAAATGTGTTTTCTAGTGCTATATGGAGTGCCATAATGTAACGTAGACACACTTATGGTGCTGAAAAGGGTTATATGGGATTTACACAAACACCCTAACACTACGGAGGGTTCTCTGGAGGCAAGCCAGGCTGTATGAGCAAAGAAACTGTCTAGAAAAGGAACCGAGCAATCCAGCACAGGTGCTAACACATTACATGGCCACAGTGTGCTAATGCAGACTCTGTGAACATCTAGAGTTAGGGAACTGAATCTCCAGCTCAGTGCCAGGGAAGCGATCACAAAAAATATCCCTGGGTTTAAGCTGGTTGTCCAGAAAGCCTCTGTGTAGCAGAAAGGGACATACACACTCAGAGGATGAGTAACTCCACAAGCAGGAAGAGTTTGACTCTAGAGTGACAAATCCCCTCCAGGAAGATATTCAATTTACAAGGTCAGGCTCTATGACTGCCTTCTTTCAGTGCCTGCTCTTTTGGACCTGTGCACACCTGAATTAGCAAAGCCCAAGATGGCAGGGGAAAGTGCATGGAGGAGCATCCCCTTTATGGATGACTCACGCTCTTCTGGGAGAGCAGGCTAGGAGCATGGACTCCAGAGACATATCAGTCTCAACCTCTCCCCATTTCTGCAACCCTCCCCAGACACAACTCCACCAAGTTCCCAGCCAGAACAATACCCCAGGAGCCCAGTGTGCCTCACCCCAGTTTCTGCAGTTGGCAGATACGATGTTTCAGCCCCTCACACAGCAGCTGCACTCCGTGGTCTCTCAGGGCATTTCCACACAATCTCAGCTCTGTCAGTGTCTGAATGGTGCTAAGCACACTGGCCAGATCCTTGCAGCAGGCAGCTGTGAGGCAGCACCATTCCAGCCTGCCAGGAGACATGGAGAACAGTGGGGCTGGTTACAGCAGCGATGACAGACACACCTACCTGCTAACTAGAACCTGGGCAGCCCTAGAGATGGGCAGAAGCCCCAGCTCACACTGTCACGCACATACACACCCCTTGGCCAGTGAGGGGCCATCACTGGAAGCAGTGCCCATTCCCTGTCCAGTGCAGTGGCCTCCCATAAACCAATTCCCTGCTGGGGGGGGGGGGCGCATATTGAGCTTTGACCCTGCACCTCTGCCCTGGCCAGCCAGGAGAGGGCAAGCAACACCTCAGTCCCACCTTGGCCCTCTCCATGGACTTATCTGGGCCCCACCTGGGCACCAAACAGCTCCTCTGGTCCCAGGCACTCAGTGCTTGGCCAGTCAGGAAAGTGGAGGTGAGGTGAAGCTGGGGAGCTGTGCCCAATCCCAGTAGGCCCTGACTGCAGGTGACTGTGGGGATCCCCTGACTAGTCAATTGAGTCCAGCAGGGCTCCCGCAGGTTGCTGGGCACCCCACTCCCCCAGACTCCCACCCACTCCCATATGCATCTGTTGAGCCTGCAGGACACAGCCTTCTGTATCATGTCTCTGCCTCTCCCCACATGGGCCCACTCTGCACTCAGCCCTGGTCAGGGGCACTTGTGAAGTCCTTCAGATAGCCTCATCCCCGTCTCCCTCTAAGCATGAAGGTGGAACTGGAAGCACCTTGGGCAGTTAGTCCAAAGGCAAAGAGACATCTGAAGTATGAAGGTTTCTTGGCAAAGGGTGACTGTTTTTCCCTGCATTTGGGCTCCTTGTGGAGTTTCCCTTGGGCTATCTACTGATGGCTTTATGCTCACGCAGGATGCAGGGTCCCAGCTTAGCTAGCTGCAGCTAAGCACATATCTAGAGCAGCAACAGCCATTTGCTCCTCAGGGACTCTCTCAAAGTGTATCTCATTCCCACTGCCACTCTTCACTGCTTAGTCTTCTCTTGAGGACCCTCTTCAGCCTTTCAGAGTGAGCTCTTCCTGCTCCAGAAGAGAAGCATTTTTCCATATTGTAGACATCTGATCCCCCCAGAAATCTTATCTATGGACTCTTGTATCCTGTACCCCAGCAGCAATATGCTCCCTGGACACTGGACTTCAGAGAATTTCTCTACTTTGAGGAGAAATGGAAGTTCTCCTGGAGGAAGTCTAGAAATACTCTGATGAGGCAAAGAGGTAGGAGACAGAGATGAAGGAGACTCAAAGGAAATGTGCTCATATGACAGTAGTTGCAAGAGAGAGGGTTCAGTGACAGAATCCTTTGGGGGAATGGTTGGGAGAGGACACCTCATGCAGAGCACGGCTCCCACATGTTTAAAGGAGAGTGATGATACATGGGTATCATCCTTCAACAGGAAGGAGGAAGAAACTGTCATGTTAGGAGTGAGTCCTCCTTTCCAGTGAGGGAGGAGAACTGTAGTTTTGTTGGACTTTCCCAACATACTTGTGCTGTGAAATACTTTGAGGAGAGCCCTTCTCAAATCTTTAGTAGGAAGAAATCCACTCCTACTCTCTAGCAACACTGGCACACAACCAGACTGTTTCTTTCAAGACACTATTTTTATTCTAAAGAGCCTTAGGGGTCATCAGAGAAAGAGTAAAAGCCTCTGTCACAGTCCTAACATATTTCCTACTGAAAAGGTTGGCAGAGCCACACAACCTCCTGAGCATGCAGTCTGCTGTAAGAGTGAATTAGTGCTTGTGCAGGTTCATAGTGTAAAGATGTAGGTGTTAGAAATCATGCATTGGTTTCCCTAATGCTTTAGCTTGGCTGTCTGACCTCTCCAAGGGACTCTCCTTCCTGCACTCAGGGTCATGTTGGAAGTAGACTGAAGTGCCTGCAAACTGAAACCAACTGCTTGGCCAAGTCAATCTCAATCTGGGGTAAGGTTGTTCCAGACCTTCCCTCCCCATCAAAATTCACTTTGATTCCAGACTATCAGCAATGGTTGCAATTTCTGGAAGGAAAGGGTTTCTTGTATGTCACTGTCAGACTTTTCTTATATCATATTTAAACAGCAGGAATTGAAAAGTAGTTCCTCCTTCACTTCACTGCCAACAAAATGCTTCAGGCTTCTTATTTCTGCCTGCACATGGTCCCAGTTCTCTCTCCCTTAACAACAGACAGACAGGACTCTCCCCTAAGGTCTTGTTCCTGTGAATTCAAGATGCCTCTGTCTGAAAAGAACCTGCAAGAGGTGGATAGGAGAGAATGAAAGAAAAGAAAATAACAGGAAGGAAAAATGGGAAGTGACAAGAAGAAAAATATGTGCTGATGCAGAAATGTTGCATGCTTCTTGGGCTTCCTTTCCCCTCACAAGTTTTTTTAAGATCTAAAATTAAATCTGTGCTCTCCAGACAAACAGGTGGCTACATAAGAGAGAGGCTTTTCAGGGCTGTCATAATTTTGCACCTAGTTGTCAGTCAGAGTGATACCAAACACAGTCCAGTGCTGTTTCCCATGAAAAGAGGAAAACATTTGCCAGGTTTACATTCTCCATTCTCTGACAGCTTTTCCTTACAATCTTAAGGAATATGTCGGTGTAGGGCCAGCTAAAGACAAAAAGAAGGAAATATATCAGTCTCTTTGTGTCTTAAATTCTAGCTGTGCACAACAAAGAAAGGTGATACAATTATAATCCATCTGTCTACATATGACTCAAGTGTGATTGAGTTTACACACAGAAAAACATCTTAGAAATACCCTCATCTCCTAAATCTCTTCTATGCTCAGATAATCTACTGTAACTACTTTTTCACCTATATCTCCCTTTTTTTCATTGGTATCAGTGACTTTGATGAAAGCCACCTTGTTGAAGTTGAAGATCTTTCAGCATATTCCAAAACCTCTTGGCAGACATTTGTTACTGTTATAGGAGCATCAGTAGAGTTGGTCTATTAGAGAGTGTGTGAAGACGCAACAAGAAAAAGGTTAGGGTTTTCTTGGCTTCCTCTTTTTTCTGAAAGAAAATAACTTTTTACCTTAATGTCTTTAATGCACAGCTTGGATTCTTCAGAGATTGACAAAGCAAGTAAATAGGTGATTGCTTCACCTGTTCCTTTTTTCTTTCTCTAGAAACAAAGCATAAGTGATTTTAATATAGTACTTTGGCTACAGTTTACATTTATACTTCACAAAAATTAAAGTAACACTTTCACAGGTGTGATGAAGCATGTCAGAATACTCTAAATTCCAATTCAAAGCAAATCACCTTAATAAATACAGTATCTCACCAATTGGATTTGAGTCACAGCTGCTTGGAACACCAGGCTTCCATGTGTACTGTGGGTATTAAAGGGAGCTACACACATTTTGTTTACTTATGATACTTTTTTTCAGGATAATAACATTTCTCGGTGTTCTGCTACTTCCATACAAGAGCACCTGACTGGGTGCCTACTGGGCATCACAAAGCTCTGTTTTATAAAGACAGACGTGCCTGGACTGAACTCCACACCACTGCAGCTGTTTTGCTCCTAATACCTGACCAAGCTGGGGCAATTCCCTACCTCACAACATCATGTGTTATAGACCTACATGGAAGAGAGAAACAGGAAAATCAAATTGATGTCACCTGCCACACAGCAGTTATCTCTGAACACTCAGAGACTTTCCCCTCAACTACCAGGAAAAAGAGGTTTGTACCCACAAATCAAAAATTAACAGTATGTTATGTTCTGCTGCTGTGCACCAAGGGCAGTGGCCTGTATTTGTACTGCATGCCCGGGGAAACTCTTCCCCTGGAGTTCACTGGGTCTAGGTACCACCTCCAGGATACTCAGGGTCCAGAAAGTCCACACTTTGGACCAATTTGAATGAGAGTGTAACTGGGTTTGGGGAAAAGGTAACTACAGTAAGGAAGTAAGTTTTTTTGCCCATCTTAGTTGACATGGAGAGCATGGCCTTATACAGCGATTAGGATGAAGAATAGGAAGGATGTTTTGTACTCAGGGACTTTGAAAGGTCACTGGACAGCTGAGTTAGTTGCTCCCTCCTTGCTTTTAAACCTGTTGATGCAATGAGAACTTCTTTCCTTCAAGCCTTTAACTTGAAGAACACTAACAATTAATGGGAAGCCCAGGGGGAAGCAAACAAACAAACAAACTTGTATGAGATTGCACTTGTGTGGGATTACACTTGAGACCAACACATTCTAATGTGGGTGGGGACAAGTGAACCAGACAGATCTGTATAGTTTCACCATAGTCAATAGTCTTCTAGTTCAGTCTAATTCAGTCAGTAGTGACTGCAGAATGATTTAACTTGACCAGTCAGTGGATATCTATTTGAATGTTAAATGACTTGCACTCTGAGCTTCTTTAATTGCAGTTGGAGCTAAGACACTTAGCTGATGATAGTCAGATTCTTCTAGTTACATGCTTAGTTTTGAATTGACTCCTATTACTAATAACTAATAGTGCAACATCCCATTAGGCTTCAGCCCAAAATAGCTTCCATTGCTGCACCTTTACTTTATGGAAAATTTAGCCTTAATTATTCAATCACTTCTTTTCTACTTAAATTCTATCAGTTGTGAAGAGAAGAATTAATAATACTTTCAGCTAACTGAGGGTATTACTTACAGATGTGACAGCTTTGCTAGAGGTTGGTCTAAATTTTCTTCATGGTCTTCAGAGATAAATGAGCAATAACCAAGGTCAAGTGACTCCAGTTTAGACCAATTTTTTACACAGAATGAAAGAACCATTTGATCAAATTTGGTAAGACTGAGGTCTCGTAAATATATTCCAGTGAAATAATCCAATGCAGTTTTCACAAAACTTCTATCTTGAATTTCATACAAACAGTGACAAGCCTCCAAATCATGAATCAAATATATCTTCTCTGCATGAACAGCTAAAGTTGTTTTTTGGTTAGTTTGAAGCCATGTTAGTAATTCTTGCTTAATGTCAGTTAAAATTTTGCATCCTGTTTCTTTCTCCATAGTCTGTCTTTGTTGCTCATTTAAGAGACCAAAGAGGAACCGCACAGTTAGCATGAAATCATGTCTAGAGTTTCCATAGTTTTCTAACAATTTTTTAACATTCTTCTTCGGATCTATTGGCCATTCTCTTGTTTTGCCATCATCTTCTAGTATGTAGAACAGAGATGCAAAAAACTCTTGAACACTCAGATGAATGAAACTGTAAGCATTTTCACAAGCAATGCCCTTCTGAAAACTGCTCTCATTCAGAAAAAGTGGGAGAGCTTCTCTCTGATTTAACAGGAATTCACTGATTGCCTCTTCCTCAAAGAGGACTTTCTGCTTCCAGATCCCTTCAACAGCTAGGCAACAAAGTCTCTTCAGGATAATGTGCAAGTTCTGTTTCAGCTTGCTGCTCAGAGATTTTAGTAAGCTGGAAATATAAAGGACATATATTTCTGTAGTTGTCTTGGCCATTTGTGCAAGATCTTCACCACTTTCAAGCTGTTGTTTCATAACAGTACAAACAATCCAACACATGATGGGGATAAGGCACATGGTGAAGAGCATTTCATTTCCTTTGACAAATTGAAAGGCTTTTCTTCCCACTTCCTTATTTTCAAAAAAATTAACAAAATATTCCTCCCTCTCAACTTCTGAAAATCCCAGTATTTCAACAGAACGTTCACACTCCAAGCACTGCTCCAGCTTCTGCAGGGCAGCTGGTCTTGTTGTGATCAGCAGGGAACATTCAGGGAGAAGAGTTTTCCTAAATAAACTGCTCAGGATGATTTCCACTGGCTTCATCTCCCAGGGATTATAGCAAAGGTCAGTTTGTGCTCGATTCAGGGAAAACCTCAGTTCATCAAAGCCGTCAATGATAAAGAGGAGATTTTCTGGCTTGTTCAAGATCTCTGTAAGCGGTGGATTATTACTGGGACAGCATTTGGAGAGCATGTCAGTCACACTCCCCTGAGTGGTGGTAAGATTACCTTCCCGACAATGTATGTAGAAAACATAGTCAAACTGTTTATAAAGCCCCCCTGATGCCCAGTCCAGCATGATCTTTCTTACTGTCATTGTCTTCCCAATTCCTGCAGCTCCCAAGAGTACCACAGTCTTTGGTGTCTGTCTATCCCCGTCAGGTTTAAAAAGATCACCTACAGTAATAGAAGAATTCACTTGTTCCTGCATGATTTCTGCATGTCTTCTCCCCACAGCCATGATTTCATGTTCTTTCCTTTTCTTATGGCGATGTCCACTGACAAGAACCAGCCTTGTGTATCTGGAGTTCAAAGTCACTGCCTCACCAATACGAGCATTCATGTCTTTTATCCAACAGTAATTCTTTTGTACATGTTCTCTATACTTCATCTTGTAATCTAAATCAAAAATGTGCAACAAAAGAACTTCAAATTAAATGCAATGTTCATTTGCCTTCTAAAATTAAAATCTTTCAACTGCAAAATTATTGTACCCCAAGTTCATCTAATCTCTTTCATTTTAAAGTATCGTTCAGTAAGCCTTGTCTTCCTAGTCCTACTAACTGAAATGCCCATCATCCATCACAGAAATGCTATCACACTTGAGGTGAACTCAGTACTAGCACTAAGCATCCATTGCTGCCAACACATACCAGTTCCCACCAGTGACCTCTATAGTAGTACAAGCTTTTTTTCAGAAGCATCTCCCAGCTACTTTCTCATTTCCATTCTGACCCTGCTGGGACTGCAGGACTGTGGCTATGATCATACTCTTTCTGGTGGTAGGTGGAGCATGTAAGGGTAAAACCGAAGCACAGCTACTCCAGTGACACATACCTTGTGCTAATGAAGCAGCTGGTGGACTGCGTCTCAGGGCTGAAAACAAAATTACATGTGACTGTTATCAGAGCAGAATGACAGAGCCCGTCAGTGACATACGGCACATGGAGAGCAGGCAAATTCTCCCAGACTCTCTCCCTTCAGAAACTTCCCTGAAATCCCTAGGGCAGGGTAGAGAAGGAAACACACGCAGAGAGAATGTCTCTACAGACTCTAATCTCTTTCCATCATGGTCCAGGAGTGAGTGGTTCTGCAAGATGTGCAGGGATTGTCTCTCAAATGGGCAGGAAGACCAATGGAAAGAGGATACTCCATGGAATTCCATGCGTGGCAAGGGAGCACACTAGGCTTCTCTGCATTTTTAGACTTTCACTAGAAATTGAAATACGCTTTCTCTCACAGCTTTGATGAAGGTTCTCTTGTGCCTTTTCCAGGTGCAATCAGAAAGAAGGAAAGGAAAGTGTCAGTAACCACAGTTTCCTTACCTTTACCTTTCTTCTCTTTCAGTTTAGCTGCAGTGTCTCTTTGGTTAATCCTTTCAAGCACACAGATAGCTACATCCACAGCAAGGTCTGCTCCATAGTGGTCACACATGTGGTCTGCAAGTTTAACTGAATCGTTGGCCTTCTTGAGTAAACCCTTAGAGAGATTGGCCATCCCATCATAATCAATATGTGATAACTTATATTTAAACTTCTCAAACATATCCAGCACAAGATCCTCCAGTGCTTCCAAAAGGAAGTCCCTGGTATTATTCCCTCCTGTCATCATAGTATGTCAAGGAAATCCTGGAAAATAAAAGCAATTTAAAAATAAATTCTCTTCTAAAAGAGCCACTAGACACTCTCTGGGATGAGACTTGCTAACTGTTACAGGGCAGTGGCTTCAGCCTCTGTGCACCTAGAGTCAGTCTGCACACTGCCAGAGGCAGTGTTAGCTCTCTTGTGTTAATACCTCCAGGAACCTTTGGGTCTGCACCTCCTTGGCCCCAGATGCAGTGGGATGAAGTGCTCCTAGATCAGGATGGCAGATGAGGCTTTCTCCATACTGGTATGTAGATTAAGTGAGTTCTCTAATCATTCCTTTCTTAACAGCTGTTATCAAAACGCTGGGAGGATTTTCCAGAGCCGCCAGGTAAGAGCTCATTGGGTAGTGGGATGCAGCCTGTGCATTGGCCACAAACATGCCTTTCATAGGGGACATTCTTTCACCTTTTCCTTTATATGGTTTCATCTCAATAGCGAGGAACAAAGCTCCAGGACTCAATAGAGAAAGATGAATGTACCATGTCTGTACAGCAAACATATCAGCCAAATACGAGGAGTGATACTCTGTATTATACCTGAGCAAACTGAATCATCCCCACCACCATTTCTGCATACATTACTCTTCCTCCTCCATTTACTATGATTTTGGAGTTACTTCCTGTTTTCTAGGGCACAGGCTGTGTGATAAGTATGGCTGAACCTAGCCC